>NC_083640.1:18894778-19220611 GCF_963576545.1 Limanda limanda | reverse complement strand
AACGCTCGGCTCCTCACAAACATATACACAGTTCAGGCAGCAAATGGGGGGGTAGGGGGTGGTGGTGGGAGAAGGTTTGACATGAGGTTACGATGAACACGGCTCTCGTGTTTGTTCTTCAGTTGTGAAACAATGACATTAGCTTTTATCTCAAATACACACAGAGCCTTGTTCAGGTTTTTCCTGACAAGCTACTTGAATAATGACTGATGACAGTCTCTCCAAAGTAACACAACGCTGCTAAAACACCCTGGGAAGGCGTAGGGGTGAGGTCATTGGAAGGTTATTACTTTACTTTGTGTCCTACCCACAATTAACTATGGTTTCTTTCAACCATGATTTTTCCTGAAGGCCGTTTTTTTAGATAAAGAAACATGTTTTGTCATTACTTCTGCCAATGGGTTTATGTTTTCGTCAGAATATCAGGAAGCTTGGTGGAAGGATTTGCTGTAGTTGAGGGTAAAACCAAACGTGTGGTCTAGATCCAGACAGATCCATAGATTTGTATTTTTTACAAATACATTGAGAGATTTGACTACAGTTTTGTTAATTTGTCAGAGAACTATGTGTGAATCATATACAGACATATTAAGTCGGTTGGTATGTTAAAAAGTAAAGTAGTAATGTGGCCTTAGCTGTAAGGCTTTTTTTAGTTGAAAGGGACTGTTGGGCCTTGGTGGAGGTCTGCGCTCTACTGAGTGCATCTCCAGTTAACTCATGAGGACTTGTTGCTTTCTTTACATTAAACATCTGCTCTATTGGCAGCAACAAGAACCACTGACAGTCTGGGCTCTGAGGCTTTTGCTTGAAAGAGGAACACTCATAAGTTTCTCAGAAAGTTCCTGAACACTGGCATCATCATCCTCTCTGTACTGTACAGAACACTTAATCCCTGTTTGACCGACACAGATTTGAGTTCAGATAGCAACACCTACTCGTGCACACCGCTGTATATACTGTGGCTGTGTGTGTGTTTGAATAGACGACACTGTATCTGTGCAGTGCAGCGGTTCGCCACAGTCCAGCACAAAGTCTGGTTACGATTCAGGGCCTCCAGGGGAAGAGAGGAATTAACAAGAAACACAGAGTCTTGCAGAAGACCTCAACGGTCTCGATTTTGAAAAGTGCTCTGTAGAAAACACAGAATGAGACTTAGTGTAAATAGTTAAAGGCTTATATTCAAAGACATCTCCTCACTTGTTGAAGCTGTTTTTCAAAGCAAAAGCCTTCAGGATATTTTGTGATATTTTCTTTTTCCAAACACTGTGATTGAGAGCAACCCAGATGAATCATTATAAACAAAGAAAAACAAGAAACGTCTGTCTGCAGGCCTCGTTGCTCACTCCTCACACCGATGACATCACCGTTTGGGAGGTCCCTTTTCATGGATGTGTGTGTGTGTGTGTGTGTGTGTGTAGTTGAAGCTCATGTTAATCTTTGGAGAATAAGATTTTGAGGATATGACAGTGGAAGAAAGAGATGAATCTCGCCCTTTCCTCTCCCATCTTTCTTTATTCATATCCAGTGATAATTTTCAGACAATTATCTTCTGACAGAAGGAAAGAAAATTCACTCTCTCCGTCCGCTCCTCTGTTTATGTCTTTGTCTCTCTCTCTCTGCTCCTCCCGCTCAGCCCTGTGTGGGTGTTCTGATTTGCCAAGCCAGCTCGGCCACATCTGGGCGCTGTTTGAAAGTACAGTTATTTCGGCAATTAGGCTTAAAAACAAATAGAATACCTTGGGTTTACGCTTGACAGCTTCCATTTGTAAATGCCAGCGTGCACAGGCACAAACCGTCGCTCGAACCGCACGAACACATGCGGGTCATGCGGCATATACAATGACAGTCGCTGTTTATGTTTTGTCATCCATTATTCATGGCCAATAGGTGAAAAAGAGTCTCTCACGTATAGCGAGTCTCACCGAAACCTCAGCTACGGCAGGAAATCTCAGGCTTTTCAGGATGAGGCTTAGAAATGAGATGTAAGGGAGCACGTGCAATTATCGTGTATGCATGATATATGTGCACCGCTCGGAAATGTCACACTTTTTCTTTTTTTATTGTGTTTGTGTATTTGTGCAGACGCCTGTGTCGGTGTGCGATGCTACATAGACCTTTACAGTGTACAGTAAACTTTCATCAGTTTTGGACTCACACATCAATCATGGCAGATTAGCTGACACCTCTCCTACCCACACTGCTCTGCTTCCTGCCTGCAGCCCCCTGACTGATAGGAGGGGGCCAGAGAAAACAACACACACTCTCAGAAATACACAGGTTCTCCCTCGTGCACACACACCCGCACACACAAACACGTATTCGTCTTCCTGCCTTGCTTATTTTCTTTTTCTCTGTCTTTGTTTTTCCACTCACTAACTCAATATTTTTTCTGCCCACTCTCTGGATCCGTCCATCTTCATGTATATACGATTTCTTGTGGCTTTGCTTGTGTGCGTGTGTGTGTGTTTAAGTCTGTACATGTGTGCTCTGGTGTCATTGTGTATAAATTTCGCTGATTGTCAGGTCTGGCCGCGGTGGCTCGACGCCCACCAGGTTCGGTATCAGGCTGATCAAATGCACAGCACTCTGTCTTTCTGATCACACAGGCAGGCCGATGAATCCCTGGATGATGGGAGCTGTGTATTACAGTCTGCTGCGGACCACCAGCCAGTTCAGACCGGAGGTTGAGCCCAGCTGGGACAGACGGTTTGACAGATAGGAAGCAGATAGTTAAGAAACTAGGGCGTATTACCCCCTTGAAAAATGCTTCAGTACCAATCTGCACTGTAATGTGGAGGTTTAGCCACATCATTCACTTGTCCTTCTGACAAACTTGTTTTCGTAGTCGCCAGTGGTGAAGGATTAGTCATCACTGGTCTGCATTAGAGAATCATGCTGCATTGGTTTTGTTTTTTTGGCTAAAGATGTGTAGGAGGAAGGAGGAATGGAAAATTCTGCAAATAGAGAGGATTCAGTGAACATAAGAAAGGACTAAAATGGACACAGAGTAATCTAGCAACTTTAAATGTTACCTTTAATATCAGAGTGCTGTTGCCTCGAAAATTCTATATAATAATTCCAGAAATCTGTGTCTGTCTTGAATGAACAGGTGACCAGGCATCACCACAGGCCAAGTAAACAGCCCCTTCCAAACAGGCATGTTCAGCAGGGCCAGTGCACGAGTCTATTAAATTGTGAACGTTTCATAAGAGCACAGACAGTTGAAAAATCTGAAAAGTTCACATTTGGTAGATGAATGGTTTCCAGGGCACAGCCATACAAACATGCACAAGATTGAGCAATTGCAGTTAGAGCCTGAGAATGATCTGAATGACAGGCACTGGGAGGGGATTGCCACAGCCAGTGTTGGGAAGGATACTTTCAAAACGTATTCCGTTACAGAATACAGAATACATGCACAAAAATGTAATCTGTAACGTATTCCATTACATTAACTAATCTGAGTAACGTATTCTGAATACTTGGAATACTTCCGGTTTGTATTGCATTTTTTAAGTGTATGATTGCGGCGTTGTTATAGTCAGTGGAGCAGCAGCAGTTTAAACTCTCTCTCCACCGATGCTGCGGGCCCGCTGGATGTCCGGCTCCCATCCACTCCCACCTCTGTGCGGGTCTCACCGGAGGCTGAACCCCCCCCTGCGCCAAGGCTGCCTCGCGCCGTGCAGCGATCGTTTCGGCGTCGGGTCTATTTTTTGCGCTTGACGCGAGCATATCGCTCCAGGAAACACACTGAAAAAGGATTTTAAACGATATTGATGACATATTTTATATGATATAAATGATAAAGCATGCATCCCATAGTTTGTATTCCCCTTCTGTTGTCCTGGAGTTTTAAATAAAGAGAGGGGGGGGGGGGGGGGGGCGGAGAATACGTAATTTACCCTCGACACCCGACATTGAACGGAGCAAACAGCGGAGAAGTTCTTGAAGATGGATGACATTAAATTGGGACGCTGATGCAGTTAATGTTGGAGCAACAAGTGACCATATGCTTTTATACTACTGGGTCAACGGGTGATATTATTTTAGCGTCGCTTCAGCGTCCGGTGTGAACCCTGCATGCCTCGCTGGTCTCCTGCAGAGCCATGACAGCGGAGCTCTGGGAGCGCAGGTCGGTCTTCTCTCACCAGGCGCTGGAAGGGCAGCTTGCGGATCAGCAGCTCCGTAGATTTCTGGTAGCGACGGAACTCTCTCAGAGCCAAGGTCCCGGGGCCTGTAACGGTCCCGAGCGGGTAGCGGTGAGGCTTCTTCACGCCGCCGGGGTCCGGGCGCTCTTACGGCAGCCCTGGTCTCCAGCTGCTTCCTGGGGGCTTTGCCTCCGGTGGATTTACGAGACAGTGATTAAACTCGTGAAACAGAGAAGTACCGTCATGTAATCCACTGATTTCAACAATGTAACTGTATTCTGAATACCATCTATTTAATTTGTAACTGTAACGGAATACAGTTACTCATAATTTGTATTCTAAATACGTAACGCCGTTACATGTATTCCGTTACTCCCCAACACTGGCCACAGCGTGTGTATGACCAGTCTGCCCTGCAGCACAAGAGCTGGCTCTGTGTTTATCGGATGTTTACAGCACATGATCAAAAGTCAAATTTCTCCATTAAAGGCTGAAGTGTGAGTTGACTAATCATCTCTGCAGGCAAGACAATCACAGAAATGTTGAGAGATATCGAATACTACAATAATGAGAACCACCTGCTAAGCTGTGCCGGGCCCCGTGGTGGAAACGAGGCCAATCACATGGTAATATCCCTGCACAGCTTGAGTCGTATTCTTTTGAAACAATATTGCCGTACGCAGCCCTGTACACAACTGGAGACAGTGGAAGCTCTTTGTTGATTCTACTGTGTCTGACTTTTCTAGACCTGTAACATCAGCCCATGGGACCGGCTGAAATGGGCAGACCACACAGGGCGGGAATAGGTGTCAGGGCTGGATTTCTCTGTGTGTTTGTGCATTTTTTGTGAGACTGCACCCTGCTTTTTTCTTGATTAATGGAGTGTGAAGGGATTATGCTGATTCAGTTCATAACTGGGGCACACTGACACAGTCATTACATAGGTGAGTCTGAGTGTGTGTGTGTGTGTGTGTGTCCGTCCTTGAATGGATGTTTTCCCCACACAGGCAGGTGAATGGAGATGGCGCAGCAGTGTAAACGTCCCAGTCCCTTTGTCCTCTGTGCCAAAGGCAAACATGGCAGAGAGCTCTCGCTAATCCCCTCCTCTAGCCTTATCTAAACTACACCTGAGAGCAAAGGCGAGGGGAGAAGAGAGGGAGGCGAGGAGAGGGGGATGACGAGGTGTGAACAGAGAGGGAAGAAAGAGGAGTTATGACAAAAGTAAGACGGTTAGATGAAAACTGTGCACAGTAGAGACGGGAGGAAGAGCGGAGTGACGTGTTGACAGGCGAGAATCATAAAAACATACACGGAGTGCGAAGAAGAGAAGGAGCTTTCAGAGACACTGTAATAATACACAGTGTCTGTGAAAGCTTAGCAATAGTTATGCTGTACGTAGCGTGTAGCGTGTAATGTAATACCTCCATGGTTGTTTCCAATTAAAGGCTTGAAGTCTTTAAATGAAACCAGACAAAACCATCTCTATTACTATTAGTGTCTATATCTGTATATGAAGACTCATAAACAAATGACCACATCGTCTCCATATGGTCTAGGTCATCTCAGTCAGGTCACGGTTTTACGCTCTGACCCGGAACAATTCAATGGCTGTTAGCAATGGAGATATAATTATACAAGGTCTTTCATGCCGAACAAGAACTTAGATAAAAGTAGTATACTTTAAAAAAAAAAGTAAAAGGTTGTGATGATACAAAAAACGAACTTTCACTACAGAATTTATATATATATATATTTATATATTTTGGATATTGTTTAATTTGAGCAACTCTACTTAAGCGAAGCACTTTTTTTGACTTGCTCTTGGAAAGGTGCCGTATTTAATAAACTTTCGTCAGTAATGTGTGTGTGTGTGTGTGGGTGTGTGTGTGTGTGGGTGTTTGTTTTTTTTAGATTTGATTGACAATCTCTTTGCAACAAATGCTAACAGCGCAGGAAATTCCATTAGATTTTGATTCAGATTTTTTGCACAATCCTGGTTCGTTCACAAAAGTGTGCGACCTTTTCACCGGCACCTTTCTCTAACCTGCTGCGGCCACTTCAAACCAGCGAGAACAGCAGAGACACAAACACAATTACCGAACCCTCTGATGTGAAATAACGAAAACTGCAGCGACTTGTGTGCATTTCTGCTGCTGTACACAGAATTCAATCACACCCATCTCACTCTACACCGTAGCATCGAAGTACCTGCAAACTGTGCTGCCAAACACAACAATGGGGACACAGAGAACAACAGTTTGTTCTCGTGAACCAACAGAATGCAGAGTTTGTGAGACAGCGTGTAGAACAAGATGAGCAAAGAAAACCCGGGCAAACATCGCCAGATTTCTTACCAATTTCCTGGAGCACTTAAGTGTAAAATTTCCTTTTGTTTGAGATGCTAAGATGTGGGGATTTTCTCAGCTGCTGTGATAAGGCTTCAGTCAAAAGCAAAAACAGTCGTGTTAGCTGAAGCAGAGGGTGCAGCGTGGAAATCGCTGACAACATTATTGATGTTTTCAGCCTGATCTAAATGAGTATGTGAGGCTTTACTGGAGTTTTCTCTTCTTCTCCGTTCAAAGAGCTAACCTGCTCCCTCCTGTCAGGCACAACGAGCTAATAGATTATCACACGGTGTTACTGCAGGCTGCCGAGAGCTAAGGAGGAGCAGAGGATGGATAGAACGGCAGAAAGGCAAAAAGATTAGATGGATGATGCAGATGGGTGTGTTGGGAGAACACAAAAGATATCTGTCTCCCTGCCTTCCCCCCATCTTCGCCTCTGTCGCTCTCATGTTCTTCTATTTATCCCTATAAGTGGATGTGTGTGTGTGTGTGTGTGTGTGTGTGTGTGTGTGTGTGTGTGTGTGTGTGTGTGTGTGTTGACTCGCTAAGAGCTGAATGCCAGTTGCAATAGTGGAAAGCAGGAGCTGCGTCACAAGCGTTTTACACAGATCAACACCTGCACTCACTCCACAAACCAGGGATGTGGATGTCAGACAGACAGACAGATGCTCTCACTATTACCAACAATGTTTATGTGGAATCCAATAAATCTACCACCACCTGTCTTTCTCTCTTCGTCCCCCCACACAACTTTTTTGCTCCCACAGTGTCTCCAATGTATGGAAAAGAAAACTGTGTGCATGAGTGATGTGTGTGTCTATAAAATATTTATTCTTCTCTTGGGCTTATGACAATATTCCTGCAGGATTTGGTTTTGTTTTTGAAAACAATATTCCCATCCTGAGCTTCAACCTTGTCTGATTTATGAGGCGGGCGGGGGGAGAAAAAGAAAGGGATCATGCTTAAAACACAACAACGTATACTTTTTATACACGCATGAGAACCCACAAGCTGCATGTTGCCATGTATACGTTAATACATTTTCTAAAATTTCTTTTTTTCCGGTGTAAAGCTGTAAAACATGTTCAGAAACTTGGATTCAGACAAATCACGTAAAAGCATGTGTTCAGCTGTCGTGTGTGTGGAGGTGCACTTTATATCTATTTTCTGTCAATTTTCAGTGTGTGTGTGTGTGTGTGTGTGTGTGTGTGTGTGTGTGTGTGTGTGTATGATGAAGTGCCAGGGAATGAGTTGATTGGCCATATGTCTGCACAAATGAGCTCTTTATTTAATAAGGCCGGTGATCTAAATTGTCATTACTGTCAACATTTAACTGTGGTCCTCCCTGCCAGATGGTATTTGGTAATATATCACAGCGATGAGCTCTCGCAGATTAACTCTTTACTGATCAATGCAGCCCAGATCAGAAAACGCTCCAGCTTTCACGCAGATTATTTTAGAGACCTTTTAAAGCTTATTTTACTTAGTTTTCCCCTTGAATAGCTCTTGTTCTCCATTTCAACTGATCACTTTGGAGGCTGTAGTTGGTGCTGGTGGTAAACTGCACTGCATTGTACAAAAAGTGTTACTGTTATAGCAAATCTGAAAAGCCAAAATCCTTTCAACATTATTTTTCTCATATATGGTCTCTATTTTAAGGTAGTTGTTATCACGGTGATGTATGTTCAAGTGCTCCAGAGGGAAGGGGAGACGCGTCTGTCCATCTTCATTATGGGTGTTCCTAATAAACGGAGAACTAGCTGTGTATAAGTAAAATGTGTTCTTCTGAAGCAAATACTAAATAAGTTAAATTCTTAACTTACAAAAAAGGAACCGTATCTGACTAAGTGTAGTGACACATATTGAACTTGGTTTCTGAAGATGGCATTGTGATGGAAGGTGTGCTAGTATCTCAATCTGGGCTTCATGGTATTGTTCCATTCATCTCCCATCACCCAGCACAATTGCTGTCTTGATGTTGGCTGCATGATAATGACGCTCTTTCTTCTCCTGACAATGCAGGACAGCTGAGGCAAATGTCAGCCATGTTTGTTAATGGTTGGGATGTCCCAGATGAGGTCAGGAGCGCGGGGAAGGCAATTAAACTTTGGAGAGTGTGTGTCGCATGCACACTGGTGTCAAGCAGGCGCATAGACAAGAGCTGAGGCATTTATAGGAAACTGAGGCTAATTGAATATTTCTCTGTGCTTTTGGGCTAAAGGGGAAATTAATATAGTGATACTTAAAAGCCCAAAACTTAGGATGAAAAAGATGTGTCATATATGTAGAAGAAACAGAGATTTCAACTTGGAAAAAAAATTTGATTAAAGAGCTTTTGCTGATACATGCTGCAAACAAAAATCTAGGATTGACGCGAAATCACGTCCTGCCTCCTGCAGGCTCCTCCCAAATTCCCCTTGTTTGAATGCTCCCAGCGTTTTTCTTGTTGTTGTGAACACATCTGACACAGAACATCTCCTGCTCTGTTCTTTTATGCAAAAGGAAAACTCCTGAAAGCTGTAGTGTTTTTTCCAGTTTTGCCCTCGGTCACTTTCTCCTGCATATGTCTGAGAAACAGCGAAACGCAACCAGGAGTGCTTCACACTATACGTGTGTGTCTGTGTGTGTGCGTGCATACACATATGCCTTTACAATAAGAGAACAGTAGGAGGAAGGCAGTGGAGGTGTGATATAATGACAAGGAGAAAGCGTGATAGAGTGGCGATGCAGAGCGTGAAGTGGAGATACACATTCCGACGGATTTGTAAAGACGGAGCAAATAGGTGGACACAGACTCTCCAGCAGGAAGAAACCAACAGAGTGATGCAGAATAGTGTGTGTGTGTGTGTGTGTGTGTGTGTGGTGAGCTGCTCAGGTATATCTTTATCTCAGCTGTGTTCCTGTCACTGTAGCAGAGCGTGTGCGCATGGCTGTATATATATATATATATATATATATATAAACTAGAGCTGTCAAACGATTAAAATATTTAATCACGATTAATCGCATTTTGTCATAGTTAACTCGCGATTAATCGCAATTAATCGCAAATTTGTATCTATTCTGAATGTTCCTTCATTTATTATTTTTCCATAATTTTACTTTCGTTTTAATGCTCTTATCAACATGGAAAAGTGGATTCGCTTGCTTTATGCAAATGTTTTATATTATTGAAAAACAACATTGCCAAACAGGGCGGTACAAAATAAAATTATAAAGTGCACATTTAAGGTAAACAAGGACTCAGCCTATAGTGCAGTTAAACCATGGCTTAATATTTTCTTTTTTTCAAGTTTGCTGTGAACATAGCAGTCAGTCCTCTTATTTCAGAAACGATGAACCATAACAGTCAGGTTACCAATAAAAGGTAAGCCTACTACTTCTTTGCTTTCAGCCAGCTACTCAAACAGACAAGCAACAAAATAACAAACAAACAAAATACACAGGCAAGTGTCGGCCTACTTTGAAATAAATGAAACACAGAACTTTGTAGGGCTATTTGAGTCCTCCCCTTATTTGTGGAAAATGTATGAAATAAGAAGTACCCTATTTTTAAATAAATAAAAACATATAGCTGCAGCCTAATAGTGTAACGGACTGGGTTTATGTTTATGTTTGGTTTTGACGTATGCTCAGTAAAACACTGTTGAAGGAGCGCTCTGATGTCTGACGGTCACTGAAGGGGTCTGGGTGGGACATGTGACTGTTTGGACCAATAGCATGGGGGGATCGGGGATCAATGAGGAAGTGAAGTGTTGATGTCTGCGAGTGACGGAGTAACAGCGAGAGGTGCACATGTTCGTGTAGAGGAAAATACCAGTTACTAAACCACGAAGAAGTTCCGTGTCCTGTGGGACGCTACAATAGCTTTAAAATATATATTTTAGGTGGCGAAATATTAAAACAAAAAGCGAGAGCAGGTCAGACTGGAGGCGAACACAGATACTGAAGCTGCAGCTGCAGCTCTGCTTTAACTCGAGTTAAAAAAATTTACGGCGTTAAAATGGGTTTGCGTTAACACCGTTAATAACGCGTTAAACTGACAGCCCTAATATAAACCTGTCATATGCAGTACATAAGTGCAGCATTATATTGTACCTGCCTTAGGTTTGTTGTCCCTGTTCAACCCTCCTGACATTCTACATCACACTCACAGTCTGCATATCGATTCCTTCTCTTTTGGACATCTTTGTCCTGTCGGTGCTCCCCTGGGCCACGCATTTCGGCAATCTTTTTAATCAATGGCCGTGCCATTAAAGCTTCACGCCCTGGAACAGAACCGAGTGCAGGAAAACAAAAGTAGAGACTCTGGCTCTGGCTTCCTTTCTTGCTGTCAGGGCAATACTTCAGCTGGTTATCACCCTGCCAGTGGAATTTATTCTCTTCTTCTTTTTTGTAAGGCTTGAATCAATACAGGGGGATTTAAAAAGATATAACTAAAAAAGTTACAAATCCTCTCTGTGAGAACGGAAAAGTGAAAGGGAGACTTCTAATACTCCACGTCAGAGTCATAACACATTCAGCCACAGAGCGGAGAAGCCGTTGTGTGTGAAGTGGAGTCGTGCTGTGGACTTGGCAGTTTGGCGAAGAGTTCTTTTAATACGGCATAAAACAGCATATGTTGACTAACACACAAGGGAAGCGACAAAAGTGCTCCCTCGCCGGGGATGTAGTTTGTGTAATTCTGATGTTCATTTGATCAGACATCTTCGTTTCCATTGATGGGCAGTGTCTGTTCTTTCTTTCTCCAATGGAGTCACGTGTGGTAAAGTTCACATTCACTCTTTTTGGTTCTCTTCCCCCCCACACAGTTTTTGACTGTCTTTCTCTCTCTCTCTCCCCGCCCGTCTCTCCCTGATGGGGGTTAAGTGTTCAGGTTAATTGCAGCCCTAAGAGGAGCCCCCACTGCAGCTGCACAGGGAGTATTCACACCATCCTTTATGTCCTTTATTCTGTCTCTCATGCCATCAGCTGCCCTTTAGTGTTTCATCACGACCCTTTAGGACGGGCAGACACTACACATCTCGGACTGCGCCTCCATTATACACACATTTTAGACATTTTACCAAAACAAAATTCCATGCACACCAGTTTCATTACAGCACTGTAATAGCTTATCGTGAACATTCGAGGTGCAACACCAAACAACAGCTTATTCTTTCTCTCCCTGGTATCTACCGTCTCTCGTTTCTCTTCCCTCTCATCTGTCATCCCTCCCGAGCTGCCAAAAGAGGAGAGGGATAATAACAGGGAGGAAAGGGAAAAGGAAGGTAGGAAGGAAGGGAGAGATGGAGGAAGGAAGGAAGGGAGATAGAGATAGGACAGGGGGAAGCGATTTGTTATAATTGTGCAACAGAGAGAAAGTACAGAGTGATGGTTTCCTCCTGCTGCACTGTGGACATCCAGGGAGCCCAGGGTTCTGCTTCAGATGGTGTTACATGTTGAGTTATGGCAGGAACAGAACATCATGTATAGTTTAAGATCAATATTTTAGTTTAGTTTGATTGTTAAGCTCACTCTGCTGCTTTCTAACATGCACTGAACTCTGGGTTTTTTCTTCTGAAATGTTCCTGTGGGGATGCATGTGAGAACGCAAATGTACGAGTCAATATCTTCCCTGAATCTTCCTGCCAGCCCCCGATAGTACAATGTCCAGAACATGTGGGCAAGTTCATGAAGTTTCTAACAAGTTATAGCTGCAAAACTGGAAGAATACAAATATATCCGAACGAAAAAAGAGTTGCTACACAACGTGGAACACGCAGACGATGATTTGTTTGCAGACGAGAGTCGAGTCTGACCTGAACAATCTCCTGCTGTGTTTTCTGTATGTGAAAACCCCAGAGCTCATGTCTGTAGAGTACGAACAGGCTGTAAACATGTCTTTACTCGATGTGTTCTTTCCTGTAAGTTTTTGTGCGTTTGTTACTGTAGATTTCTGGCAGTAGTATAAATGCTGTTGGGTGTAAATGAGGAGATGCTGCTGCTGCTCTTCAGGTTCCCACTCAGAATGCACATACACGAATGCCTTCACAGGGTGGAGGGTGGATTTGGGTTTCTCTGCGTCTTCTTGTTTCTGTTGATTTGTCTGAATTGTGCATCTGAAAAGATTGACTGTAGATTTATTGGTTCGCCGCACAGCGTCCCTTCTCCCTCTCTCTCTCTCCGTTACTCTGTCACTCGCTGCTTACTGTCATCCCACCTCACTTTCTGTTGGTCTGTATTTGCCTTTGTTTTTTAGTCCATCTCCGCACTGACTTCCTCTCTCTCTCTTTCTCTCTGGCACCCTCTAATTCTATTCATGAGAGGTGCACACTCCATCATTCTGTCTCCCTATATCTCCCTCTGCCCTTCATTTTCTCTACACCTTTCTGCACCACAGCGAGATGGAGGGAGAGAAAGAAACAGAGAGAGGGAGAGAGAGAGAGAGATGGACAGATTAGGTGACAGTGATAAGCGATCGATCTCAAGGCCAAACAGCCTCCCCTCACCCCCTCCCCTCACCCCCCCCTCTCTCCCACCCTCTCCCCTTACCTCCACTCTTTTCTTATTTTTCGTTTGCACTCTCCACTCCTCTTTCTCTCGGTTCTTTCTCTCTAACCTTTGTTCCCTTCAAACTGACAAGGGTTCATTAAGGACCCACTTTGTGTGTGTAAGTGTGTGTGGTGCTTCTATGTGTGTGTGTGTGTCCGGGTCCATGTGTGCGCTCACTTTTGCCTGTCTACCTAGTTGATAAGTCATGAAGGATAGCTCCCTAAGGTGCCCCTAAAGAGCTTTTAGTGGCTTTCGATCACACACACACACACACACACTCACACTCACACATTTGTACATCTATCTTAGTGAGGACACTCATCGACATGATGGAGTCCCTAACCCCCTACCCTAACCTTAACCCACACAACAGAACTAAACCTAACCCTAAAACCAAGTCTTAACCCTCAAACAAGCCATTAAAAAAAGAGTCAGGAAGTGAGTCAGGATCAAAATCGTCCTCACAAAGATAAACAGCCACACCTTATTTACGCATTTTGGCTGTATATTCATTTGTGGCCCTGTTGCTCTTCTGCTCAAACCCCCTTCAAACAAAGGAAAACCACGGAGACCATCTACCAGCCACACCTCCCCTGTCACACCCACCCACCTCCCATCACCCACCTCCCATCAGCCTCCTGCGTCTCAGAATTTTTGCCCACCACAGCATATTGGCCCCTAACGAGGTTGTCTATTGATCAAGTGATGCTCTTTGTTCGGAATGCCTAAATGGACCTGCTGCCCCTCGCACCAGGCCTTTATGGGAGCTGTTATGGCTTTGGCCTGATTACAATAGAAGCACTTAAAATGTTCGATGCCTGATGTTTTATGCAAGAGCACGCCCAGCTGCAGAAATGTACTGTGGCTATACAGCGCTGCTACATTACAGCGTTCCCCTAAGTGCATGAGTTCCAGCGTGTTTTTCCTCACGATGCTCATTGGTGGTAGCGGCTGTCAGATTGTTTCTGAGTAATTTGTTTAGCGTAGGTGCTGAAAATGAAAGTCTGAGCAGCTCAATTGGATGTAGGAACACAAACACAATTTCTGTTGATTCACTCAGTCCCTGGCTAATCTGTATGATTGAAAATGTGTGTTTGTACAGTAGACGCGTGTTGTTTTTCTGCACATGTGTGTACGTGCCTGCGTGTTTGAAAGTGCTGCCGCGGCCTCCCGTGTGCTGGCTTAATTTAAGGCCATCCAACTGTGACCGTGGAAGCATGTGGAGATATTACCCACAACCCATTTCACTAAATCCCAGGTTTCCCTCCCTTCAATGCCCCCATCACCTCCCTGCCCCCCCCGCAGCATCCTCACGATAAATAAGCTTCTCCAGCCAATCATTTCCTCGGCTGTTTATTCATGATGCACTTCAAATATTTCGCCATTCATCGGGAAAAATATTGAGTCGGGGGTGATGAATTATGAAAATGTGTGACGTGTGAGTGTGTGTGTGTGTGTGTGTACGTGTGTGTCTCAAAGACCATCGGCAACATGAGCCAATGGGTTTAACTTTTGTTAATATTTTGTAAAACACTGATTGTGTCTTGTTTTGCTTTGATTCATAGTCATCCGTCAGATTTGCTGAAATGAGACGTGCAAATTCTGTCTGTAGTTTAACAGACTTTCTTGCTCCTTTCTCTCTTCCCCCCCTCTCTCTCTCTCTTTGTCCGTTAGTCTTTCACATGAGCCTCTTTCAAGGAGCATGAAGTCAGAGTCCGATATTAAACCCACCCCTGTGAACGTCCCACACTGCACACTGACGTGCTGAACTGTAGAGATGGTCAATTAGATAGCGACATATGATTTCCATTCTAACACTTTCATAATCTCCTTTTATTCCTTTTGTCTGTTCCAGTATAATATTCGCTCTATCATTATCATATTTCTTCAGCTCGCACCAAATCTTCTCTGAAATATTAACTTTTCTTTGCACAAGAAGGAAAAAATGAGTTTTTCTTGGATCTTTTCCGTCTTTTTCTTCTTCTCCTTATCTTGATCTGTCTTTTCTTTCCTGCTCACTCCCCAAATATCTGCCTGATGTTTCTTTTCCCTGCAATGAAAACAAAAGGTCAGCAGTATTTATGGGAATTTAAGTTTTTTTTTATCTCGCGGCTCGAGAAAAGGCTTGAGTTCTCGGTGGAAAAACAGGGGAGGAGATAGCGCTGGATCTGTTAACAGCTGTGTAATGTCAGGGACTGTAAAACATGCAGGTGAGGGTGTGAGCCCCGATCAACGTATGAAATGATTTGTGTTTGAATTGATCCCTAACACCTGTGGGAGGTTTCAGCCAACCCCGCTAAGCCCCCGCCGCCTCGACTTGGTACGGACCATCTCCTCGCACATATACACGGACACACTTGACTAATGCCTCAACTGGGACATCTCACCCAGGCATCTGTGTGTGTCCATGATGAAGGGGCCCCTGCTGTGCCCTGATGGGGACATCAATACCAGACGGTTTAGGCTTTCGACACACTCGAATCGGAGTGTGGAGAGAGAGCAGCAGGTGGAGTGAACCGGGGGACGGGCGGGCGGGTTCGCGCCGGACAGAACGATCATTGTGTCGTAAACGTGAATATGAACATAATGACGCCGCAATAAACTTGTGAGAAAGTTGGAAACCGCACATCAACAGACGGTTTACATTATCTTAACTCTGCAACCAAATAATGTGAAATCCCCTCAGCCCCATTAAAAAACACTGTAATAACACACCATATGTACCAGAGCAACATGTGGTATTAGTTTTAGCTGCAAGGCAACAATTGGAGGCTCTTTTCTAACACAGATTGATGGTAATTTTAATTTTATGAGGCCTCGCTGTACTGTGGTATGTGGTGAACGTACAGTATGTGTCGGAGCAGGAGGCCCGGACAGGCAGCTCAGGTCAGGGGATGAGATGAAGGAGACAGCTGGGGAGAAGTGTATATTCAGGGATAAATGGACACAAGGATGGAAGGCATTCTCCAACTGCGCTAACTTTAGACCACACATGTCGGTAAACCTCCTAAAACCTGTCCACAGTGTGTCACCACTTGCCTCCATAAACCCCCCTTTGTGTGAGTGTGTATGTGTGTGTGTGTGTGTGTGTGTGTGTGGGTGTGCATGTGTGTTCGGCGAATTTTGGTGAGCATTTTTCTCTGCTTGCCCAAACCGACTAGAGTGCAAAAATAAATAGCACAAAGGGGCCAAAACATTTGCTGGTATAACAAATCCTTCCTCTGTGTTGAAATTTCATCTTCCCTCCAGAAGCTTATTGTTTCAATTTCCTGCTTTGCGAGGCGAGTTCAAGAGTTCACGCACTCACGGTTGGAAGTGTGAACAGAATGTAGCTTGTGCCCACCAAGACGTGACCTACAGACCTTGTTTCAGTGCCAGGAAACCTTCCGTCTCCGTCCACGGGGATAAACACAACTAGGCCAATTAAGTTCGAACGCAGAACTAGTTTTGGTTCAGCGAGAAACAATCAGGATTTCCATTATCGGAGAAATGATTTGGGAAGGGATTTGTGTGTGGGTGTGTGCATATATTTGAAACCCGTGGAAAGATGAGGTTTGAGCACAAAGGCAACATGTGGCTGTTGAGCATTATTCATTTGCTTAATGTATTTGTTTCTACTCCTAGTTAATGGATTGGATAAGGACTGTTAGTCTCTGTCGTGAATCTCATTCAAATATGACAAATACGAAACAAATAGGAGATTTAAACATTTTGCGTCCGTCAGTCATCAATGTTCCGGGGGAACTGGCAGGAAAAACTCCAGAGAATGAGCAACTGATTTGTTCTCACATACAGCCCCTCTGGATAATTTCAATAGAATATCCAGAGTTCAGTGCATGTCTGAAAGCAGTTTTACAGTAAGGTCACCTCCCCCAACACACACACACACACACGTACACACCCACACACACGCAGGCAGTGCGTTTGTAACACTAATCGCCTGCGGCCCCGCTCTCCTGGACGGCAGAACAAAGGCACACTGAGCATCTTTTAGCTTGTTTGACGTGACACAGAGCTCCGCTAAACTGGCAGAGTTCCTGCTCTGTCAAACTCAGGCTTTTTAAACGGGGCCGACTCAGGATCAAAGACAAGGACGGGACTGACTGCTCCCACTTTGTGCGTTTTGATCCTGTTTGCTGCTCGTTCAAAGGGGAACCACACCAAGTCTGCTCACAGGAGAACGGAAAAGGAAAGTTCCACCGGCCGTGCAAAGTTTTCACAAGCAGGTGTCACCGCAGCGAACAGAAACTTTGTCAACAGATAATATTCTCACTTGGAGGTCACCCCACACTTCTTTTTCGGATTGCTGCAATGCATGAATTTATTTGTTTTAAAACGTTAAAGCTCCTTTTCTGTTGAATAGAGTTGTCCCACAAGTACACCAAACATGCGGGTTGTGTGTACATTAACACTGAACAAGGTCTGTGTGCAATAAATACAAAAAAAAGAGGACAGACCAAGGCCTCAGTGAGGTAAGCCATATATAACATAGGCAACACAAGGATAAGTGCAAAATGCCCCTGAACTCCACACTTTAACTTTTGAGGGATTTATGTGTGCACATGCATGTATGTATGCATTCAGATTTATTTGTGTGTGTGTGGGTCTGTGTGTGAGTGTGTGCGTGCTCATGTCTATATTACATACTGACCTTTGGTGCCCTATATTACACAGGCTTTGCCCACAAGAAGACACACGGCCCAAGCACCCGACACTCCACTTAACCCCCTGCCTGGGACCTTGACAGCTTCTCCATGGGAGGCTGACCCTGAAGGTCCTGGAAAACGCTTTGTTCATACCAAACACACACACACACACACCCACGTCTGTATTACGGACTTAGACCCTGCACATGCATGCGCTCACATATGCGTATACAGTGTAGTGAGCTAAAGGAGCATATAGCTTTTAAACAGGCATGAGGAATTAGGAGAGAGGCCCATGTGTCAGCCCCCCACTGTTTATCCCCCCGGAGGTAGAGCTACTGCTCCGTGCTCTTGACCGCCTCGCCACGTCTCCCTGCCTCTATACGTCTTCCTCTGTCGAACACATGTGCAGTAACGGACACTGAAATACCGTTTGTGTAAACACACATATGTGTAACAATGTTTTTATAGCAAGCATTTCAAACATTCTTGTCCCTAAAATATTAAGATGTGCGGCCACATCTGTTTGCTATCATTTGAAATAGAATATTTGTGGGGTTTGAATTGTTTTCCAAACCAAACAAGACAGTTGAATACACGACTGGGGGTCCTTGCAGATTTAACTGGTATTCTTCACCTTTTATCTGAAATGTAATAAAAGTGTATTCACATATAATGCAAGTAGTTATAGAAACTATTCACGCATGCTCTTGCATATGAAGGTATGTGTGCATGTTTGCATACATGCTTGATTTGCAGGTTACATATGATTAAATAATATTTGTGATATCTAGAAACAGCAGTGCATTTTGGTTATGAAAGAGCTCCATCATCTCCTCGTATTCACCTGCTCTTAAAACATTCTGCCATTTTTACAAAATTTACGAAATTACCTCCTTTTTTCCCTCTGCTGCCACATCAACCACATCTCCTGTCTGGCAGATCTCCAGTTTAATAACGAAGCCGTAACGCTGAGAACGCTGGCAGTTTCGATTGTTCTTAAAAGTTATGATTGAACTTGAAAGTTATTATCTGACTGGTGAGAAAAAAGGGGCCGTGCAGCCCCTCTAATCTGATTCTGATCACTGTGATGGGTTTTCTCTGTTGAGATGAAAGTATTACCCCTTTCAAAAAAAGCAAAAACCCCTGGTTTCAAATTTAAAACGATGTGGATCGTTTCCAGGCTGATAGTTATCAGGTTATATTGCTGTTTTTCCCCCTGTTATCTGATGGCTGTGTCAACACTGTCTCCTAATGCTGCATTGTGTAGACTGCCTTGTGACTAAGGAAGGTGTTCACTGTCTAGACTGATGCAGGTAACAATGGGGGCAACACATGAATACAAGATGTGACAACACATTCTGTGGGCACAATAATTTATTCAGAGGATCCTTCAGTACAGTTGAAGGAATTTGAAAAATGCACCTATATTAATTATGGAGAAAAACAAATCAAACCACAGTCCCTGGTAGAGTTCAAACCTGTCTCTGTTTGTTGTGTGGTGAATTATACTTTTGTTAAATTAGGTAGAGTTTAAATCATGGGCTGGCACATGACACATGGTTCACATCATTATGCGAACAAGCTAAATCCATTAAATGAAATACTTGAACACAAGAGGCATGGGAGAACAGGCAGTGGGAAGATGTAGATTACAGTGGCAAGAGTGAGAAAAGGAGCCTAGAGCAAACATTTGTGATAGCAATCCCAACAAGCTTTGTCATATAGTCTTAACTCAGCGGGGAGGGTGCCTGATGCCAAACAAAACATTTCCAAACACGATTTTATCTAAACCAGACCGGTGACGCCTAGGTAATATGAAGCTTTCCCGGAGTAATCAAGACTGAAATCTAGGAATGACCCTGAAAATATGAGCGTTAAGCTAAGGGAGGAGGACAGTATTAACCAATACAGAGACCTCTTATTTAACAAGACTGTTCACGTCTGAGCGATTCCCAGCAGCCCTTGCTCACTCTCATAAACAACTCTGCAAATTCATATGCAGTAGTTCGATATATTTCATAAAATAGAAAAATGCAGAGGTAAGTACATGTTTAAATACTCAGCCTTAAAGAAATTAATATTCTTCAATTAAATCTTCTTTTTAAAGTAGCATGAAGTTTGTACAGCAATGAAACTTGCAGACTTTGTGAAAAAAAGGCAAAATATCTTATTGGTGAAATCTGTTAGTCTGATAGTCTTCATACTTTGCTGCACTGCATTAGTTTATGTAAAATAGGGGTGCAGGGGAACCTGTGGCCTCGGGGGACGCTTACTGTCCATTTGACTATTTAATAAGGCCCCTGAGACAATTAATAAATAACTCAAAGGGAACTAAAACATCTTCATCACAGGAGTTAATTCTTTCTTTTCGAATAAAGGAAATAGCAAAAAAATCATAGATTAATGTCCCTCAGGCTGTATGACTGTCAGGGGGAAGAGAACATGTGTTTCCTGGCGGACAAGCATCATGGTACCTATTAAGAAGATGAGTAGTAGAATGCGGATTGTCATGCTTTTGTAGAGCAATGGAAATTATTATTTTTTGATGAAAGAAAAGACAGTGTAGTTCGCCTGTGGGGACGCAGTCGCAGCGATTAAACAAAACAAATCTTATGTTTTAATACAGCTGGAAACATGCATAGGAACTGGATGAGTTACAAGAACAAATGTGCTTGAACAAAGTCAACAGCCTTTGGTGGAGTTTGAAACAATCAGTTTTCACGAGACCATATTCTGAAAGTGAGACAATGTTATACAGGCACGTTTTGTGGTAAGCAAACAGAGTGAGGGAACTGAAGCCTAAATCAGATGGAGAATTCGTGAAGCAGCACCTTGTGGCTGCTGCTAGCATCAGACAATGTAACATTATTCTTTATAAGATTACTAGTGAGTTTAATATGAGGGGAAATTACTCTCTTTGCAAACCATGCTAGGTGAGGATTTGTTGTTTTGGCTAAAGCCACTTGTGAGTAGCATCACCATCATCACTACCGTTGGACATCCGCCTCACCACAGAGAAGCAGTTCCAGCCAGTGCATTAGAGGTGATAGTGTTTTATAAATTGAGTGTTCAATAATTTAGAATGGCAAGTGAAGGATGTTATAAACAAATCTAATGGCCCTTGATAAGATGTATATGAAAGTGTACAGGAAGTGTGTGACGTTCATCTTACTACATATGAATCATATGAACAATTTCTGAAAACAACAATTATTAATAGATTTAGTTTCAGGTGATTCTGGGTAAAGTTTGTCTGCATATTTGAGCAAAAACAGAATAAAACAGCTCTTCTTTGGTATTTTGACGATAATACTTTTTTCATGATATCTGAGGGGACTTTATCTTATTCTATCTCAGCTGTAGACTCCTCTCCCTCAGTGAGGGGATCCCTCGAGGCAAGACGGCTTTCACATGACAACAGTCATTTGGATAAGGGCACAACTACAGCTACAATCTGTCAGTAAAGCAACAGCAGCCCACAGACACTTCCTGACTGTTACCATCTGGCTTCAAATGGCTTCTTCGTTAAGTTTTACATACTGTATACTAACCCAGCCTCCATTCACAGAGAGCACGCACACACACACACACACACACACACACACACACACACACACACACACACACACACACACACACACACACACACACACACACACACACACACACACACACAGTCAGTGCTTTGTGAACTGTGAAAGGGGCAAGGGTTTTATGAAAGTGTTGACATTATAACACCCTGACACAGCTCCATGGCAACCTAGCTTAAATGTCAGTGTGTGTTTGTGAGTGTGTATATACACAGTATATTAGGGTGTCAGTATGGATCAGTAAGTGCACGTGCGTCTTGTTGATCGATACCTTAGGTGAAAACACAAAGATGAAGCAAACAGGACACATGTTTGTTTACTCTGTTTTCTTTCTCTCTTTTCATCCTTGCTTCTGTATTCTTCTACCCACATGTTTAGTAACCCTTCCACGTTATATTTCCTCAATTTTTTGCATCTCTAAAACGTTCATAAATGCCTTTTCTTCTTCCCCCTACTCCCACTCTACATCTCCCCTGTGTCTCCCACATGGTGCGCTTCCTTTATTCTTATTTGTTTTTGTCCATCTTTGCCATTTTTGCCAGTTTCGCTAGTCAAATAACTCCTCCATCCATCTGCTGCTTGTTCGTCCAGCAGAAGCAGTGAGACAGGGAGTGAGTGAGGCTTACATGGGAACAACAGAAGCCTAGTGGGCTGACGTTCTCCTGTAATGGGCCACAGACAAGTGGTGGATGGAGCAAAGAGAAAACATAAAGGAGAAATGATGAACACATTCGCTCTCTGTTTCTCTGTCTGTTTCTCTGAGTCTAGTGGTAGGTAACACCCCCCAAAAAACAACAACAACCCCCCGCCATAAAAAAAACAGAACATATATCAAACGATAACCAACAGTCCATAATCCTTCATATGTATTTGCAGCATTCAAAATTCAATATAGCATTAAATACACTATTGGAACATACAGTGCATCTGAAGTGTGCACCAGTGTCTTAAATCCTATGTTATCCACAGCTTTTAATGGCACCATATCCTTAACTAGCTATTAGCCACCTGCCTTCATCATATATCTTTCAACTGGTCTAATGCACCGGTCAGTGATAACTGTTTGTATTTCAGGACCTCTAGTGAAACACTCCTGGTCCTTTCGATACATCCTTTTAAGGTTATTGAATATATTACATCCTCCAGAAGATGCCGCACGTCACCCGACAAATGATACAGATAAAAAAAGCTGTCATAGTTAATGACGTCAGGTCTTTTTTGCTAAAAATTTTTTTCTGAAAACATCACACATGACTCCATAATTGTGGCATGTGAGATTTGTTCCAGTCCAGTAGCTGCTTCATTTACTTTGCAGAGACCCTTTTACACCAGGGATATTATTCAATGTCGCCTCCTGTTTGCACACAAGCACCCGGGAATGGTTTCTTCTCTCTGTATTTACACATGTATGCTACCTCACCCATCCCAGTGTTATGTCACTTATACTTATGTAAGCATTAATTGCTGCAGATACATGGTGACTTTTCGTCGGCCACTGGGGTCGTTTATGTTTATTTAACCTTCTGGCAGCTTTTCACCGCTCGCCGACTGCTCCGAGTCGAGTGCAAGTAACGGACTGAACAACAGACCAAGGTGTCAACTCTCTCACTGACAGTATGGGATGTGCTTCTCTCTCCGGCTCACATTAGGAGGACATGTTACATGGCTCAGAGCCGTTTCATTGCCGCTGTTCTGTCTCAGCTGCCAAATACCACGTCACTATAAAACAATGACTTATGATTAATGGCAAACACGTTTCAACACCCGATGATATATCGCTATTAATTGACACTAACAGCGCATGCGTGACTGTGCATGAACTCACATGTATCCGTGCACATATGCCCACTATGGTCCTAGTAAACATGTTAGAGCAGTACAGTATTTACAAAGGGATTGAAGTAGGTCCGGGGGCAGCAATGATTCAGGGGAATGGCCCCCGGGTCTGACAGGATGTTGGGGGATGTGTCATTTTTCCCCCGAATCCCTTGGTGACGAGCGGAGACATAAAGAAACCCTTTTACACGCGGAGAGATAAACACAGACCCACATACATACACTCAGCCATTCACTCACATATATAGCCTACACACATCAGTGTTATACACCCATAAAAATGGTTGTTTGGCAGAGTAATGAGTAGATGAGCTCACAGGAAGTATCTGTGTGTCCCCTTCTATTTCCCCCCCCCCCCCCCTCTGATTTGGATTTGATCTGCAGCAGGCTGATGCAGACGGCATCAAGCACTCAGCGGAGCCGTACATCTCGCAGCTTCACTCAACACCCGGAGCAGAACAAGAACTTGTCTGTCACTGCTCTTAATTCATTGTCTCCCCCTGGGGCAAAATGAGCGCTGACGGACATAAATGGCAGAAATGAATATCGTAAGATCACAAGTCGAGGGTGGCGGTGGTGAAGAGGGAGGGGAGGGGAGGGGGCCGAGGCAAGGAATAAATGGAGAGATGTGAAAGAGGGACAGAAACAGGAGAGGAGAAGTGAAGGAGAAAGGTTTGAGACGGGAGGATGAGTGAATCTAGATGTGAGAGCGAGAGAGAGAGAGAGCGAGAGAGAGAGAGAGAGAGAGAGAGAGAGAGAGAGAGAGAGAGAAATGAAGGAATGCATGGCTACCTCTCTGTGTCCCTCACTGATGACAGTCTGTATATTATACTGGGCTGACCACCTGCTCTGAGCCTGGAGTACAGCGTCCATAAAGCTACAGCAGATGGACCCAGTAAAAACCACCGTGACCAGCAGCTATGTATGTGTGTGTGTGTGTGTGTGTGTGTGTGTGTGTCCGTTACGGCATATAGGCTACCTCACATAAACATATTAAAATAAGCCTGCGTTCACACATACACACATCCCAGCCCTCCACCCTGTCCCAGAGGCAGCAGCAGTAATGTGTGATACCCTATAGGTCTGATCTCTCCATGTCTTCTCCCCGGACCCCTCCCGGTGCTGTAAGCCTATCAGCCAGTTAGCCAGAGAAGAATGTGGAACTCGTATATCAACCGGTGACACTCTCGCATGTTCTTCCGCTGACTTCACCGCTCTTTACTCGTCCTTATAGCCACTTACCTCAGCACATCGTTAGCAGTATGTTGGTGTTTGCATCTTTTTCATCATCTCCAGTGTAGGCTGTGTCTACCTATACTTGACATTGATTGGCTCGTAGGCGGGCGTGCGGTTCGAAGTCAGCATGTTGTCAATCATCTATCGGCTTCGCTAACTTTTCTATAAATACTGCATAGAATAAAAATAATCTACCTTCGTTGCCACTGTGATGGATTTATGTGTTGCTAACAGCAAAATAAATGTCTGTGTGGTTTTGAAATATTATATTGTGTGAAGCGAGGCAATCATGCAGGCTTCTTCCTCTTTTTTTTCTTCCTCTACTGTTTAATGCTGTTGCAACTTCCTGCAATTGATCCAAACGTTCAAATGATCCAAAAACATGTTGCCTCAAACCCAAACCATGGTTTGTTTTATCTGGACGGAGACCACCTATTTTTCCCGGACTAAAATTTGGCCCAGTTGTCAGGACTGTGGTCGGAGGCATGTTTCACACCAGTTATTTGAGTTCGGACTAAACTGAAAAGTCTGGCGTTCCAGACCGAACAAGGTTAGCTGTGAAAGCCTCCTGAGAAGGTGCTGCTACTAAATTGGTGTTGAGCAAGAAGGTGGAATGAGATCTTGGATTTGAAAGATTCATTATTTGATTTTTAGTTGCTTTGCCAGAGTGACTGGACATTTCTGAGATATAACCATGGCAACTTTGCTTCAACCAGTTCAAAAGCAGCAGGAAACACAAGCAGTCAGATAATGGTCAAACTTTTTGGCAAAGAAGTATTCATACACACCAACGTCTGATCCAACAATAACCTACTGTATTGTGCCCACACATAGTTTTACTGTGCAATGAGGGATTATTAACAACATTTCTGATGGTTTGGAGAATTTGGCCTTTAACCCCCGGCTTGTTTAAAACCTGCCTGAAGCTGTGTTTCTTGAAACCATGAGACTTTGACATTCAGCATTAAATCGAGCCCAGTTACTGTCAAGTTCAGAACAACTCAGTTGTGTGTTATCAATTGTAACATGAATATCCCAGAAGATTGTGTTGTCTTTTCTTGCCAGTCCCTCAGAAAAACCGAAAAAAAATGTTTCTCTCCATTTCTCCAAAGAAAATGGTAATGTGTAATTCCTGGGCTGGTGAGATATTTACAGTAGAGATGATTATGAAGTCTAAATATAGGATCCAGCTATCTGTTCCTAACCCCCCCCCACCTTCTGCACTTTCAATTACAACAAAGTGAATACCTCTCTGGATAAAACAAGTCGTTTTCCGACCACTGTAAATAAAAAAAAAACAAGAACGATCAAATGCAGCATCCTCTCGTCTTTCCCTCTGTCCCTCTCTATCTTTCAAGTCGTTCTTTGTGCTCTTCAGTCTTTCATCCTCAGCCAGAGCAATTATCTGTAATTAGACAACTGCACAAACTATATCAGGAGGTGTGTGTGATTTACATTTGTTGAGTATGTGTTGAAAGGTCCTGAAAAGGCCTTTGCATGTCTCCTCAGGGTTCAGGCAGAGTTCATCCCCTTTTGGGTAAACATATTTTCCCTCCGGACCAAAATCAACAAATGATCTTTCAGTTAGGAACATGCACACATACAGGATACACACTCCACTTCCACGTAAGCACACTCACGCTCAACAGGATACACACACAAGAAAAGTTGGGAACCAAACAATCACAGATTTGCAGTTTAAGGTCCAAGTGCGTTTCTAGTTCCTAGGTTTCTGCGATTTGATTTATCAGGCTGCGCTTCCACCGCCTGAGGACATTGAATTGGAAATATATCAGATGTATGAATTTCAACAGGGAGAGGTGAAATAATGTAAATAGATCTGATTTGGGGTCACGACAGGGCCGAGGGAGAAACAGAAAAAAACTAAATCGAGAAAGAGAAGTGGTTGGAAGAAGGAAGTACTAAAAAAGCAAGAAAAGAGAACGGGGGGTGGAAGAAAGGGAGAGGCAAACCCAGATGATCTTTTCCACTGAGGTAGATGAGGCTCCGGCTCTGTAATGCAAACACAGCTGTCAGCCGAGTGTAAGCACTTACAGACCGTCCTCGTCAAAGTCTCTGCAGCTAACGAACATGAAAGCACGATTTGTTTCCGGCGTTTCTTGTTTTTCCATAAGAAGTTGAGCATCTTTACAGTGTGACGGTGTATTCATGAACTGACGCTCCTTCGAGGCAAAATGTCATCCCAGCTTTAGAGTGACACCAGTGAGTGCTGCTTCATCCAGAGATGCCCTCAGGTTTACCCCTGAGACCTGCTGCTTGGCTCGCTCGGCATTGCTGTTATTTTATGCCGTGTTGCCCTTTATGTCATGGAGGGGAAAAAAAAGAAGAAAAGCATTGAAGAGTGAACATTTTCTAGAGCATCTGTGCCCACCCTAAACACAGATTTCTTAGAGGATCGGTTTACTCCCCTGACATCTCGTGTTAGTAGTCACTCCCTTCTTCCGCCTTCTGGGTCATATACCTCTGAGCAGTCGTATCTAGAGCAGTGCTGAAAAGTTGCTCACTTATTCGACTGGTTTGATGACAGGGATTGCTCTCTGCTCCTTTCTGCCACTGAGCTCTTGATATCCTCCTTTTCTCTGTCATTCTCTTTTACTCAGGTTAGCTATCTCCACCCCCACCCCCACCTTTTTTTTCTTGCTTTCTGTCTGCAGCCACCGGTGCAAAGCTTGGAGAAGGGGCTGCTGGGAGTTCATTGGGTACAGTGTGTTTGTGTGTGTGTGTGTACGTGCAGGGCCTGTATGTATACATGTACTTGTGTGTGTGGGTGTGTGTGTGCTCGAGCGTATGCACAGCAATGTCACTGGGCTGTGTAATTGAAATGGAAATGAGCCAATCAGTGACTGCAGTGGTGTGCCACCTTACCCAGCATTCACTTCAAGATCCAAGCTCTACCAAACTCACTCTCTGTGTTTGTGACTCTATGTTTGTGTTTCCCTGGGCATCTGTGTGTGTGTGTGTGTGTGTGTGTGTGTGTGTGTGTGTGTGTGTGTGTGTGTGTGTGTGTGTGTGTGTGTGTGTGTGTGTGTGTGTGTGTGTGAGTGTGTGTTAGTGCTGACAGTACTTGGCCCTTCAGTTTCACTCCTTCAGGGCCCGAGGAGGTGGTATGAAAATGTAATCAGTTGGTAATAAAGATTATCTTCCCATCTTTCTCTCTCTCACACACACACACACACACACACACACACACACACACACACACACACACACACACACACACACACACACACACACACACACACACACACACACACACACACACACACACACACACACTCTCTCTCTGTGTCCAGCTGATTTTCCCCTGGCTTTGTGCTGTGACCCGCAGCTCACTGGGACAGCTGTGGCATAACAAAGACGTGTAATTATCACCATTTGACAATTAGCCTGCCATCCAACTTGGCTCCTTAATTACCTATTTTACGGGGACAAGGCCTCGTTGCTGCACTCTGCTCAGAAAAATGAAGAAAGATTGAAGCTCACAATATCACTAGCAACATCTTGTCAAAAGCAGGGAAGCGACTGTGGTGTCTGGGTGGAGTATATGCATGTGTGCGTCATTGGCAGCAGAGCGGGGGGGTACACGGTGCCAACTCCATCTGGACAAAATCCGAGGTGATGTGTACCAGCTTCTAGCTTTCATTACTGCGACATTAATAGAAATTAACACGTAAGCTATAACTGCGTGATTACGGAGTGCGTCACTGAAACTCTGGTTGACTTGTTGCACGTTGCACATTGTTGCTCACTTCCTTTATACACAAATACACAAAAGCAGCTCATCATATTAATATTAATGAGTTTGATATATCTTTGACCTATCGATGACACAATTAGGAATCTACTTTTCACTGGTACATTTCATTATTTATAATTATGCTGGTTATATATGAGTTTCAATGGATTATCTTTATGTAGATTTAATACATCAACATGTAACTGCTAATTAAAATCGCTGAATTTATTAATTAAGAAAATGCAATTATGCCAGTGCCCCACTCCACACAGTGCAGTGCATCGCTGACAGACACATGCGCACAAAACAGACCATTTTTCTAATGGATCTTTAATTTACATTTTCTTTTGTACCCACATGGATCAGTTAGTTGTACAGTATCTGTGCAATTACCTTCTTCTATTCAACCAGGGTTACTGTTCCTGCTTATATTTCACTCTGTGGGATTCTCACACAGCACTGCCCTTGATTTACATTCTGCCGGTAAAACCCCTTTGGTGCTTGTGTATTCCACACAGGGAGGCCGATGCATGTTGAACAACACATTGGAGGAGAACGCTTTTCCTATTCCTGCTGGAAAGTGGGGGACTGTTAATGGAACAGCAGCAGCCGATTAAGTCTGCCATCACTATAAAACAAGACACTGGCCACATCTAAAACTCCCAAATTAGTCCCCTGATAAGAGGGTTTTATAAGGACTATAAACACGGCGTTCTAAAAAATACAATATGATTTTTTTTTGCGATAAATCTTGACGACATCCTGCAGTGAAGAGTTTACAGCTCGGGGGTGCACACACTGTCATGCCATGCACATGCAGCTGTACTAGAATCTTGTGTAGTGATAAACGCATGGTTGAATAACTCCTGCAAGGACTTGGATTCGCTGCGGGAGCCTGGCAGTACTATCAGCAGTATTCAGTCTTGCTGCCTCTTTTTTTATTCCTTCACTCTCTTTTGGAACCAGGTCCTCTCTTTCTCTCTCGGTTTCTCTCTCTCTCTCCCTCCCTCCCTGTTTGTCACCCTCGCTCTCTTTCTCACTCAGTGCCATTAGCAGCTTCTGGCTGTCTCACTTTTGTTCCTTTGCCAATGTGCCAGGCAGCTCTGTGAAACTGATAACACAAACCTATAGCGTATGTCCGTGTAGGTGTGTATGTATTAAATATATGGTTTGCACGTGTTTACTGTATATATGTGTGTGTGTGGGTGTTATGTGCTACAAATGCCCGTCCTGTCCCTTTTTATGTGCTCACTCACCCAAACATCCTCAGCTTAATTTGCAGTCAGGGCCACAAGCCACTATTCTGGCTGCAGAGGCAGAGAGAGAAGGCCAGCTGAAACATCACACACACACACACACACAAACACACACACGCATGAAGACATGCACATACGTATATACACACCCATACACACAGATGCTGTGGTAAGCGGATGGGAGGATGTGATCATTAAGTTCCTCTCTTCCTGGACCTCCACAGACATGTTTTAAATGAGATGTTACAGATGAGCTCCTCCATGGCTTGGTTGTAAACACCCTCGCATTGGTATTTACCCTACATGGGTAAACCCGGATAAACAACATTTCATGCTAGCTCATGCTCACATACACATACATACAGAGCAGAGCCAGAGGACACATATGATCACAGTAATGAGAAATGACTGTTGTTTGGATTTGTCGCTTGGCTGTTACATTAATCATTTTATTAAACCAACATGAATTAAGTGACAAGGGGCAGGCACCAAAATTGTTATTTGATCTTCAGAACAAGTGGTCTGGTTCTCATTGGGTTTGTAATTCTGTTCAGTTTTTCTGAGATTGAAGCCGACGCAGCCAAGCAGGACGAGAGTTTTCAGTGCATAAACTACTATTTGATCTTAAAATCCATCCTTTAGAGAATGAACTCGGAACATCACATTAAGAAAAGAAAAGAAGGAGAAGAAAAACGAGAACAGCAGTGCAGTTTGGAATAAGTGGGTGGAATGAGTGACAGGGACGAGAAAGAGACGTTCTTACGGCATTGTGCAGCACTGTAATTTTATCAGCATCTGAAGAAGCCTGAGACATTTGGTGCCAATCAGCGAAAAAAAATCAAATTCTTCTCTCAGCAAGTATTTTAAAACTGAATAAAAGAACAAATTAAAAACATGTTCTGCATAACCTCTATTCACCCTTCAAAAGAGCCATGAATTTTATATCTTAAAAAAAATCTTAAGGACGTTAATGGATTTTTGTACATGAGGGCAACAGTAAAGGTGAAAGAGGTCACCATCCTCCAGGTCTGCAGGATAAAAGGACTTCAGCCTGTCAGGCGCCCGGCCCCCTTGTGCTTCCTGTGGCTCCAGGTGCCCTTACTTAGAGGCAGCAGTGGTGCTTTTCAATTAAAAGTTTTGTCAGAAGTCTTGTTAGGTTGTGCTCTGACAACATTAAAGAGGTGTCAACTCACACCACCTGCCCCCCAGGTAAAATGAGTCGGTGGCACCAGCTGCGTGTGTGTGTGTGTGTGTTTACTTGTGCAACTTTGTGGTTTGCGACGTCACTCCAAAAGGTCTTCAAGTGTGTGTGTGTTCCAAATTGTTAGATACAGGTGTCCAATGTTTCCAAGTCTCCTGTGACCCAAGAGTCAGGGTCGTTCAAATCAAGACCCAAAACTAACAACACAGGAATTGCTCTTCTAAATTTAGTATCTGTGACAAATTCCACAGGTAGAAGGGCTATATTTTGGGCAACAGACATGAAACTGTGTGTGTGTGTGTGTGTGTGTGTATGTGATTTAAGGCTGTGACAGTGCGTGCCCTTTGATGAATATGCCTTTATATCTCGAAGCCCTCTGACCCTGTGTGGCCTGTTCTAGATCATTGCAGCTGTAAAGATGCTTCACTGCTCAGCCAGGCCGCGTATTTTTCCTGCCATGACATTTACTGTCCAGACCATCCTGTATCCCTCAGATTATGTCGACTTCACACCCAGCCCGAGGTTGTCTAAGGTGTTTTTGACCAAGTTAAATCTCTTATTTTATGAAAGAGAAAAGAAAAAACAAACAGAAAAAGCTGTTTTCTTGAAAGCATATTTCTCCAAGTGGAATACGTCAGTTTGCCGTCACTCGGAAGGCAGATTTGTGTACGTGTGAGTAAATATCTGTAGCACTGATAGATTTATGGATAAACCAACCCTCCCATATTTATTGAAGCCAGAGGACAAGAGCGCTGGTGCTTGTAAATTTCCACAGAGCCCTGAAAGAATACTGATAGATCTAACCTCCATTCTCTATGTATACGTCCTGGATTCAAACCACAACGGCTGAGGCAACGCTGGTGCATAAACACACAGAATTATTATGATTATTGGATTCGCCCAAGTAACTTCTGAAGTGCTTGAAAATCATTCAGAATTCCCGAGGTCTGTACTTCATATAAATAGCAAAAAGGTTAACCTCTTCCTGTGTCTCTTCTCTTCAGGTTCCATCGTGGGGACTACCACATTGACGTCTGCATAAACGACTACCTGGATGTCTACTGTCCTCACTACGAAGACACGGTGCCGGAGGAGCGGACGGAGCGCTACGTCCTCTACATGGTCAACTATGACGGCTACAGCACATGTGATCACACCGCCAAGGGCTTCAAGCGCTGGGAGTGCAACAGGCCGCACTCCCCGAACGGGCCGCTGAAGTTTTCGGAGAAGTTCCAGCTCTTCACTCCCTTCTCCCTGGGCTTCGAGTTCAGACCGGGCAGAGAATACTACTACATCTGTGAGTGCTTGTCTTGATTGCATTGCAAAGAGCGTATGAACAGAAAGGTGACAAATGAAAGGAAAAAACAGATAAAGTTTGAGGTTTTTCCTCATATTTGTTCTGGCTTTACCTTTTATTCATCACCTCTCTTTATACATAGTGACATATCAGAGAGCTGCAGTGATACTGCAGTGAATTCAATTTTTTTACTCTAATACTTATTGAAAGAACTATGATGTTGTCTGGTATATTTTCTAAAAGCTGCATAAAGATCCCACATGCATTCACAGAAAACCCTGAAAGCACATAACACAACATGTCGTGAACTGAAAAACCGACATGACCTTTTCCTGATCTGAAGGTTTTCCTTTAATACAACAGAGCAAGGAGACGCACACACACAGACACACACACACACACACACACACACACACACACACACACACACACACACACACACACACACACACACACACACACACACACACACACACACACACACACACACACACACACACACACACACACACACACACACACACTCACCCATGTTTTCACAGGTTCACTACGGAGCTTTGAGTGTGGCATTACAGTGAATCCGAGTGGGTGCTTTCATGCTCTGCTTTCTGCCAAGCCTTTCACACCGCTCTAATCATTCGGGGGGAAAACTCTTCCCTAAAATGGCAATGGAATTCACGGGGGAGTTAAATTGAGACAGTTTGAAAGTTATAGCTCACTCTCTTCCCCGCCGCACAATACTGTATATATATAAAAAAAAAAAGTACCCTCCTCTCTGCATTATGTTACGAGTCCTATTCAGCTCACACTAGATGTTAAGTTGTCTGCTTCTTGGCATAGGAGCTGAGCCTATAACTGAGTTCATCTGAAGTTGAAGCCCCTGGGAAATTAGGTTTTATCAAAGCAAGGTGATAGAGTGGAATTGAGTTGAGTTTGTCCTCCCACCGCAGAGGGTCCGCACACAGAGGGGCCGCCGTCAGTGGGCGAGTCACCGCCACTCGCTCCCAACACATTCGTCACAGGGATTCGCTGATATTACAGAATAGGAAGCGCAGCTATGTTCTCATATGGGCTGCATTAGTGCAGTATCATGCAGTGTAATGCATTTATTGCTTCAGCTGGTGAGGAGGGAAGCACAGAGGTTTGTGCACTTTTTGAGCCAACGATTGAGGGGAAAAAACTGCAGGAATTCCCCCTTTTATCAAGCGGGATGACAGTTGACAGTTAACACTCCTGTTTATCTGTTTATCTGCAAAAATGTATCAGCTGGTGTTAATGCAGCTCCCGGTGGCTGTCACATCCCTGCGTCTTCGTGTTCTCTCTCTCTCTCTCAGTGACGGGGTTGAAAGACTCAGGAGCCGAGCGCAACACGCTGAGATCTGTTTTCTAAATTGGCACCTTTTTATGAAGCGCTTAAGCCGACAGCCCGCCAAGTCGCCTGTCCTTTAGTCATTTCACATGTTTCTCTCTCTCTCTCTCTCTCTCTCTCTCTCTCTCTCTCTCTCTTCCCTCCGTTACACTTTTGAGTTAGGGACCTGAGTAAAAAATGTTTGCCACTGTTTCCATGGTGAATAAGTGTTTCCCTTCTCAAGCTTGTCCGCAGAACAAATAGCCTGAAAGCTTTTCTGCAGGCTGCTTCCCCAGCCAGGTGTTTACCCATTTGTCTGATAAGAACTAACCAGATTTCCCTTTGCTTTTATTGCCAATTTACATTGACAGTCAAACAAAATGAGACGAGGGAAAAATGGCAGTCTCAGAAGTTGGGCACGTAGATGGGGTTAGCACAGGGTTACACGATTCAGCCACTCCCTCAAGTCTCTATTCCCGACATATTCTTTTCCATTTCTGGTGAGAGATGCTCGTCCTAAGGGCTGGATTAAATTACACTGCGACCGACAGAGCTTCCATGGAACACATCCATTCTGCCGTAGCACGCCATATTGGTTTAGTGGCCCGCGGCTTCATTGGCTATTGAACGATTCCAGCGTATAGCCTCTCTGGCTACTGTGGCGGATATTAAAGTCATCCACCATGAAGTCATACGACATGTGATTTCCCAGCGCCATTGTGTCCAACCTGAATGTCCAAAAGAAGCAGGAGGAGACAACGAGCTCTGTCGTGGACCGAATTTAAAAGTGAAGAAGGGAGAGGAACAGGGGGGAGGACACAGTTTCCACACCTGGAAATGAATCTGCAGCTTCCGTTTCTGTCATCATCAAAATGAGGAAGTTTTCTCATCACTAGCAACTGATTTTTTTAGGTTGCAATGACTTAAGAATTCAGTGATAATTACAATTGTAAACAAGCTACAAAATCAACATATATAAATAAGAGTATAACATAAATTCTATATTTCTTTCAAGGATTACATTGTGGCTTTGCATAATATTCGAAAAACAAGCCAAGCCAAAACTTGATTATCTCTAATCTGTTCAAAGGAGAAAAACCTGATCCGACCACAGCATTGGAAAATCTTCCCTAATCTTGTTTGCTCAACAGGAGCAGGTCTATTCAGCATCGACTCCACCAACTCATGGTCACTGGAGCTGGAGAAAACTTTTCATAGACATATTTCAAGTTCTGTTTCCCCCTGTGGACCAAAAACATACACATACAGTTTTACCAGGTTCAACTGCTGGTCAAGTTTATGCTGGTAGTTTGTTTTATGGGTTTTCCTGCACTCTCGCAAAAACTCCCATTAAAAATGTAAAATTATTCCTAATGTGCTCTGTCTGGCATTCATATTTATCGGCTTATTAAATAATTTCCCCTAATTCATTAACAAAACATTGCTTATACGATGAAGTAAAACACGATTTGGTCTGTTAAGTACGTGGCACAATAGCAAGTGAGTGCACATTAAGATATTTACAAACTTAAAAACAAAGACTATTATATTTCGAGTCTGTTTAATCGCAGCGTGATTGCGTAAAAAGGAAAATCAGCTCCTCTGTGTCACGTTCCTGAGCAAGATGTTGAATATTTCAGAATTTTTTAATGTGGATGTCACTTCACAGTAAAGCACGACGTGCAGATACTGTCCAGTGCGGAAACAAATAACTTTCCAGACATATCGGTTAGCCTCACTCACAGCACACATAATACGGCCAGAGCCGAGATAGGAAAACAGTGTCTGTGTCCAGGAACAATAATCCTGACAGGTCAGCTTGCATGTTATTTCTGCAGCAGATATTGTCGGGAGCAGGTATGATTTGGGAGGTTAGTTTGGTGTTTGTTGTCAGAACAGACTCCAAAACCTTGTGCTGGAACATTTTTTAGTGATACAGTGCCAGTAGTTTGTCAGTGTCTGATGACATTGGGCTGGTTTAATGAAGTAAAGGAATTGCTTAGCTCATTTAACGTTGTATGAAGAGGTTGATTTCCGAGATGCTGACGCCTGTTGAGCTATGAAACGTGACAGCTGTGAGCCAGCCCTGCTGTGATGATACCCAGTCTCATTATTGTTAGAATTGAGATTTAACACGCCGCTGTCACATTTGAAGTTTTCAAGTTGTTCTGTTGTGCAGCCACAGGTTCACATTGATTAAACTCGACAGCTTTTTGGGACACTAGTTGATTTAGTTTGGAATTTACGTAGGTCATTCTAGTGTAGATGTGAGTTTTCAGCTTTGGGTGATCACCGTTGGTTGAGATATGACTTTAATGAGCAGGACACTAAAGATATTAGAGTGAAATCAAAAAGAAAGGTCTTACGAGGTGAGGGGCTCAAACTGAAACAACCACCTTTCTTTAGGTACTTATATTTTATTCTGTTGCCATGAGAATCATTAAATGTTCAACGTTTCTACTCCGTGCATAGTGAGAGATTAAGAACCTCGGGTCATGTCTGTGAATAATGGATCTCTTATCGTAATCAGTGACTGTTTGTAATTTTTGGGGTATTTAATAACTTATGAAGATGGTAATAAAAATAATTTGTCTCCGTCTCAACAAAACACCACAAACAGTGACTACATGTAGCTTCAGCACAGCATAGAGGGTTTGACGGTGTAAGTTAGGGGGATATCTTCAGTTCAGCACAAAGTCAGTGGTCAGGACTTTGCCCTTGTAGCAGATTTGCCTACATTCTGTGAATGCTTATAGTGGAGCACGGCTAACAGAGAAAATCTCACGCATCATTACCTGCTGAGGCCAGTTATACTGAGCACCTGCACTGCACAGAAATGTCAATGTGTCCTGAGGCAGAGGGCACCATTCATGAGCATATGAGGTAAGCAGCAGTCAGTGTGAATGGGTTCATATAAGTGAGACTTAACAGTATATCATTAAGAGGAATTCAAGAAATACAGTTGGGACATTTATGTAAATGTGCTGATATAAAATCTGTCCCCAAGCTGAATTTCTGTGCTTTAACAAATGTATAGAAGTTAATGTTTAACTACATGCAGAGCAGAGGGGACATAATATTGTATATAAACTAATGCAGTAACAAAATATGAATCTTCTCCTCATCTCTAATAACGTTCTGCAGCCAAATGACCTGAAGGAATGGGGGATAAGAAGTCTGCCCTCAGTGACGTGACTGAGTAGCTCTCTTGTTTGTAGAGGAAAATTAACATGTCAAATCATATTCATGCGGAGAAAATACCCGTTAATGGTGTTTTCGCCCTCCGAGTTTGATGCGGGTCGAAGGTTGATTTGTTGCATTGCCGAACAAAATTAGATAGCGGAGACAGGTTTCTGCTGTCATCCGCCTCAACAACAGAAACAGCTTAATCAATGCTCGCAGGACGGAGGGGATTTACTCAAATGGAGGTCATAATTCTTCATTTTTGTTTGCGTCAGCCTCCTCTTTCTGCCTGTGGCGGGTAATTGAAGACAGGAAGAAAACTACAATCAGTCAGGAGCCTGATCCTTTTTGTAGTCGACACCATGCTGTGTTGTTTCTACAGGTCAACACAAGACTGAGTCACAAGACGAGGGGAGGCAGAGAGATAAAATAAAATAAAATGAAGATGTTAAATTTACAAGATTCAGAGAGACGCAAGGAGCCATTTAATCCTGGAATCACATGCAGGCAGTTCAGCAAAATGCAGCATTAGCAGTGAGTGAGTTACAGCTGGGCCTGTACGTCTTCATGACAGACAGAGAGGATGAGCAAGGACAGCAGGAGCACTTCTGGTGTCGGAGTTCACAGTGCAATCAAGGTTCAAGTGAAACCCATCCCGCGGAATGCTGATGCGAGCACGTTTTTCTAATATGGACACGAGCCACAATCTTGTATTTGAGTGATTTTAATCTGAAAAGGGCAGAAATCCAATATCCGTGGCAGCTCACTGCGAGAGATGAGTGAGAGCAGTTACGGTGTTTTAGGCGTGCAAGATTTGTGGTAACTGGGAAACCGCTCGGTGTGATCATGCGGTGGCAGATTGGCGGTGGGAGAAATGACGTTTTCTCGCCGTCCGACTTGCTCACCTACACCGACTGGAACTGCGTCTCGCAGAATCACACAATCAATAACACATTTGTGTCTGGTTTGTGGCTGGAGTTATTGTATCGATGCTTCTGGGTTTGAAGGTGCAAGAAAGAGGAGGTTTACAGTAACGCAGGAGTCCCGAGGAGAGGCTGTGCCTGATTGCAAATGAACTCTTAGTAAATGGCCAAAGAAACCCAGAGGGAAATGGTGGGCGATGACTCTACACATGTTAAATTACAAAATAAAACACATTCTGCGAGACTTCGATCACTCTGCAGATGCCTTTAGGCCAATATGCAAAACGCAACACAAGACCGATCATAAAACCAAGTTAATAAGAAAGAAAACCTCCAGAAGGTTTTTTTCTCTCCCCCCCACACAATCTCATAAGGTCTTATTCAACTTTAGTGGACTGCTACACGCACACAAAGCACAAACAGATTCCCCAAGACATGCACTGTAGCGGTGTTGTGATGGATCATAAATCCTGTGATGTACCATGTGCCTTCAAGCCGCTCTCGAGAGGAGCAGGCAGCAGAGACAGTGGAGAAGGCGGCAGCAGCAGCAGGAAAATGGTATTAATGGACAAATGAAATAGAGGCAGGGGACGGTGTGTGCTGTCTGTGTTGTGTTGGAGCCTTGCTAGGCTTTGCTAATAATGATAAAGAGCCAGCGCCGCTCCATTTGTGGTACCAGCATATGGACACCATCATAACTCAGAGCTTTCATCCATTCACATGAAAAATCAGGCCTGTCATCAACATTCAGAAATGATCCGACAACATGGAATAATGTGACAGAGAGCCACACACAGACGGATCTGCTTGCACTCGTGTACAATATGAATACACTTGCATGAACAAGACGCCACAGAAGCACGCTGTCTGGAATGCATTATGGTAATTCTGATAGATAGACATTCCAGCACCTCCAACTCCCCTGGTTACTACATCACTTTTTGGTCTGTATACTTAACTTACCCTCCAGTTTTACACCAGAGACCTGTCAGCTATTCAGTGTTGGCCCCTAAGATATATACATGAATTCACTGTAAAGACTGGCGACAAAACAATACTAGCTCAAGACCTTGTTTACGTGTGTGATCAATCAAAATCAAGGGGGTCATTGAAAAATGTTGTGAACCACAATGTGCTAATTAGCATATTAATAATGCCATGATCGTATTTACATTCATACAAGGCTAAGCCAGGTTCCAGGCCTTTATCTGTTTGCATCTTGTCTACTCTCTGTCCTATACAATACATACAATATTTGAATGTAGATGAATCCCATTTACATTTTCTTCTGGCAGACAACGTGACAAGCATGAAATAGTGAGTGAAACGTGTGCTGTTCAGACCACAGGTTAACCAGCAGTCACTTCCAGGCCATTTTCCAAGCTGCTGCTCTACACTGATTTTATATGTGGGATAAAAATCACCACTCACATTAGTTAATTCCTTAATAATTCTGTGAAAGCACGAGAGAAAGCACAAGAGAACGTAGATGGTTTTGGTCTCTGTTTTCTCTAACGGTCAGAGTAATACAGGTATGAACATACTTGTAAGAGAGTTTTACGGGTTTATGGGTTTAATACGTTTTTTTGTAATAAATACTGTATTGGATCAACTGGGCCTCTCAATGTGACAGGACTGTCTATGTCACAGTTTGGTTAATCTATGAGGCTTCATGTGGAGTAAAATAACCCATGGAAATGACTTGCATGTATGTATAAATGTTCCTTAACACATGATCAGACCTTCATCTGAGTCGCAATTATGAACAAACACAATCTCTTTCGTCGAATCTAATAAGAAGACCAGGTCATCAGCGAACCACAAGTTTCCTTGGGAAAGACGCTGAACCCCAAATTACCACGATAGCCGTGCTGGCAGTGTGTGTATGATGCGCGATAAAGAAATGTTAAATATAGACGCGCTCTGTGTGTGAATGGGTGAATGTGACTCTTGCTGTGAGCCACTTTGAGTGGTCATTAGAACTAGAAAAGCTCTACATAAATGCAGAACATTTACTATTCAAATCATTGTATTGTCCACGTCCATACTGAATACATAATTCAAATGCTCACAGCTTCAACTGGAAAAAGTTAATTACTCAGCTTTGATTTCAGCCAAAGCTAACCGGAGTCAGGAGTCAATGAAAGCAGATTGGAGGTGTGGATTAGAGCTAATTAGAGTAATAAAAACACTTAGGCATATGGGTTTGCAATTCACAAGAAGCAGCTGATGTGAACTGTGCCTTACAAATGAAAAGAGATATCCAAAGACTTATAATCTTGATTTGTTTGATTTTTAGATACCGATCAGTCCAAAGTTAAACAAACTGCCTTTTAGAGGCTGATGATTTAAATCTCTGGGACGTCCAGCAAAGATGTTTAGAAAGGCTCAACACAAATTGCTCAATGAGGTAAGAAGGAAGCCGAGGGTGTCTTCAGGAGTTGTGCATGTGGCCATAGGCAACTTGACTTGCTTGGAGGAGAGTTGATACGTCTTCAAGAAACCCAAGCAAGTCCAGTTGACTTCTACAACTCCTGAAAATACCACGACCTGGATGAATCTCCCAAAGTTAGATCTCCACTTGTGATTCTACCATTGGCAAATCATGTTGGGTGGAGCACGGTGTCCATAGTGTCCTTCCACAGAGGAAGCTATTACTACAGGAAAGTATCATGGCGTACTGGAAGTTGTCCGCTTTACAACATTACTTCAGAGATGTTTTGTGCATTGGCGAAACTAAAGTTGAATTGAAAGAAAACAGTATTGTGGCTTAAAAAGGGCAGTGCAGTCCAACATGGGAACATTAGAAAGTAGGGTGGATGTGTGCATGATGATTTGAGACCCCCTTTCTGCCACTGGGGCTGGGCAGGCCGCCATCATCGAGCAAAAAATGTAATCTTACTTTTATAAAGATATCTTACAGGATCATTCCAGGGTGGCTGTTTGCCAGCTGAAGCTCAGTAAGTTAGGTGAGGGAGCAGGACAGTGACCTTTAACATGGAAGTAAATCTACTCCAGAATGACTTCAAATGAAATGAATCCGATATTTTGAGTCCGAGCCCAGACCTTGAACCTATAGAGATGTAGAGGAATGACCTCAAGAGAGACAATCACACCAGGCATGCTTAGAATATGTCCGAGCTGAAGCAGTTCTATAGGAAAGTGCAGAAGTCCTCCTGAGCATCTAACTGTGCAGAAATCCAGGTAAATCCAAAGAGTTCAAAAACATTTCCCATCCCTCTGTAGATGCAAATGATCCTCCTGGGAGAAAGTTAGAAGCAACAAAAAGTCTCTCTTGTTTTGTTTGTCACATATTGCACAGCCTGGGTAACAAACTGCTGCTCTGCCGCTCACTAGACACAGAGGAGACAGAGAGTTGTAACTTGCACTCCCCAAGCAATACTGCCAACTCTCCTTGGTTTGTTCCAAAAGTTTTTAGATTTGTCGCTATGTGCTTATTTAAACTAAAGAAAAATGCTAATGGGGGGTGAAAGGGATATAAATCTGGTGACAAGTAAGTTATAAATTAGCAACACTGCTTGTAAACATCCATCTAATGACACATTGGTAACCTTTTGCGCAAATTAACACTTTTCAGATCATCCGTTTGGTCTACTGGCTTCTGAGACACAAGAATTAAGCATGTTCGAGGTCTGGCAATGACAAGCTCATTGGAGTGACCCCCCCCTTTTCAAAAATAAATTGAAAACAGTCAAATGACCCAGCCCTTTGGAAGGACTCGGGGTAATAACAGGCCAGGAGCTAAGTCGCGGCACAACTTGTTGACAGGGCAGAGAATGTAAGGCGAGATGGGGGGAAAAGTCTCTAATCAAGTTATTTCAGTTTGATCACAATAAAGTAGTCATCACTTTGTCTGCCGAAAAAACTGAGAGAGAGAGTGAAAAGCAAGAGATGAGAGAGAAGTGGTGCAGGCGGAGGCTGTGATTCAAAGGGCATAAGGTTCCTCAGCCCATTATGATTCATGCATTTTACAGCCATCTTCAGAACCTGGTTATGATTCATCATCACAAAGGCGCAAAGGCAAGGACATTTCATCCTTGGCCACTGAACCATTAACATATACTGTATCTTTGTTTACGCAGTGCATTCCTCATTATGATTATTTGCCTATTCTTCATTTATTTATTATTTATTTTCAATTCTTCCATCTATTACTTCACATTGACAGACACACAGTAATTCTCTTTTATTCGGTGGGTGGATACTTAGGCCATAACAATAATATTGTGATTCCATGCGATGCATTAAGTGCAGTAATGAAACATTATTATGTTAAGTGATTTGATATGTTATGGCTGCTCTAAAAGGCTGAGATTCCCCTTAGATTGTTAAGTTCCAATAAACTCTGTGATTTAAGTATGACAACATGAAGGGGTTGATAGAGTTCAAGGGTTTTCAGTCTTTCAATCACCAGCTTTTCATTTAAAAAAATGCTGAGAGATGTGATTGTCATTATGTTGTTTTTCCCAGAATTAAGCCTTGAATCATTGCATTGATATACGGTAGAATAAGGATTTAACCCACTGTCCTCTCTGAACATATTCTGCTTTTCTTTCCTTCATTGCTTTTGACCTTGTCGTGCACAGTAGCACGGGGGGGGGGGGGGGGGGGACTTTGGTTCACTTTAGATGGAAGCTGAAAGATGCAAGGAAGGAGCAAGAGGGCAACTATCATCAGGGAGGGAAGTTTATGTTCCTTCTGCTGCCTGAATCCGAGTCATCGTCTTTCACCTCCCAGCTCCCTCATTCCCCTCCCATTGTGTGCTCGCTGTAGTAACATCTGGTTAATGGGCCTCTTCGGTGGATAGCCTCCTCCATCTTCTAATACACACACACACTCACACATTGTGTAGGAAGGTAAACACAAATGCACAAACACTTCTCCCTTTAACGGTGGATTCTAATCTTTTCAGAATATTTATTTTTCTCTTGTAAAGGTGACCTAGTTAAAGTCTTCTGCTTTGTATGTGGGAAGGACAGTTTGTGAAGGGCACTCAGTAACTGTGTCAGTACATATGTTCATTTTATTGAATATGAGTGGGCTATAGTAGGCCCCATAAAGAGACTATTCTGGACAGCAGAGCAGCTGATGTTACCTATTGGAGGGCTGGAACTTTTAAATTCAAGGTTTTCTTACATGTGTTCAGTTATAAATTGGCTTCTTTTGACTTCTCCCACACACTGAAACCAATATTAACAAATCCCAGCCTGCGATTTTTATGCACCGAATAGAGGAAATGTCTTCCAGCTGCAAAACTGTCTAATTAACAATAGATGGAAACATCAGTAGAAGATGTCACAAAGATTCTGGAAACGTCAAATTGTGTATTTTCTACATCAGGTTTTGTAAACTTAATCTGTCGGATCTAAACTTTAACTTGGTTTGTTCGCTCTGAGACAGAAGAGTTTTCTCTAAGACGAGGCCAGCGCTCTATTTTTCAGTGAGCTGGCAGAGGTAGCTGACGAGGAGCGCTTAGGGCTGGAAAAGTCAGACTAACAGGAATGCTAACATGATGATATTCATGTTACACTTTCACATGATGGCATACGAGTCTATGCGAGGCTTACGCTTTTGACGCCGAAATTGAAGGAATGCTTTATAGTGAAATACTGTTTCATACAAAGTGTTGACAGTTCGTGGACCTCTGGGAAAAGTCCTCTCGAAAGATTATTAAGTGATGTTGTGGTGCCGCTCTACAAGCAGGACAGCCTAAAACACAGTTGTCAAAAGGGGGAACCTGAAACTTTCATACTTCAAAATTATTAAACCATCTGTACCTCGCAGAGTGCCGATCTGCAATGGTGCATTAAGCCCTGGCACTGCCAAATGTCCAAAATTTGTTAAAGTATAACAGACTATGAGGAGATCCTAAATAACACCAGATTTAATGTAAAAGAAACATCAAATAAAGCTTTTTGTAGCACTTGGATTGCCTCAACCTGCAGTATTCTGTTACTGCAGAGCCACTACACCCCCGATCAGGAGATTCTGCGCTTTATTTAGCCAAGTTAAACTTTGCATTTAGCTCCCCATCTTGCCAGACACGTGGTTCTCTTTCCTCGCGTCTGGAATACGCTGTTGACTCCCCCACTGGAAGGAAAAAGGAAATGTGTTTTCCAGATAACATTACAGTTGCAAAGAAGCTTGGCTTGGGCTGTGATTGAAACAATACTGCGCCTAAGCCGCACTGAGCCCACCTGTTTGTTCTTCCGTAATTGGATTCTGCTTCATTCCATTTGCCTTAATGCTGATGCATAATGCAGTGTACTGAGGGGACCAGCCATTACCAGCCAGGGGACACGGCCTGGAGGAGTAACCTGACCTCGTCCCCTCCACCCCACCACCCCACCACCCCCCCACCACCCCACCACCCCACCACACCCCATCCCTGAGATTTCTTTTCAGCGTCTCTGTCCTTCAAAGCGGCAGCCACTTGCTCGGGCTGGATGGATTGATGGTTTAGGCTACATGTGCAAGCAGGGCCTGATGGGAACCAGAATAGCAGGTGTTGATGTTGCGGCCTAAAGGAACAATAAGCCGGCCCTCGGCAGCGTGTTAATCCAAAATAAACAGGCGCTGGCCCGGGCGGTTCGGGCCCGGGTGGGGAGATCCTCATCAAACACAGAATAAAGAGCCTGCTTCCAAGAAAAGGAATGTGAAGCCAATCGTAATCTTCCCTTTGTAGAGAAGAATGTACAGCAACACACCTCGTTCGTCTGCATCATGTCAACTCAGCGGCCACGTCCAGGCACAGTTGATCTCATTGACTTCATTTTTCTCACATTAACAAAACAACAGAGACGTGTGCTGGTCAATGCCAGATACTGTATTTATTAGAGCCAGGCCGATATGGATTTTCGGAGGTTAAATTTCCGATTTAAATAAAAAGAAAATTCCGATACCAAAATCTTTAAACAAAAATGTAATTGAGGCTTGATATTTTATATTTAACCATAAAAATCATTATAGATACCTAGAAGCAAAAAGAAAACACAAATACAGCGAAGTAAATAGAATTAGGAATATACATACATATATCTTTATCTTTTTTGCAAAAAGTAAACATGAATGTACAGTTTTGCACTGTTTATGTTTGCAATTAAATGCTGACACTGATATGTCTGTGAAAGGCTTTGGCTCCTACTGTAAAATCTTTATACTTAATGCAAACAGCTCGAGGAAACAGATGCCAAATTCAATACTTCACATGAACTTCATAATTGATGATAGCCACTTCGATCACTACACAATTGAGATATCTTTAACTCTTCCACTTTATCTTCACCATTTTCTTTACGTGTGGGAGGCGGATGTGGTGTTATGGCCAAATCTCCGAACATCACAAACAGCTCGGCAGACTGTCGTCATGACAGGGACTCCCACATGCTCTCTGCCATTTTCATCAGGGCCATACTTCTCTCATGATCAGCTGCCTTTGCTAAGTGGCTGGTGTCGATGGCTCTGACTCAGCTCTGCCCTCACGTCGATGAAGATAAGACATCTGGAGAGGGTGTGTGTGTGTGTGTGTGTGTGTGCGTGCGTGTGTGTGTGTGTGTATGCATATCGTATGTGGGAAATAAAGTGGTGGAAAAGAGAACTGGAGCAGCAGGAAGAGTGACATAAATTGTGTGGGTACTGGTGTGTATGAGTGGGTGAGCGACGGTGGCCAAGGTTCATTAGCGTGTCATCGGCTGCCTCCACACCGAAATAATAAGGCCCCCTCTCTCTCTCTCTCTCTCTTTTGCACTCTCCTCCCCACCAGCATCTGTTGAATATGAACCGAGCTGTGAAAAAGAACATCTGATCTCAAGTCGCCTCTCTCTCACACTGACACATGACTAAGAAACAGAGAACCGCTGATGAAGCAACAACATTAAAATGGTGAAAGCGAGGTCGAGAGGCAGGAGGGAGAGAGAGAACGAGAGAAAGAGAGAGAGAGAGAGAGAGAGGGCTTGATGAGCTGTAAAGAAGGATTCACAAAATGATTGAAAGAGTATGCAGCATGCATTTGATAAGAGGCTGGCATCCAAACTCAGGGTAAATCAAGAGGGGAGAGCAACAAAATGTAAGAAAGAGGAATATATTTCCATCTCTTCCGACCCTTTTCCGTAGTTATTAGTCAGTAATTCTCTTGATGAACACATCCCCATGGCTCCAGAGGCCGCTCACTGCTTTTTTCCATGGAAACATAGATGCTGGGCCATTGATTGCAGTGATGTATACAGATTCATCTTTGAATGTTAAACACTGTGCAGACAAGGAGAGATCAGAGGATTAAATAGAAACTGTTAATTAGGAGCATGAAGAGCAACAGGACCAGACTGATGTGAGAGTCTGAGTCTAGTTCGGTTGAGCTTTGACGAGCGGATGAGACGAGAAGAGAGGGTGACACAGCTGGGACCGAGGGAAGGGAAGAGAGGGGTTAGGTACAGGTTCACCGGACTTGAGTTGACAGTTCCCAAATGGTAGCCTTTGGAAATGCTTGGCTTCATTGCATCAGCTGTGGAATGATCCACAGAAGACGTGAAACGATGCCCGACAGACAGCTCTGCAGACAGTGTGGTCTCTGCGGAGCCGGGGGGGAAAGTGGAAATGAAAACAAGCTACAGTAAATATCCATAATATGTCATCAGAGTGGGAAAAAACCCGAGACTATTTGCTATTTGATACGGTGTCATTACCCAAGACAATAAAATATATTTTTTAAACTACTGTATGATCCGCTGCCATGATGGATGCACCCACTGTGCCACAGGTGCCACATGTTTGACCCCTTCACTCTCCTGCCGAGACGGCACCTGGTGCCTCAACATCCTCCACACTATTAGCGGCCAACCACACACACACACTCACATTCTACACATTATGTTTCAAGGGGATGAGATAGAACCACTACGGTGGCTCACGCTCAGGGATTCACCCCCGACGGGCTTGACGGGAAAGGATCCATTTCCTGACAGCGGCCGCAAACCATCCATACATGCGGCGCGTAAATTCCCCGGTGCGTGAACTTTGTCTCCCTCAGAAAAAAAAGTGCTGAGGTTTTTGTGGAAGGAAACACAAATAAACTACAAACGCATCATCCTCCAGCTTTGACTTTTCAATTTATTTTTCCTATTTTAAACAAGTCAAAATGATGCAAATTCCTTGATCCTTCCTAAGCTGCAGCCAGTTGCACAAGTCTAAGATGCGAGAATTAAACTGTGAGCGAAGCACTCCACTTCCCCCCAGAGAGACTTTGCGAGCACATCTGTAAATACTTTCTAGCCATTATTCCCCAAGAACCATGACTAACCCACTAAAACCCACTTAAGAGCCAACATTAACTATCTCAAAGCTGATTTTTTTTCCCCTCCTGAATAAACCTCAGTTTTAACCGTTGCCCACAGGAAGGAATACGACATGAAATATTCATCTTTAGGAATATATTCATGCAGGTCTTTGTGAGGAAACACGTTTTTGTTATTCACTGCACATGTACTATTGTACTATATCTAGTGCTATCGTAACACCGCTTTTTACCTTTGTCTCTATTTGTTTTCAGCCTCCACCATCGCTGAGAACGGGAGGAAAACCTGCCTGAAGCTGAAAGTTTTCGTCCGACCATCAAGTAAGTGTTTGCAATGCAACACGGAGGCTTTGTAACCGAGCTCGTTTGAGTCTACGTCTGAACTGAAAATCAAAACAAATTATGTCTACTTCTTTTTCTTTTTTTTTTTGTTTTGACTTCACTGCCTCTTCAGTTACCTTTTCGCTCTCACTGTCCAAACCCCTTTATTTCATTGATTGATAAGACAATTTTTTTCCCTCTTTTGAATGAAAACATGAGAAAGGATTGATAGATGATCACATCAAATTAAAGTCAGGTCACTTCATACCTCATCTGAACGTTGCCATGAGCTTTGTTGCTTGGGATGTTTTCATTTCAGGGCGTAGACGGTGGGGGGGGGGGGGGGGGGGGCTTCAAATGTCACTAACCTATTTGGCATATACCTCTAATGATCTCTCATTCTCCCTATTTTCTGTTATAGACAGCTGTGTGAAAACTATAGGCGTACATGACCGTGTTTTTGATGTAAACGACAAAGTAGACAATACATTAGAACCACGAGGTTAGTATGGCTTCCTGCTTTTTTTGATTCTCTTCAGTGTGTCCTCCATGCATCTGTACATGTGTCTCTTGTTCTGCGCCTCTTTCCTTTTCATGCCGTTTGTCTGAAAGCTGATCTGGCCTTCCTCCTCTGTGCCTGACGCTTCTCCTAATCTGATTCCGCACCCGATTACCACAGTGGTGTCCCCTTACTCTCGCTGCTTACATGTTTAAAATTGCTGTTTTATGTAATTATACTGTGTTTTGCTCTCTCACACGGTTGTTAAGCATTTTCACTAATTCACCACAGAGACTCACTTTCATCTGCCTAAGTTCTGGTCTTGATTTTCAGAATGAAAATTGTTCTGCCCTTATACACTCACTTGATTATTTTGATTAACACGACCAGTTTAAAAACACACAATCATGAAACAATTAATTTGCATATTCTAGATAATGATAAAAAAAATTGTATCGCCAAAATTATCACGTTTAAAAAGTGCTGAAAATGTTCCACAACAAGTTGGTTAATATGTTTATTATACATAAAAACAATACAGAGGAAATAGCACCACATCAGATGTGCATCATTAATATTGATGGTCAGGAGTTATTGAAGAATATAATGATAATGCTGAAAGCTGCAGATTAGATTTTTCTTTCTCATGTCCAGTTCCCTCTCACAGCAAAGCAGCCTGATTGACTCATGATCAGAGTTCAACCATTTATTGAAGTTAGAAATAACATTGACACTGACTCCATCCTCCATGTTTTTGAAACACACAGCTAATGCACTTTGCCTGATGCATGTACATTCACATAGTAAACATTCATATGGCACTTTATACTCTTCACTCAGTGGCTGTTTAGTTCTGCAGAGGAACATTCCTTATTGTCTGTGCTCAGGACACACAGCATGTTTATGTCTTCATTCATGTCAGCCCCCCCAACCCAGTCACTGAAGTGAAGCACTCCACATGCTGCTGATACATTCCCAGCACCAGTTCCCTCCAGAGCCTGAAACAACTCAAAGTCATCTTCACATTTTATAACAACAGATATTCAAAAAACGAATGTTTGATTTGACTTGGTTTTTCTTCTTTAAAAAATAAAGTAAAATATTAGCTGTTCCATTCTGAAACCAAAGTGAAAATGACATTTTTGCCATTCTCACTGTGACCATCAGATACTATCACCTGTCTTCTAAATGGGCCACACACATGCACTCACAAGGCCGGACCCCCAAGACCTTTGTGATGCCCCCCCCCCACTCTCCTCCTGCCTGATTCTCTATCTGCCTATCTGTCCGCCTCGCTATCCCATCTGCATCTCAACGTCTGTCTCTCACCTTCGCATGCAGCTGTTGGCTCATTCTCTTATTCTCCAAACGAGGGAAATTAAAACATTCATCTGTCATCTGCTGTTGCCCTGTCCCTACACACACACACACACACACACACACACACACACACACACACACACACACACACACACACACACACACACACACACACACACACACACACACACACACACACACACACACACACACACACACACACACACACACACAAACACACACACACACACACACACACACACACACACAGTTATGTAACTCCGATCCTCTGTTCTGTCAATCTGTCCTTTGCTGTGCATGGTTCAGCCTATTTCCCATGGTGCACCACAAACATGGCTGCTCACACACACACACACACACACACACACACACACACACACACACACTCAGGAGGCGCCCTCACCTGAGAGAGGATTTCAAACTGTTTCGGAAGATGAGAGTAGAATCATGACACAGCAACTAAAGTTCATATGGCACCCGGTTTAACTATCACTGTTATACTGTGAAAACTTTACAAACATGCCGTTGTTTCTTCAGCAAGAAACGCTGTCAGATTATGGCTTTATAGAAATATACAAACACTTGAGATTTAATTAACTGCGAAATATTATTGTCTTCAACGTACTGTTGTATAAGAGTTGTTCACTGTATTTCTTTTTCTACCCTTTCAGACGATACCAGTCACGAACCAGCCGAGCCTTCCCGAAGGGAAACAAACGCTGCGCCGCACCTGCACAACACAAGTCCACTCCTGGCTTTGTTGCTGCTCTGCCTAGCAGCACTCTTCACTTTATAGCGCCTCCCTCTGTCCAGGAGGGCATTTAACACCTAGCGTGGCCTGAATCTGCCCGAGGCTGCAGGGAAGGGGCGGGCTTTGGGTGCAGCGTGTTCGCTTGATTGGGCGTCAGAGCAGGCTTCTCAAGGAACCCTCTATTTTTTTCAGAACAAAAAAAATATTTAAGTGGTCTTTCTCCGTCTGTGAGTGAAAAAAGATGATGTTGGAAGGGGGTGGGGGGGGGACACTTCCCCCTCTTAAACCTTCAACTAAGATGCCAAATCTCGTTTTTTGACACTTAGTGATTCTTATTTTCCCGTGACTTGACATCCCTTTACATCATGTTTATGTCATTGCAGCACTGATGTTTACCCACACATACACACACACACATACTCACACACACACATACTGCTTACAATGTCACATACAAATTGCCTCTAACAGTCAATAGCAGTAGGGTTTTTTACACAGTTGTATACAGTAGCAGCCTTACACAGTAGGAAAGTGAAGAATCTAGGTCTTAGAAATGATTGTACATACACAAAATGAATAGCTAATCCCGAGACCTCTCACGAAGCCTTTCAGAATAGATCTTGATAGAATTCTGATGCGTCATTAGAAGCAGATTTCTTGTACCACCGCTGTACTGGGATGTGCGATTAAAAGTGGTATGATGAAGGAAATTAGGAGTAATGGTTTAAAGCAAAGGTCAGACTGGAAACCACAGCACTGAGAAACTAAATGGCATGCACATTAGTCTATTGATCTTCAGACTGTCCTGATTTAGAGATGGTGCTCAGTTTTCTCTTAAATATAAATTGCATGTGTTTGTGAATAAGCTACTTAGAGATGGAGCGAGAACCATTGGGCAACTGGTTCTTTTCCCTCTTTGTGAAGTCCCCACTCAAACACCTCTCAAAGCACTCGGTTGAATCTGACTCAGCAAACAACCAAACTGAAACTTTCTCACCAGATACTTTGTGGGACTGTTATTTAGATCGAGGATCAATATCTTTTGAAAGCTGATCAAACAATTTCCCGGCAACCGTCACAATCATTTAATGCTGCGTTGACTCAGCTGGGCAACTATTGTTGCCTGTTTCCTTTGAGCTGTAGTCAATATTTAACACTCCCATGAAAATTTGCATCCACAGCTTTTTCTTTTCCTTCACTATTGATTGATAACGTTATTGTTTGAAAATGATTCACAGCTAAATTGGACCCAAAGTTATTTTACTAATACTAGTTTCTCAAGACATTGTCTTTAGCATTGCAGACCAGTAAATTTAGTATTTTTGTGCCATCTGAGATCCTCTGTAGTTGGAACAATAAGACCACGATCACACATACGCAAATACAGGTGAATGATAATCACCTGTTGATTAAAATTACTGGGGGCAGTGCAGGATGTGACGCAAACCAGTTGTGGAGCCACCTATAGCCTGTTTGAGGTGGTGGTTGTTGGACGAGTGGTTTTTTGGGTAATTTTCCAGACATCAAAATAGCGGTGGGTTCAACACAGCTGAAATCAGGGTCTCTATCCTCTATTCTAACTGGGCTCACAATGACAGTTACAGCCAATGACGGCCAAAAGCCGACCACACAAACGTCGTTGCCACTGGTCGAGGCTGTGATGTTGCTGGTTTGAATTCACCAAAGTTGAACTCCACTCCACTCATTGTCAGAGAAAGCAAGTGGTTTGCTCCCCCCCTCATTGGCACAGAAGAGAAAGGAAGGTTCACGACTGGTGCATTTGTGTATGTGTGACCGTGACAATCAAAATTTACATTACTACACTTTTTCCTCACATCTTTGTCCTTTTACAGCTTTTAATCATGCTGAGATGATAGTTAGTTGGTTCTCGGATTCAGATAATTATAATGTAGCTCCAATTAGTTTAAACCGCATTGCTTTAAAGGAGAAAGTTCACGTAAAGGCAATGCACAGCTCTAGTCGAGCCAGGTTTGTTTTAGCACTTATATTCAAAGCAATTCACTGTGTTTTTAATGATATTCAGCTTCCATCATCTCCCACAGATACACATCTTTTTTCATCGAAGGGGCATGTTTCTGAGCTTTTAAAGTCAGGTACGGACAGAAGGAGAAATAAACTCTGCCTTACTTTCTCAGAGCCGGGCGTTGTATGACAAATAAGGCACCGGTTGGTTTGAGGAGAGGTAGAGAGAGAGAGAGAGAAGTGGAGCAAGAGAAGCGGCGCAGGCGCATGTCGCGTGTCCACCCTCAGCTCCTAGTGTTACTGGTTTAAGTAACTCTTTAATGAGGTTCAAAATGACAGGCATGTGGACCCCATGTTGTGGCAAGGGGAGTTATTTCTGGTATTAAAAATAGATGGTGGAAGGCTTGGGGGGTCTCGGGAGGAGGAGGGGGTCGGGGTGTGGATTTCCACTGTGGGGGGGTTTTAAAGCACCAATGACCTTGCAGTTTGAGAGAATCGCTGAGTGAAGGAGACAGAAAGAATAAAACAAAGAGACGCGGAGACGCAGAGAGGAGTCATGGGAGGTACAGCAGAAGGTAGTGTGACTAGAGTGCCTAACAAAACAGCTCGTAATCCATGCACCCCCACTGCAAACACAAAAACCCACCAGATTCAATGACAAACATACTGTTCAGTACCATTCAGTCTTAAAAGGCATGCACTGTTTTGTTTTTTGTGTTGATTTCATTTTTGTGGCTGCCTTTAATCTGTTTTTTTTGTTGTTTTTGTTTTCTCCCAAGAAAGACTGCCTTTGCCTTTTGCCATTTGTTTTTTTGTGCTACGGTAACAATGCTATTACAGTGGAAATAGCAGCTCAGCTACGGGGGGGTAATAGGAGACCAGGCCATTTAATGAGGTACTAATTTTCAGGATAACACCGTGGGGAAATGAGCACCGCATACGATCCAAAATGGAGGCTTGTCAGCAGATTAACACTTGACTCTTTATCAGAAACCAGCTTCGACTGTACTCTCTTATAGTTACCAATACTACTCTTTGTCATTATTGCTATTATTACCATGGTTTCTTCTGTACACACCTTAACTTGGGAAATGAGGATCAAAATATAAACTGGATACTGTGTATCCTGAGGTAGTCAACCATAAAACATGTAGTGTTAGGCTAGTATCCGTTTTGTACCTTTCTGGAGGACAAAAGAAAAAAATGAGATACATCATTGTTAAAACTGTATAATTATTATTATTGTTATGATGATGATGATTACAACTATTATTATTATTATTAGGACAACTTCTTGATGTAAATAGTGTTTGATATTAAAGTATTAATTTGGTTCTTATGTCTTTTCTAAAAAACAAACACGGTATTATCTCTGGGTTTTGCGGAGTGTGTACTGTCCTCAAACAAACGCATTGTGTGCTTCGCTCCTCGATGCCTGATGAGACTTTGAGCTAATACGAAGGGGAAACCTGTGGGAACTGTGCACGCTCCAGTGTGCAGAAGGCTGGACACTGGCCAACAAGTGGCTCACCTGTTACATGTTTCAAACCAGTCACCGACCCTCAACCATCTCTTCACATAAGGATCCTGCCTCGGAGAGAAACACTTTGGGACATATTGGACGGCCTATTTGTACGCTTTCTTTGTGTTTTCTGTTGCCTTCAACGTTTTGAAAGCAGCTCAACAATCTGCCCTGAGTGGACTGTCAGCTTTTCAACTGCAGGATCTCGCCGGTTTTCATGATGTGGCATGCGCATGGACTTTGATGACATGTAAAAAAGAAAAAGACAAAAAAAAACAAGAATAGATCAAAAAAAGTTTAAAAAAATAATGTTTTCTTTCCTTTGCTCTTATTTTCCTTTTAAAGGCGTACTAGATTTTTTGATCACATTCATGTTGTGTGTGTTTTTGCATCCCCATTTGAGTGATGTCATAGAGCTGTGTAGTTTCAGATGACAAATGTACATAACACAATCCATTGTTGTGAAGTTACAGTGGGGGTAGGTCATTTTGTAGTTCAAAAACAACGTTTTTCATTTCCTGAGTGTGACTCTCGTCTGTGCTCATCTCCAAAATTCATCCCATGTAGTTGCAGTCTGCTCCTCCGACTATTCATCCTCCCGCCGCCCTCACAAGAGGAGGCGTGTTGTGGAGTGTATACATCGATGTGCGGATGTTTTTCAGCTTGGAAAAAAAAACGTGTGAGACTGTTTGAGTTTATGTGTGTGTGTGTGTGTGCGTGTCTCATTTGCTGTTGCCGCAGTGAATGGGAAGCGGCAACCCTCTTTGGCAAAGAAGAGTGTTTCCCATGCCTTAGCCCTTCAGCCTCTGCCCTGGCAGCCCCGTCTGTGTACAAGACGCTTTCTGCCATTGTGCTTTTACATGGAATGGGTGCTGGCGTCGGAGAGACTACAACAGGGCCCTTCACGTTTCTCTCCCTTTTGAACGCCCCCAGAATCACTTGTCCCTACGGTATACGTTGCTCCCGGGTACAGTTCAAGGATTAGTGCAGCCCCTCCACCAAATCCTAGAGTGGATTGTTAGCGGGGGGAGGGGGGGGGAGCCTATCATCGATCCAGGTCCACAGCCTCTCTTTGTCAGCGATGCTCTTGCTGACCAGCCACTTGTTCATGTCTGTGTGACTGTCCTGTCCCATCCCTCTCTGTGCTTGTATAACCTCCACCACACCACCTGCTGTCCTTGTCCCCCTCACCTTTGAACCCCGCTCCCACTTTGCCATCAGTGGGGGAATATTTCCAACCTGCTCTTTTACAGTATATAAATGACAACAAAAAAACTTTGACAAAAAAATAATCTGTATTTGTATATACACGTGTCTGAGCAACTATGAGTAATACAATAAAACAGAAATACATTGCTTTGATGAACCTGCTTCTGTTTTTCTCTCTTTTTAAACATTTCACAAGGTACAACATAAATGTTCTGCAATCACGGTATTAGTCAGACTACTTACAAAGCAATATACATAATATATGAATGCTTTAATTCATAATATATAATAAATATACTCATATTTCTCACTGCACTAGGATTAGGATTAGATTACTTCATTAAAGTCTAAATAATACAAAAAAAAGAATCTATGCCTGGAATCGTGTCTCATCAAGTGGTAAATTGAATGTTATTAAACACACACACACACACACACACACACACACACACACACACACACACACACACAGAGAACTATGTTTTTTCCAGTCTGTGCCTCTCCGTCTACACCGTGACACACACACACCCTCTTAAGACACACCGAGAGGAACACCATCCATCAGGATCAGAATAAGACCTTAAACCTCCTTTCACTTCACTCGGGCACTAATGAGGCCACCTAATAACCTTCTGCTGGACCCCATCAGTGCCATTTAGCTTCACCCTCCATTATCTCTGGTAATTAGACTGAGTGCCAGCAAGCCCCGAGGACCAACTGGGGAGGGAGAGCCCCCCCACCCCTCTTCGACAGGCAGATTGGACCCTAGTGAAATTATGAAGATCAGTGAAATATGATTTAACAGTAGATAAACACCATTGTATGTACAGGAGGTGCATACAAACAGGTGGATTTAAGATATGAGAGTTGATAAATAAAGTAAGCTTGGATTCCTGGAGCCTATGTTGCAAAAGCAAGTTTACAGATATGCTTTCGTTACAAGCGTCACTAAACCTAACCTCCCTCGTCCTGGAGAACCTGAACTGGTTATCACCTGTTTCAGTGAATCCTGCGTTTATCTTCTATCTCAGTTCCTGAGGCAGAGGCGTCAATAACAAACAAAATCACCAGGACCATGAAACAGGTTCTTGTCTTATTGCATGAGAAGAAAAGCAGATACTTACTGGTAAAGTCAGTTAAATTCAACAAGGTGAAGTGTGAACAATATGATCACATCGATTAGAAGTGAAAGGAAACAATCCAAATAATTCTGCCTTTATTTCGTTTTTTGTATTTTTTTTTGCCTTTTGTTAATAAAAAGGAAGCTGAAGTCTTGTCGGACTGTTGCTGCTAAAGCAAAGAGAAGAGAGGTAGGTAATGTGTGATGACGTCACTTGGACTGAAACTATCCTTTATAATGACGGAAACTATTATCAATAATTACAATGTGGGGATATTTTTTCCGCTAAAAAGACATAAGAGGGTTAAGGTTTTATTTCCGTAAATAATAGAGACATAGTCTTGTGTTATTCTGGGTTGCAATGATATAATTTGTGTGTCTTTCCATCTAATTTAAGAATTCAATGAAGCTTTAATAGTTTGAATTATTTAGTGTGATAACGCTCTATTCTGGAGCAGCAAAATTATTCCACTCATCTATTCAGATATCTGTTGACATTTATTATTCCTCATTTTAGAGGAAATTTTTGTGTCATCGTCAGGATCCTGTAGGAAATCATGTCTTCAGTTACTTGCAGTGTTCTGATTGGTCAGTACTTGGGCCATTTACAGATATTGATCCATTATCATTAATCATCAATGATTATCATATCATTATCAACTTCACCTGCTAACGGAGAAGATTATTGGTGCAGCATATGCGTAACCATGGAGATTTACCAGCTTCATAAAACTAAAAACCCATGCAGAGTTAAACCTAAAGTTACCTCGATAACCACAAATCCTGACTCCTATGATACAGACCTCCTAATAGTTACACTGCCACAGAGTTCTGGTCGGTATTAGAGGCTTTTAAAACAAGACTGGACTCGAGTGAAGATTAAGCAGGCGTGGATCTCAAACCTGCAGAAGACATGTTGACGCAAAAAGGCACAAAATCTCTCCCAGGATGCAATTCTCTCCAATGTCATCCCATTCCAAAGCTGCTCCTTTTTTTAAGCGTCAGAAGAAGAAAATGCCTTATGCATGAACACACTTGACATGATGAGCCAATTAGTGTCAAGTTGTTCCTCTCGGTGGTATTAGCAAAGGAAGGCTCTGAAGATGCAGGTGTGTGTGTGTGTCTGCGAGGACCAATAAAGACAAATCACCGCGCCTGATCATTAAATCTGGGGTAATGATAGCTTTATGTGGAGATGTGTCCCAGGTGTGCTATTAAACTATGAACATAGTCAGGGTCTGTGACCGGCAGTGATGAGGGCGCTCGGGATGAGATGGTGTTCGGCTGAAACCAGGTCGCCCTGGAGAAGGCGACGTGAACGTGCGCAGATTCACTTGAGCCCTTGATTCCGATTCGCTTTAACACGAAGCGAGAGAAGTTTCGCGTTAACACGATAACTACACGAGTCGCGGCCACTTCCTTTTGAGAGCCTTTTGAAGACGGCGCGCCCAAGTCAGTCGGCATCGTTACCGGCTGCATGGCTTCTCGTTTCCATGTGAACAATCTGTTTGATTGACAGCTCTGAATGATGTCTTCAGTTAATCGCTCCAGCGATGTGAAAAGGTCATAAATCACCCAATTACGTTGCCCCGCTTTATGAATAGATATTTTTGGGGGAATATTTAAAATGCCTCCGAGGCATATCAACGGAGTCAACCCCATATTTATTGAGAGGGAGGTTGGTGAGGCGGCGGGGGGGGGGGGGCGAGTCTGCTGCTTGTGCCAGAAATAACCGATAAGCTGAATACATTTCAGAGTCTTAGTCACACTGGGGAATGTCACAGTGTTACTGGGTGAGAAAGTTGGAATTGCATTCAAGGTCAGGATTTAGATTTTTGTCGGCTTTGACACGTTTGATGAATAATTTCCAAAAAGACGAATATAAATAATAACAGAGGAAGGAAGTGAAAAAGAAATAGAAAACGCTTGGTGGGCGGGTGGGGGTGGGGGGGATCTGAACAAAGCCATCAGCACAGATTTATCAGAAGAACCGCAAAACAAATTTATTAGAAACACGTCGTTTATGTCAAAGCAGCCGCGATGCTTCTCTCCACTCAGCTGTGTTTGATCAATACTCGTCAGAATAAAATGTCTCAGTGGTTTTCATCGTGTTTTCAGAGTCGGTACCTGAGAGAAAACACACACTCAGAGATCGGGGTTTTCACCGTGTATTATTGAGTTCTCCACTTAACAGCTAAACCCAGTCCAATAAACTGTCCCACCCGCTGGAAGGTCTCTAAATACCAGAGGGAACCGTCCTCTAAACAATACGCTGACATGTTTGTGTTGCCGAGCTCCTTTAGGGAACGGGCCACAGTGGGTTGCATGAAGATATATGCGTTAGGTACATAATCAGTTGTCAGCGCTGGACGACCAAGGTTCCTCTCGCCCGCAGCCGAGGTAAGTTACTCAGCTCAGGTGGAGGTCACTGCGATGTGTTGCACGCCGGTCATTTTCTTTTACTGATGCCTCTCACATGTTGACCTTCAGAGCTAAGGGACGAGGCGCCGCAGCCAAACCAGAGGAGGATTATGGGGAGATGTGACGCCACTGCAAAAATATCAACTTCAAGGCAGATGAGACAGAGATGGAAAGAGGTGGCGGAGGACCAGGACGAGGGCTGACTCAGAGGATCACATGTTTCCACCTCCCACGTCTGACATCGTGAGCAAAACAACGATTATTATTCCTTGTGATATGAGAGTCGTAGAGATTGTTTTCCGCGCGCATGCAGTCGGATGCTAGGCGGAGCCATTAAAACAGCAGGTTTTCACGCAGCGTTTCACACCACGTCTGATGTGTTACACTAAGTATTCACACATGCTGAACTGAAGAGTTCCTCATTTGATGTGACAGCTAATTTCACAGGGTGCTGTGAGAAAAATGATGAGGCCCCACAACTTGCACTGTGAAACCATTAAAGCAACGCTGGTTAGGGTTTGAACAGCGGGGGGGCTGGTTTCCTTTGAAATGCAACAACATTCAGAACTGGTCAGAATAGAACAAAGTAGTTTTGGTGGTAAATGGATGCAAACAAATTGATAAGGCACATTTCCCAATGTCAGTAAGTGTTGATTCTTCAATAAAATGGTGATTACAGGGGATTTGTTTCCCACCGATGGAGCTGATAATTCTGTTTCTAGTGTTTCAATGTCCTGAACTGCAAAAAAAAGGTGAGGAAAATGGGTTCGGGACATTTTTTCGCACTAACTTTCATATGTACAAGGCAGGCAAGGGGGCGGAGTCTTGTACAGCCTGTGGTAGGCAGGACATGACGTAAAAACACTGCAGTATAAGTCACGTATGCTTTTGTAGAACACATCGACACCTGCGTCGGCCCTTAACGTCAAACAATCCAGAATTTTGTTGTTTTTCAAGGTTACCAATATTTTTGGACCATCCGCTGAATTGGTAATTATCGGAAGTAACTTACTTGGACATTTTCATTCTCACAGACAGCCCCTTCAGATAATATCAAGAGAAAGTCAGTGCACGTCTGAAAGCAGCTTTAACTCAACTTTGTTCGTGAGGACTCAAAAGTTAAGTTCTGCTCATTTTTACAGTTACAGAATTGAATCATCACAGACGATCAGAGTCAAAATTATATCCAGCAGATCCGTCTCCCTCACAGAATGTGTGAATGATATTTATCAGGTATGCTGGCAAATTTAATCATACCAATTTACCAGTTTTGATGGGAGGTGACCTCCGACATCTCCCAATCAGCTGGAGTGAGTGGGCCATTGAAATGAGAGTATTTCCTGTCAGTGCCCATTGAATGAATGAGGCAACAGCCATGACAGGGTTATTACACTGACATGCCAACACTAGATCATGGAAAAGTCTTTGCCTCAGGGTCATAAATTAGATTCTAATGATTTTGTCATCCTGTTAAAACATTAACTTTTAAACCTAGTCTCCTTTGTTTTGGCTCTATAATCTTTGATTTATGCTTTTAATTTTTTGATGGCAAGAAACAGTCTGACACTTGCGCCATTATGATGTTGATGGAATGAAATATTGTCCCAATCCATTCTCCTTTTCAGGTTTAATTAGTTTACTTTAAAATGCCATCCATCACGACTGGTGAGGATGAAATGTGGAGAGCACTGAGAGCAGGGAGACTTGGCGAGAGGACTGTGTTTTACAGTTGACTTCTGGGGAAGTAAACGCCGGCTGCATTATTCATGAAGCTCGCCATGACTTTAATCTGATTCTTAATTCAAGACTTTTCTTCTCCGACAGTATATCACATCACTCTCTCCCATTTTCTTTGAAGCCTCCATCTCTGCAAATGTTTCTCCAGGTGGATTATCACTCCCGCTGTTGATAGCATCATATTGTATTTCAAATGAGAATGCGGCATGTCTGAGATCAGATTAGCAGATTAGGTCGGCGTGATTTAGCGCTCCAGCTTTTCATTAATCCAGAACCTTCATACCAGGAACAAGACATCAAGACGATAAAAAACCTGACATTCACGTTATGATTGCCAGTGTGAATGTAGAGATTTTTGTGATCTGCAGCTCAAGTCATCTCCATTCTTCCTATCACGCAAGAACGTGCAAACTTTTACGACTTTACTTTGAAAAGTAGTTAACTGGTGACCTTTCAGTCAACTATTAAATAATTAAATTAACTATTTATAAAACCGAACGGTCGAACTATATTTTCCAGAAAGCTAATTAGGCAAGAGTGTGTGTGTTTAATGTATGATGAAAAACATACTATTTATAGTTGAGTGTAATTTGATATAAAGAATGTTTTGTTAAGTCTTATTAGCGCACTGTGAAATTGCTGCCTTCTGGTCAGGGGCAGCAAAGGACAAAAGCATCTGAATCTGTTTAGTTCTGTTAAGAACATTTTTTTTAACACAGATTATGATGCAATTAAAACTTTGTCATCTCATTATAGAGCCATACTCAAATGTTTTTTGTATTTGTGCTATATGTTGTACATGTCTTTCTTATGCACAGGCTGCTTGGCAGCTGCTCTCCTGTCAATATCAATATCTGTGCAAAGTGTTGACACCTCACATCGCCTTTTTTATACAATATATATATATTAAGCGGGTTCTTATTCTTTGCCTGTATTTGCATATGTGAGACTGTTTCCTTACACTTAAGTGTTATATAAAATTCTACTCTTCACAGAACTCTTTGATAAGCACTGCTAAGACCTGTTAAACATCACATATTAACCTAATTAACTAACTATTATTTTTATATTTCAACAGAGCAGATCAAACACATCTAAAAATATTTCATATAAAAGTGCAATTTTTTTTTTTATCCTTATTATAATTTAAACACCATTAGTAAAACTGCCTATTATATTCTTCCCGACTGGATCTGATTAAGTTTCATTATTCTGAAGTGTTAATTGAGTGAAAAAGGCAAAGCTAACGTGAGAGTACAACTTGATGTGGTAATTGTAATGCACGGTGGACGTGCGTTCATTCATCCTGCACCGGCAGAATGAAGACTGAATATGATATGATTATAATAATAATTCTATTTTTTATTCTAAACTCAGTATTCTTAGCAAAAGCTGGAGGCAATAGCAATATTTCCAAAGATCACGCAAACGACCTCTCTCACGTCTGCGTCTCTCCGCTCCTCCCTGCTGTCGACTCTCACTCCTTTCCACCGACCAGCACGTACATATCCTCTGTTCACACACACACACACACACTGCAGAGCTGCTGATAAATCCTCTAATTTGATCCTTTATTCTTTTATTTACTCATATTTTATTAGGAGGGTGGGCTGGATAGTTTAAGAGTTGCATTTCAGCAAGCTGGCCCACTTACTATTACACCTAATGTCACGGAGATCATAAACATGCAAACTACCGATCATTCAGACTATTCAGATAATACAACTATTCCATTAAACTAGCTCGCTCACTTTTGTGGCCACTCATAAATTCTTTGAGGTCAGATCTTCACATGACCGACACCAGTGCCGACCCGTGACTTTTTAGTCTGGTCTCTAAGGGCTCCTGCATTAAGCGGGGATCATAATGTCAACGTTCAAGCAAAGGTCCATGAGTTGACCCATCTGATCTGATAAGTAGGTCACCATACTGAGTGCATACGCACATAATACACAGTATGTAGCAACAAATATGTGGTGTTTATGGGTGACCTCACAGCTGTATATAACGGATATACTATGGATATAACGGCTTTAAATCAGAGAACACAACTATGATACAAACATTCAGGATCTGGTCTCATGAAGCTGGAACTGTGATACACAAACTTTGACGATTTAAAAAATCACCACTACAGCACATGTTCATCACAGAATTAATGTTCTATACAAAATAAGAGTGATTCTAACATTTTGTAGATATTACATATTACACTGATTGTATTGTCTTCCAGCTGCATGAGTCACCTGACTTATTTGGCCCAATTATAAACAATTGATCACGCCCCTGCAGTCGGGGAGCCTGGTTTGATTAACTCAAGATGGATAATAACCCTGATTCGGGACCTCCCAGGCGCATTAAAGTCAGTGGGAACATTCTGGTCGAAAAACAAATAAAAAAATGAGGTGTGACCTGAATAAAACCTCGATCTGAACTCAACTGTGTATTTAGAGAATTGTTACATCCCTAATACAAAAACAAAATAAATCTATTGGAATAGCAAAGTAAGGATGGTAAATATACTGTATGTGTGTGTGTTCCAGGCATTAATATCAGAGCACATTAGGGAGAGAGAGAGAGAGAGAGAGAGAGAGAGAGAGAGAGAGAGAGAGAGAGAGAGAGAGAGAGAGAGAGAGAGAGAGAGAGAGAGAGAGAGAGAGAGAGAGAGAGAGAGAGAGAGAGAGAGAGAGAGAGAGAGAGAGAGAGAGAGAGAGAGAGAGAGAGAGAGAGAGAGAGAGAGAGAGAGAGAGAGATGCTGTGGAGTCATGCAGGAGTTTAAAACCTGAATGTGTTTATTACTGAAAGCTAAACGTGTCAGGGCTGTTAAAATATTGTGCAGGAAAGATCAAGCACACATGGACAATTGCAACATCTCTAACAGCTGAAATGTGTTGCTACTCATTTCTAATGAAGTGGTGAAAACTTTTACTTCAATGGGAGGGTACGGCTGATGAAACCAATAGCAAGGTACACAGTATTCACCTGCCTCTGGTACCAGGAGGTTTTTATTTCGGTTATATTTGTGTAGCTCCAAATCACAACTAGCATTATTCTAAGGCACTTAACATTGAAAAGGACAAAACCCCAGAAAAACAAGTGCCTGGTTTTAAGTGCAGGGTGCAAGTGCATATATGTCCAAATCCACGTCTGCTAATGTAACTTGGGGGAAAAAAGGGACAACAAGCCAGTGACACGGTTCAAAAGGTTTTACTTGGTCCCTCAATGAATCATAGATTTTGGGCATAACCATTCTGAGTGCAATTTACCATCTGTCTGTGGCTGAAATATCTAAGAACTGTTCATCTTGTCGGCTTCACACTTGGTATATTGAGCCAAGAAGTGCAATTATGACCCTAGTGTGATTTGGACATGGCATACGATCGATATAAATAAATGAAATAATATATATGTAGCTATATATATAGTTATATATATATATATATACGCTTCAGGGTTCTGTGGATTGAGACTTATAAAGTTAACGAGTCCTTATGTATAAATAATGGAACTATGGCCCTGTAGAGAAAACTTAATGAAAGTACGTATGTGATACATTTATCTAATAAGCAAAGATAATCACCGTCTATTCACTGCAGGTAATGAATAATTGCTTTTTCAGCTAAAACTCCTCTAAGGTGATAGTTGCTTTCATAGGGAACTTTCCTGCTGTAGTGAGGTGTAGTTGAATTTTCTATCTGGACACTTGCAAACCTCCACAGAAGTTATTGAAACGGAGCAATTATCATAACACATTATGTCTCGCGTGTGCGAGGAAAAGTAAAGCAAACATTTGTATAAACATTTGAACAGCCTAGATGTTGTTTTATATGCTGGAACAGAGTAAAAGTTACACATGTTTCTACAACGAGTATAGTTACGTAACATAGACAAAAAGTGAGTGCAGATAAGACAGCAGCTTTGAGAGAGGGAAAGAGGGAGAGCAGGAAGACAGAGGACAGATGAACAGATGTTATCTGACAGGTGCAGTAGGCCCTGCTTGGTGTGTGGCCAGCAGATATGACAGGGACTTTGCATACACTGTGTGAGCAAATGCTGTGCAGCTCGCTACCTGTCATGACTCTAACCTTCTAGTCAGATACAGAAGTTTGGGATGGGATGTATGAGGATTAGTCATGTTCGTGTTTCACAGTCTCGATGTAACATGATTAGAACAACAGGAGCGTGAAGCCTGAACAACTGGGGCTGACCTGGTTAGCAGCAGAAAACAATAGACACTCCCTGAGAGGATGTTCTGGATTTCACGTACTACATTTAGAAACACGTGTGCTGTTTGCAAGGAAGCTCTATGTGATGACACCTAAAGCTTTCAGCCTCACATGTTAGGAAATGACTCAGCGCAACACAACCAGCGTATGAAGAGGTGATATGTTCTCTTTTATACATTTTCTATTTTCAACTGAAACCACATCCTCTCCTGTTTACCCAGCAGAACTGCTCCTTCTGTGGTTATTTTGGCTTGAAGGTGTTGATTTGGTGTAATTATGGGAATAATTCATGGATCGTTATGATAAAAAATCAGATACATTTCTGAAAATGATGTACATGAACGTGTGAAATTTGACTCAGCTTGATTGAATTTAAGGCGACTCTAGGGCCTTGGAGGAGGTATGCGCTCTACTGGGTTCCATTCTGGTTAAAAAGTAAATGATGACTGGCAGATATGGGATTTGTGTTTATTTAGCTCTTGGTGTCCAGTTCTATTTATTCCAGACAGACATGCTGACACACGGGGTGACGACCAGCAGAAACAAAGGTCAAGGACAAAGGAGACCCACGCCATTATAGTAACAGAAAATTAAATTATCCCACCCGGACTGTAGCTGTTGAGTGAAGTGCACACACTTGTGCTTTAATGTGTCTGTGCGTGTGTTTTATTTATTGCAGTTAAACCCTGTCTGTGTTAAAGCTTTGGAGTGAGTGGTGGAGAACGTGTTGGGATGTTTGTGGGTTTGCTGGATGATGACAGAGCAAAGGTTTGGTGTGATGTGCTTTAAGCAGGTGGGTGGGAACCTCTTAGGTGGGCTCAGCTACTAATTCCAGATAAAAGTCGAGTGAACTGTGGTAATGTGCGGCTAAAACCGAAAACCCACGCCAGGATCTGAGGGTTGCAGTACAGTATGTGAAGATCAGAGACGCGAGATTTCAAGGAGAAATCCCCAAAGACTCAGCCTAGAAACTCACCCTTGACTGACAAAAAACATTTTAGTATTTTCTTTTTTTATTGATATAAATATCACAGTGAGGAAAGATCTGTCACTTCCCTGTTAAACTGCATGCAATGAAAATGCTAACTGGTTTCTAAGAAGGCAAATGTTAAGACGATGCAGATTTCATCCTCGTTTTATCCGATAAAGAAACTATGTGCAGAAAAATCAAAATATAATAGTGAACCAATGGTTAATTAAATGCACGGCCTTTATATAAAGATGGATGGCATGGCAGCTCTCCATCAACCCCTAGTGGCCGGCTGCTGTTTAGGGGACACACCACACATCCTCCATGTTAGTAGATGGGACAAATCAAAATGCACATAAAATCTAACTTTCTCAAAAACAGTTTCTGTCATTTTATGTTATTGCACTAACGTTTGTCCAAGTTCTCATTTTTCTAAGTTTGTAAGTCTGGTTTTAACTAGTTATTTAATGCTATTAAAACAAACTCACAACTGGTCGAACGTTTGTATCTGGTTATGTGGCTTCACGTCATGATCGCTACTGAGCAGAATCTGGCTCCAGATAATGTTATCAGCATACGAGATATATGGAAACACCATTCACAATCATATCGACAGGTGATTTTATCCTCTTCCTTAAGTCAAGCAGTGTAAAACAAAACCTTCTCTCGTGTCCTTCATATGTATTTATTATAACTTGAAAAAACAAAGTCATTCGATTCAGTTATTAGGAAAACACAGAGAATTGTGAGATAGTTGAAATTGAGTCTGTTATCTTGAGTTTATAAGCAGATGATAATTAACTGCTCCATTTAAGTCCATCAATTTGTGATTATTATTGAAATCTTTATTCTTCACACTTCGCTCAATTAGAATCGTTTCAGAATTATTTAACTGTGTATTTATTGAGTGACTTCTGTAGGTTAAACTACAAATTAACTGTCGTTAAATAATCCGACTTGTTAATTGTACCAATTAGGTTTATACAAATACAATAATTACCATCAAAAACACAATTCTGTCCAGGATCATTCAAAGGAAGTAACTGGTCTATAAAATAAAATACTGCAAAGCTGTGAGATGAGGCTAAATCCAGGCTGTGGTTTATATTATGTTGTGTGTGACTGAAGGACACAGGACTAAATGACCTATAGCACAAATAGAGTCCAACAAACACACTAATGCAATCCTCGCATTTTTCATTTCTGCCCTTCAGCATACATTACAGAATTCATATCACTGGACTACAGCTGTGCAGGGCGACAAGTGTATCATCATTTTTTTTTTTTTCTAAATCGCTGTATAGCAGCGGTTAGTTTTTTTTTTTCAATCTCTGTCCTAAATTGAATCACATATGTGGAAAAATATGAAAAGAGTATTAATCAAAACCGTGGCACCGGTGTCAAGGCCCATTCCCATAATAATTTATCACTCACATCCATCTCTGAAACCAGATAGCAAACAAAGCCATAACCACTTTTCAGGGTTTCTGGCCTCTCACATGGCCACCAAGCAGCACTGTAGTCCAAATGAGTCTCTAATAGCATGTCACTCTGCTTTCAGTGAAATCCAGCAAGCTTATTGTCATTGCATGAGCTTTGTGTGTGTGTGTGTGTGTGTGTGTGTGTGTGTGTGTGTGTGTTTTGAGGTGGCTGGTTTTTTTACAGGTTTTAATGATATAATGATGTAATAATAATATTAATAGCAGCAATAATAATAATAATATCACAAGCCATGAATTATTCTCTGATAAATCAATGGAAAGGTATATGTTAAAGAAAGAGATTTTAAAACCAAATTTTCTAGTAATCCATCTCGGAGTTGTTGTGTGATCCTGTTTACAAACAAACAAACCAACAAACAAATGGATGGGGGTGAAAACTCCTTGATAATATTCCGACGACCTTCTCAGGGCGTACCTCGCTGTTAGCCAATGTCAGCCCCCCCCCCCCTCCCCTCCACGACTCTCAAAGGATAAGTGGTGTAGATAATGAATGAATAGATAGATGGACGATCCAGCAAAGTTTATATGAAGCTAATTATTTGCAGAAAAAATCAACACCGACTGCAAGTCATCAAGTTCTCTCTGTTATTCCGTTAATTTGGACAAACACTGTACAAATAAACTCAGTAGCAGTTGCTGCAGCTGATGTTGGACGCGAGCTCTCAATGATATCATCTGGCGTCGGCCTCTGAGAACAGATGACTTATGTTCATTTCCTCCTTTAAATAATACTCATTTCCTGAATTAGTCTTATTGATTTTTCCTTATTTCACCCTCGCACAATGCTTCTCATTCACTCCATCATTCATCTCAGATGACAGAAGAATATATAGGTATCACTTAAATCAGTTCAATAACAAACAAAAGCAAAATAAGGTGCCAACTTCTCTCCTCCTCTGACTGTGAGAGAGAGAGAGAGAGAGAGAGAGAGAGAGAGAGAGAGAGAGAGAGAGAGAGAGAGAGAGAGAGAGAGAATTCATACGCCAAACATAAAGCTTGATATACTGATGCATAAGAGGAGCGACACCCCACCAGCCCTTTCTAATGTGCCGTCTGTCTAAGAATTTATTCAGTGGATAAAAATAATTTGATGACCTATTGTAATAACCATAAATTACACCCATGTGTTGAAGGCAAAGTGCCCTCAGATGTTATTCCTCCCGAATCACCACTAAAGCAGTGTAGTTTTAGTGTCGTCTGTGATTCTACTGTCTCGACAGTATTGATCAGACTTACTTCACTGGACTGGTTTTATTAGACAGCTTTGATTTTTCTATTACAGACATCATGTTAATATTGCCAAATCAATGAACATGAATATGGTGATGCGGGGGAACGTGGGCACAAGGAGGCAGTAAAAAATAAAATGGAGAGGATTGAGGGTGCTGGTCCGCACAGTGAGGTGCAGAAATTGTAAGTTCCGGGTCACCTGGGAAGGACTGAAAACACAGAATCAAAGCCTGACTTAAGACAGAAAAGAAATAAGGAAACCTCCCCAGATCTCACCACAGCGCCGTGGCACACATCACACGCACCAGAATTAGAGATAAATGGACTGCTGTGAATTTTTGTTAGGGGGCATTTAAAAAAAGCCAGAATGGAAGTTCATCTTGGAAGCCAGAGCGACCATGGAAAGTCTCAATGAAGTGTTTGAACACATGTTCTGGGCTGAGCCAGCCAGAGCTGCCTGCGTGGGGTATAACCATAAACAGTCAAGTCTTGAAAGAGGCTTAATCCTGACAGGATTACAGAGAAATAATCAGTTTATGTGCACCATTACTTAATGCATACGTAAAAAAATAAAATCATATACAGTGTTGTTGTTTTTTAACCGACTTATTTTGAACATTTTAATCTCTTCCTCTAGACATTTTCAGTTAATATTATTTATATCTCGGCCACTTAGAGCAATGTAAGCCTGAAGTCTTCAAATCACATCCATTAAATATGCAGCATTTCCTGATTCAGAACGATGGCCCGACTGAACTGCAAAGACCAGACACATCCAAAGACGAATATTTATGCAGTGAAGATGTTTTAAGAAAAGTTAAAACCAAACAATATATTTTCAGAAAAAATCAATAAAGAGGGTTATTAATCAGGAGAGTGCAGGGAATCAATTGTTCATCCATCTGTTCCCTGCACCTGCTTATGGAGGTTCAGAAGTGGCATGGAGCAGATCCAGAATGCACCGGGTTTAAGGCCGGGAAATATTATCCACATATATTCAGTCAAACACCTGAGAAAAAAACATGCAAGGACAAACCGTCCTCTGAGATTTGATCACATGATGTTCTCGCTGTGAGGCAACATTGTTTACAATCGAACCACCCGAGAGAGATATTGACGTACCGCAGGCAAATGTATAAATTATTTGCTCTGCCAAGGAGGTTATGTTTTCGTTTTGTTTGTCTGTCTGTTAATTAGCAGGATTATGCAAAAACTACTGGATGGATTATTACGAAACATGGGTGACGGATGCAGTGGGTCAGGAAGGAACCCATCAAATTTGAATGTTCCCAAATTGTTTTACTTTCTCTGCAGCATTTCCCACAGAAAGAAGAAAGAGAGAGAGAAATAACTGCATTGCATGCTACTTGCACAATTGCAGCTGAACTATGGGTTGTCTTCCTTGATGGTAACAACTTTATGGACTATAGCACTGCTGCAAATAGTGCAGAAAAAGCAGCAATGGAGCAAAATACCAAGTTAGAAATCACTGATGTTATTATGAGAAGTGTAAAATAAAAATGTTTTGGTTCAGTATGAAACTGTGGCGGTACATTAGAATATTATGGGCTGCTACAGTCCATATAAATAATGGGAAACACTGCTTTAAAATGGCAAGATAGGGAATTAGCCTTGGCGGAGGTACGCTCTCTCAGAGTGCTTCTTTGGTTTAACTATAATTTTGTTTGTATGTGGTTTCAGAGGCAATTGAAGTCACATGTAGCTCAGTAATTTTTTAAGTATTTCTAATGTTTTGTTTACATGCTTGCTCATAAGCTCTTCTTTGAGTGGTAAACAGCGTGAACAAGTCAAAAGCTTAAATGCTCATTACCGAACATGAACATCAACATCATCCAGTGGCCGCGTCTCAACAGACTGTACACAAATGACAATTTATTAAACTCATGAGTCAATAGAAAGTGAAAACAGGCTGCAGCTGTATGTGTTTGGACTCAAACAGTGAGATTAAAATCTGTTCTATCGAGTAAATATGCCTCAATAGTGCCCATAACAACCAAAATAGATACAGAGTAAAGAACTGCATGCCTACATCACATTAATCCGGGTCAATTGTAAATAACAGTGTGGAAAATGAGCATGAGATATCAGATCTGGCGCACAAATCAGATTTCCTTCGCTCTAGGTGATTACGTGGCAACGAGAGCTACATGTTGCTTTGATGAAGATTTTTATGTGACGGAAATACAGATGTTCGAAATCTGTCAGAATTAATTCCTTATATCTTGATACACAGGGGAGATCTCGCCCCAGGTCTTGTCTGATTTGCATACACAGTTTTTAATAAGCTGCAAATACGTCACTAACATGATCCCAGTTGTCATGAGCAAATAAGCTGTAAGTGTTCCTGTCCACAGGTAGAGCTAGGAGGCTCCTCAGAGAACTTCCCCAAGACTGAGACTATCTCACAATGCTAACCCCTACACAAGATTTTCGTGTGAATCTGTTCAGGAGTTTTTTGAGTAATCGTGCTGACAGATCGACAAACAAACGCTATGAAAACCGATCCTCCTTGGCGACAGCACTGATCCACCAGCAACACAGAATTTATAACTCCCATTTCTCTTGAGCAACCGAAGGCTACTTCCATACAAGGATGAAATAATAAGTATAAATATTGATCCTCATAATCTCATTGAAAGTGTGCAACAGGAAATGTTATCTTAACCCTATGGGAGTCTGAATTTGTACCAAATATGAAAACCACAACGAAAATAACTGGGATTTCTGCACGCAGCGGTAACAGAGCCAAGTTCCTGACATAGCCGCAGCATCTTAAATAACACGATGGTGTGAGTTCACACTGACCCGAGCTGTAAAGAACGGCGTCAACTTAAAAAACGGTTGTCTTGAATTGTCGGTGCGAGAACAAATTTTTCTCAGCACGCAAAGACACATTATGTGGTGTTACATTCCCAATACAGTTGGAAAGTACCTGTCGGTTGCTGCCGCCAGGGCTTGTCCTTAAGGTCATGAATGCAAACAGCTGTTCCTGTAGATGCAGTAAAAACTCTGGCTCCGATGTTGCAACAGAAGCTGTTTGAGGTCATAAAGCCTGTCACTAAATATACATATGCAAAATATATATAACAGAAAAAAACCCCTCTGGGCTGCCGATTATTTACAATGTGGAAACCAGATTCAACTAGATTCAGAAATTCTCTCTCTCTCTCACACACACACAAATATATATGTGCTCTCATAACACAGATACATTTGCACACATGTGTATAAAATCTCTGCAGCTTTTCTTCTATAAAACCAGTCTTCATGTGTGTGACCATGTGTGTGTGCGTGCGTGTGTGTATGAGATCTGCTACAGTTATCCGCAGTCCTCTATGTCATTCAGCAGGAAAGTGATGTGTCTATATGTGGATAATAAGCTCCTTTGGGGGAGAACTCTCTCCCACTGTAGACCACAGACCAGTCTTTTACTTCAGATGATACACTTCATCCAGGGAATGCAGTTCTATTTCCCTCATTTCCTGATCTCAATTATATTCCTCCCGTATTGTTTTGTGACGTTATGTTTTGCTGTCTCTGTTGCCATGGCAGTAATGTGGGTCCCATTAGAACACGCTCGTACAATAGAATCTACTTTCCATGTCATTGTAAAAAGCTTTCAGAGCATGTATCAAGCTTTACTTCAAGAATTACACAGCCCTCCCACTAGCTTAAAACCTAGGCCTGGCTATAAAAGTACATGTGGCCCTCTGCAGCCTAAACATGTCTTTGATTTTCCTCTATTTTCTCCTTGCTTGGAGCACTTCAGCTACTCTTAGTCTGCTTCTCTCAGAGCCCTGCTAAGTACTTCGAATTCAGCTGTGCCGTATTTTTCTTTCGTGTTTTGCATTAGCATTTTATCTCTGTCTCTTTTTCTGAGCATGCGATGCATTTATTTCCTTTGATTGCTGTATTTTTTCCCTCATTCTCCTGTGGCCCCTCTATATACACGGTGCCGGCAGCTCATCTCAAGGTCACTGCTTTAGTTGTGTATTCACTTCCAGTGTTGTCACGCTGGCTCCAAGCACACAGAGATATGGCAACCTGTTTTAATAATATAAAGAGCAACATGTTAGCAAATGAGACAGATAATATCATATGCCCACGTCCCTTCAAAGATTAGTTAAAGTTGTGTTTTGACGAGGAAGTTAAGGGCGCCTTTTTACCTAATTTATGTGGCGAACGTGTCTTTGTGAATGCCACCTTGACATTGGTGACATTAACCCGACTATAACTTTCAAGCTGCTGAAAATCAGATGGTCACAAGTATGTCGATCAATTACCAGTTATAAACAATTGATTTATGGCGTCTTTCATGTCATTAGTGCTCAAACTAAAAGTAAGAAAGTCTGGTCCAATCAGGCATGGATTATTAACTATTTAATAGTATCTTTAGTAATAAACAAGAATCTCATAGGTGACATTACTTCTGCATATCTTGTAAAAAATAACACTGTGTCGTTGATCCAACTACTAATTTCTTAATCTGTCAGAAACCCAAGAACATACTATATGAAAGAGAAAATAAAACACTTAACAGAACACAAACTAACATTTTATTGAGCATGAAAATAATAATAAATAAATGACATTAATTGCAAGTCTGACACTACCTGATGATGAAGCTCAAAGCCAGGATTATTAGCCTGCAGTCGTTTGCTAGAGTCTACTGAACACAAATGACTCTATAAACCTCCTCGGTCCACGTCTCCGCACCAATGAGCACATTCTCTAGTTTTCTGTTTAGTCAAATTAGATTTAAGGACGACAATTAATGAGAACAGGCTCAGTGTATTGTTTAAGTGTCAGTATCAGAATGTTAAGGCATTTTGGTATTTCGCTATAGTAAACAGTGCGTTATACTTTATTCCCATTTACACATTACCAACTTTCTCTTCCCGTCTTCTATGAAACCTAAAGCAAATATGTGTGGTATTCCAGTGGCTTGAATGAAAGTGTAGGTTTTTTATTCTTCCCTTCTCAGACAGATGCCACACAATCCCCAGTTCAGCGCAAAATTGTGTTTTCTGGCTTTTCTGGGACATTCAGCCGCTGCTGCGCTCAGGGCCACACAGGCACACATCAGTATGGCCGTCGTCATAGTCGTTTTTTTTTTTTATAGGTGTGGAAGAATGAGATGGGATTTTGCAATCACATCACCGCGCTGAATACATCACCACAGAATGAGAGCATCACTAGGCAGGAGGACAGGAGGACAGGAGTTTCTTTTCACCACATTTTCTGTCCTCGGTCATGAGGTACAAGTTTTTCCTCGTCTTGTCAGTCTGGCCAAATGTTTCATTCCCCTTCTGACTTTTTCCCCCATTCGTTATTTTGATCGCGTTTCATCATCTGATCAATGGAAATATGCCAATAGAATTAATTACCAATATATATTTACTGTTTGGTCTGGATGAGATAAGTTAGTTATCGTGGTTTGTTTGCTCTCTGATGTATAATCCCTGTGTCGTGGTGGGAAAATCATTAATTGTGCTGTAAGGTCATATATGCTTAAAAAAAAAGCATATATCTTATTACTATGGCCACACATTTCACACACACTCCACATCATGTCATTGCAAATTTGATTTCCCATCCTGATTTATTATTAATCAAATAACAGAGCAGTCGTTATCACTGCGACGGCACATGATTGATCCCTGTTTTTCAGACTTACTATGACAGAATTTCTCCAAATCTTAAATTCGATCGTTCACTGTTGTAATCCTGCATTTGCCCTTTGCACTGCACACAAGGTATTATACATTAGTCAGTCGACCCCCGTGTGAACTGATGGGGTTGGCTGGTCTAGTTTGCATGATCACTTTTCATTATTCCTCCCCAGCTAGATCTGTAACAGATTAAAAATAAATTAACTCCATTCATCATATAGGAGCTGAGAGAAATAAATCACGAGCTGCGTGTGGTGGATTAGCGCTGGTGTGGTCGAATTGCACTCCTCACACTTGGCTTGCATAAACACAAATTAGCATGTGTGGTAGCTTTACAGAATTTACTGCTGGTGGTATTTTGTGGCCTTTACACAACCGCTTTCTTCTCTTATGACTAAATATGATGCAACGTTATTGACGACAGTTTGATGATTCCGATTTTTTGTTAATTCTTCGTTTTCTATGGAGATTAGACAATCACAGACGTGTTGTCATAACAGACTACAATAAAAAGAGTCAATAAATTAAAAGGCTTCCTTAATTTGGTATCATCGTAATATCCTCGCTATCTGCAGAGCTTATCCCCGGCGCTCTGGCACAGCCTCTGTGCACAGCTGCAGTGCCAGCGCTGACAGGGTGTGGAGCTGGTTTGCACATCATTAGCTCAATGATCACTTATTGTGGGTCCTGCCAACTTTGACAAGAGACGCAGTGGTCCGCTAACTCTACTGGCCAGCGATGTCACTCTGCTTCAACATGGAAGATAGAAGATTGAAGAGGTTTATATTCACTCAGATTTGATTTTACATGTATCATTATTATTAGTATTATTAATAATGTGTGTGATAAATTGTGGACATTTGCTTTTCTTTACAAAAAGCTATTCTATTTTTTTTAAATAGTTTTTATATATAGAGAATTTAATCCCCCTCAAACAAATATATTCAAATAGACAGAGAGAGGAAACAGGAGGTGTAGTTGTAAAAAAAAAAATTATCCGAGTTCATAAACTCACAGGATTCTGTCCTCTGGAAGAGCACTAAGGTTTATCCCTTGTACTGTATCTGGTAACAAACCTTTTTAAGTTGTGCACTTAAAATGTCTCCTGTAACTATCACCCTGCTTCCATTAGGGTGAACCCTGAGCTGTGTGCCTGTGTGGAACAGGGCACAGGTGAAGCCATTTTACCACTCTACATCATGTGTGCAGTTGAAAAGCCGGCCCATTAGGTTTAATGAATACCATATTTTATCAATTAGACAGTCCCCATGTGGGATGTGTGCGTGTGGTGTGTATGTGCACGTGTGTGTTTAAGAAGCAGAAAGTAGGGAGAAGCAGTTTTTTTCCACCACAGGAAGCAATCATGCTTATGAGTGGTGGCCAGGATGTGAAATCCATTGAAAGTTGCAGAAAGTCTCCTATTTTCACACTAATTGCAGCAATGGGGGGGGGGGGTTGAAGTTTCTTACACTACACGCCTTCACCTCCTCCTTTGTTGTGTAATTTGTGAGTAAGTGCTCATTAGATAATGCGGTCCAGTGGTTCAGGGTTGGCGTAATTGGCCGTTAGCCCATCCGCCCCTCCTCTTTTAAACATTAATTTAATCACTGGTCTAGTGTAAGCCTATACCCAGCGTAATGGTTAAAATAATTGTGTCAGTGCGCTCTCCCGCAGACATTTCACGTCAGACATCTACCCTCCAACTGAAATTCCACCTTGAGATACAGTTAGTCAAGGCCATTGAACTCAAGCAAACACTTGTGGCTAATAGGAAATTATTCAAGCAATTACCACAGAGGTCACTTGGAAAATGATAATGGGGAGGCAAGTGGGGAAAAACAGAAACTTGATAATTGTGTTATTTTCCAGCCACACGGAGACTCACAGGATGTGTATCAGACCCGACTGAGTGTGTGATGTCATTTAGTATTGTAAGTGGAGGCAGACCAATCAGCAGGCTCACAAATGGGTCTGGCCCGGATTTGAATCTTATCTACGAACTAGTCGGGCCAATCACATGCGTGTATCTAAAATGGGACCAGTTTGATACAATGACTGACAATGGATTCAACCTCTCTACATCTGTGGCAGGCATATTGGTTGTTAACTAAAATGTATCAGTAGCACTCCTCTATCGCAACAGTGTTGAGCGAACTGGGCAGTGTGCACTTACAGTGTTTGCTGCTATGCTACGTCATGCGTTCCAATGCTCTGATTGGTCGTACTTCCATCCAATCGTGTGTCCAGAGGCATTTCGGTCTGTTCCTGTTGCCTCGGCAATTGAAAATGAACTGAGAGGTTCCAGACCCATTTGCAAATTGCGAATTGGTCTGGTGATGCCAGGCTCCAGCAGTGGAATCAAAACATGTAAATCTGCTTCATAAATGAAACGCTGTGCACCAGTTGAATTAAGTTGGACTCTGTGTGTCGCTGGGGCTTCGCTGTGTTTATCACCATGTGTTTAATCCAAGGCCCCTCCTCCCTATGCCCTGCCGTCCTTCATAACGTCACAGACCACTGGCAAGGAACTAAATAATAACATTTCACAGTTTCTCTATGGGACGCCGTCTGAGGCCTGTAGCACTGTCACATGATATCACTCTTGCTCAGCGGAGGGCTGTAAGAGTGAGTGTAAAATGTGTGCGTGCGTGCATGTGTCTGCGTGAGAGCATGTGCATGTGGAATTGCATTCTTGTGTGCTTGAATGTCACAGAGTGCGATATTACGATGACTGAGAGGCTATAACCTTCATCAGGTCTGTAAAGGTAAAACATGTGTTTCCAGGGGAAGCTAACGTTCCACTCAGATTTACAGAGGGAAATGACATATCCCCTTTCTGACAAGGAGTGTTAAAAAGTGAAATGGGGATAGATGCTGAGACAAAACATACCTCAGGGGTACAACAGCTAGAGCCATAAACCCCAGTCTGGAGATGGAGACAGGCATCTAGAGCCATATAACACTGAACCTAGTGAAATAGAGGGAGGCTGAATTTTAAATAACATTTTATAATGTGGTTCATACGGCAGCTCCACAGTAAAGCCGTCCACATAGAACCAAGCTTCTTTTACAACAAATTGAATATTTTGTACATTTCCGGGACAAAAAACACACTTAATTATTTGAAATGTACCCTGCGCCCCGATTACCTCCGATTATTATGTGGTAAAATTCTGCAAAAGAGCCACTGTCACACACTTGGCAGCAAATTTCACATAGAGTCTAATTGCTCCCGGGCTGCTGTACCATTTACTGCACAGAAGCAGTACAGTCAAATTTCATTGTCCCTAAAACAATATCTTTGTTTGGTGGTTAAACATTGTTATTTGGACAGAAAACACTCTGCTCCCCCTTGTCCAGTTTGTCAAGATAGGCAAACACGATCCTGCTCAGTTTGACGGCTCAACCCTTGACATATTGTCCCTAATCCATGCTTACACGTCTCGAGTCATCAAGGCATAAACATTTTTCCTGTCAGAGTATTTCCTTCCCCTAAACCAGTCAGGAGTCATTCCGCAGCGCCTGAATGATTGAGATGCTTGTTGTGTTCCTTCTAGGCCGAATCACATGTCCGTCTGAAATGGCTGCTGAGCGTCAGTGAAGGATGCCTTTCAACAGACAAGGGGATTTCCAGCAGCTCGAGGTGGGAATGGTCCCTGGGAGGGGAAGCGGAGGAGGGTAAATAAGGGGGGGTGAAAGGGCAAGAAGAGGGAAGCAGAGCCTGGAATGGCCCAGTTGCTGGAGGACCATGGGGAATCTGGTCTGGGCTGTGGCTCGCAACACATCCATCTTGACCTGAGGCAGGCAAGAGATTGGTTTCCTTAAACAGTGCTCTGATGTCATAACATCATGAGGCGCTCAACAGGAGCCCCCCCCAATGAACGGCTTTGAATCCATAAACGAATATTTCAGCAGACAAAATTGATTATCGCATGCTGACAGATAGACGCGCTGAAATCGATCAAGGGAAGTCCCTCCTTTTCATCTGGGGTGGCCAAGTGTGTCCGAAACCAACTGCACTGATTCAGCCCAAGTGCTTTCTGATGACCAATAGTTATGGGGAAATATACAGAGAATGTTGGCACAACTCAAAGTGTCCACCATCATGTCCAGAATCCTCCACAGGAATGCAGACCACAGCAACTTGAACCCGAGCCAGGTTTGGCTGCAGGCTGGGAAACGGGCTGAGAAGAGTTCACATTGGTTCAATCCAATAGATTAGTAACTACAATCATGTTTCGGTGAGAACCGTTAAAATTCTATTTCAAGCATATTGTTTGTGTTTTTCGTGTGTGTGTGTGTTCTTGTGTACATGTGCATATGTGTATTTGTGTACTTGGCTGGGCCTACAGTCAGACAATAGCCTGTACGCAGTAACAAATCAGACTGTGCAGTACAGATGTAATTATTCAATTGTGGTATATAAAGCTTAATGTCACTTGAACTCACTTGAGGCCGTTCCCATTTTTTCCAACGATTTTTATTTTCCTTATCTGATTTAAGGGTCGAAGGACAGAGGCTGCCATATGCTATACAGATTGTAAAGCTTGAGAGGCAAATACAATTTTTGATATGGGTCCAAGTAAATATGAGTTGACTCATTACCATTTTCCTCCAGTAAAAAACAATTTTTGAAAACATTTTGTTTGGAGTGCTAATTATATTCACTGTGCACAGTGAGAGGAACAGATTGTCTTTTTTATGATTTGATGATTTATTGCACTCAAAGCTATAGGCTCCTGTGTTTCTTTGTGGCAGTCAAATAACATCACCCTATGAAAGAAATGTAACTTCCCCCACTTCCCCCGTCCTTCTCTCGTAATTTTCCATGAATTGTCAAGGAGACCTGGATGCAAACCAGCTTCAAGGCCTGGAAATGAGTGTATTTTTACTGGCTCAGACACTGTCCAGAAGATATTAGCCGTGTAGGAAATGTGCTGAATATTACAGGCCCCACTATCCGGGGCCAAGAAAGACAGTTGGTGTAAACCCCAGACTGCCGTGCGGCTGCTATCTCTCAAAATGTCAAAGCTTTGGTCTCTAAGTCTGCTCTGCTCTGCCGTGGCTCCAGGTTGGACCAGCGAGGCGGGCGAGCTGACTGGCTGGCTGTCCAGCTTGCTGAGTCATAGTGGTAATTAAATGTGACTGGGGACTGAAGGGTCAACTCTGATACCCTGCCCAGTCTAAAGGAGTGGTTTAGGCCCAGGCTCATTAGGGAGCGGCTGAGCACTTTGCCAGAGGCACAAACCGCTGCTGCTTCCATTTGCACCTTTTTAAAAAGACTTGGCGAGTTGAGACGCTGTCCCCGGTTCCTATTGAAATGCTAAAACAAAGGCTATTGTTTGAGCGGTATTAACATAATGTGTGTGTGGGTGCGTATGTGTACACATGCCCACACGTGCACCTCCATCTAATATGTAATTCCAGATGTGAAATAACATTTGCCTGCCACAAACATTTGAGGGCTCTGTGACAAATGAACTCAGAGTCAAGATATTTATGATGCCATAAATGGGATTATTTTGAGGTAATCCATTTACATGAAGAATAAAATGGCTCTAGGCGTTAATCACCAGTCTTGAATGCTCTTAGCGCCACATTCCTCACACGCTGTGCAAATGAGCCCGAAAATGTGCTCGACTGGCGTTGGAACGGTTTCATGTCGATGCCTGAATCGCTGTGTCATGTGCACGGGACCACGGCTAATGATCCGGAGAGGAGAACACAATGAAAGGCAGTTTGTGGCATCTCATCATGCCCCTCATTCGTTATTATAGTTCGGCTAATTTATACTTTATGGCGTTTTCTGCTCTGTTTTGAAGGCGGCAGACATTAAAGACGTGGTCCTACAGCGATGTTGACAAGGTCTGTCTAACCACTGGCCTCAACCACGACTATGAGCTATGAAGTGATAGAGGCGATGAATCCCCCCCCGGGAGGGAGGAGGTAAATAAGATAACTCACATGAACAGCCACATTCAAATCATTCTGCTTGGTCTTGTAAGGTCATGCAAGAGAACATTATAACTCTCAAACCTGTCTCCTTGTAATCCCTGACAGAGGGAAAGAAATAACATTAAGTGCTTTTGGCTGCGTGCACAGTGCTGAAATTCTAACATCTCACATCCACGCCTCCAGTGATTTGTCTATGAACGCTGGAAAACTCCGGGGACCACGTGGGTTCAAAGTTCATCTTCCACTCATGCCAAGGAAAGTAAACATCAGGCCGAGGAGTGTGTGGTGAAATCCAAATCCCACACTTCAATTCTGGATTTGCTAACTTTATGGGATTTGCTTTAATATGATGTGCATGATGAATGTTGCGTCCTGGGTAGACTCTCTGGTAACATCAACACTGATCATTTTGGTTTCTCTCAAAGTACAATATATGATTTCTACATTAATGGCAGGAAAGCTATACCATAATTACTTACTGACCCTGAAACCCTTTTGAGGCTGGTAGAAAGTCTGTGAAAGCAACACGAAGAGAAAAAGAGTCGAATGGAGAACTATTGAAAATGACTGCTGTTTTTATTCTTTGTTTTTATTTGGTAGGAGATGTGATTGTATATCTCAGAGATTAAAGCTAAAAATGCTGAGTGAAACCGGCCAATCCTTGGCAGGCAGCTATCATAGATTGGCTAAACTATCCAACAGTAGGAGAAACTACATGTGAATGTGATAACGGACCACATAGAAATGCGCACACTCTGCTGTTAGATGCTCCCCACCACACAGATATTGTGATTTAACACCAGTCTTATATCAACGGCAACAGTAATCGCAATAAATATTGTAAATCTTGATCGAATGACATTTACGAGGGATCAACACTGTATCTTCGGGGATCTGAATGCATTTCCTTCCACAGTCAAATAAGTTTAAGACCGGGCTCCGTAACACAGTGGCTGATTTATGGTTTGAACATGGAGAAATGAATGAAAGAATTAAGTGTTTTTCCCCATTGTGCAATATCTGACATCTCATGCCAGATCTTCCGACGGAATATGGCTCGGCAAGGGCCCTCTTGCAACAGGAAGGAGCATGTTCTTGGCCCCGATGTGAGAGGCAGCTCTCCTCTGAATGTTCTCTGCATGCTTCAGAGATACAAGATTAGACAGCTGCATGTCAGGCTCATTGTCCTTCGTTAACAAGTCTAATTTGTGCCTCATTCCGATTTCCAGCACTTCCAGGTTCTCAGACAATCATTCTGGCCCCCGCTGGAGTTGGAAGGATCATCGCGCTGGCAACCGCATTTGTACCATCTGTGATGGAGAAGGCCGTGTGGTCACGGATCAATCACTCACACACACAACACACACTCAAATATATACACAAATCTATAATACCAAAAACTCAATAGCATATACAAAGAGGTGGTTTTTTCACACAGATCCACAAAGTTAATGAGATACAAATCTACTTTTAGCCACACACAAGAGCACACACAAACACACACACACACACTCACACTCCTGCAGCCCCATGTTGCGGTCGCTATAATCCTCACTCTCATCCAATCCCAGACTCCCTGAACTAATTTGGGCTAAAAACCACAACAAATGAGATGATACCAGTTTCTGATGTAGTGAGTGATGTACTGCGGCGGCGGCTTTGACGGCCGATTGTTAAATAGGAAGTTGATATTACCACGATAACTGCAAGCCTGAAACATTGCACAGCTGCTCAGATACATTGCTTTAGAAGCATTGTAGTTATTTCCTGGCTTTGTACTGACATTCAGCTAATGCACCACCTCATACGTCTCTCTCTCTGTTGGGTTGTTGCTACCCAGAAAGATCTTTTTCAGAAAATGCTGTAACACTTTGGGACAAATCCATTAGTTTGCAGACATCTGCAATGATCTCCCACTGTATTTGCTGTAATAAAACCAATGAATGTGCTGTATGTTATCAGTGGAAGCTGAGGGGAGTCACTGTTAACCCCCCCTCACACTCTGCAGGCAGGGTGAGTGAAATGGTCCGTTGGTAGTTATGCTGTAGGGCTACATTAGCCAACATATTTGATTTTAACTGTTGGTTTGCCAGTAAAACAAATGGAACGGATGACCACTGTTTGGATGAATGATCCCAGTCACTGGCCATTGGTCATTTGATGCTTTCCCATTAGAATTCATTGTCCACTTATTTGCTTGAGTTTGCTTCCAAATCCCAAAGATGGACAAATGAATCTTGTCTGGATTTTTTCATGCAACTGACTTCAAACCAGGTCGGTGTACGGCTGAGGACCCAGGGCAGTAGAGTGCCGACTCGGGAATTGCTGCGTCCACATGATTTGCAGCATTACAGCCAGTGAACTTTAAAAAAAGGCTTAACTCAGCTGGGGCAGCACAGTAGTGCAGTGGTTAGCACTGGTGCCTCACAGCAAGATGGTTCCCAGTTTGACTCCTGCTGTCTTTCTGTTTGGACTTTGCATGTTCTCCCTGTGTTTGCACCGTCCTCCTCCCACAGTCCAAACACATGCAGATTGATTGGTTGGTTTAGTTTCAGAGTGTGAATGATTGTTCATCCTTTTATTTTGGCTCTGCGATCGACTGGTGACCTGTCCAGCATGTACCCCCACCCGTCATGTCAGCTGGGATTGGCTCCAAACTAAGTGGTACAGATACTGGTTAAACTCAGCTGTGACTGCACGCTGTCACTCAGACACCATCGGAGCAGAGCTGGAGTTGTAAACTGGATGGAACCAAAACGCGAGGCCACTGCCAACAGCAGCAGTTTGACGGGCACTGCCCTGGCAGATTAAAAAAGTCATGAATAAAATAGTACATACTGAGTGGAGCCGTAATGCAGACGCAGATTCAGCTGTGTCACAGCCATATCGAGCCGGACCCTGGAGGACCAACTGGAATGTAGTTAGTCTACAGCTGCCTGCTTTGTTTGGGACCATGTGTGTGTGTGTTGTGTCTCCCAAGCTGTTGGATATCGAGTCTGTTCATCTAGCAGGATGCAGACAGTCACTGCCAACCTGTGTGAGTAAATCCAACCACACTTTTCGTACATCACACAACCACAATGGCAAACAAAGCCCATTACCTAACAATACAACACCATCCTGAGGCCAGCTTAAACCCACATCCGAGTCTAAACTGTTCCCAGTAGAATTCCTGAAAGCCTCTCTGAGAGTGTCTGTAATGCTGGTACCTTACTCTCCGTCTCAGAGCAATTAACTTTCTCTTTTTTTTGCATAGATTCCTTTTCCGAGTGTGATGATGTGTCTGCAGTAGTCATTTCTGCACCCCATGCTGCGCCGGCCTTGAGCAGAGGCGTTGTTAAAACGCTGCTCGGGGAAGCTGTAACTCCTCTTCTCTGCCTTCCTGCTCGGCTGTCAGCAGACTACAAGTCTCTGTAGATGTTTCTGAGATGTGTCCATGAAAGCCCAGACAGATATTAAAGAGGGAATTAAATAACCTCTTCTCTGGGTTTATTCCGCCATCGCCAGTGTCAGTGTGACAGAGCCAGACTGATAACGACCAACAATGCCTTTATTTTGAGAACGCACAAATCCACATTTGCACGTCAATGCGTGTGTCTTCTGCGTGGGAGTGCAGTGTGTATGCGTTTGTCTATCTCCATCTGATAGACACCGCCCTGAGGGAAACGGTAACAAGTCAGCCACCTGAATATTCGTCCAGGGAAATAGAGTGTGTGCGGCGGATGATAGAACTCCTTAGAAAGAGGGGAGCATGGGACACGGAGGGCGCCACCAAAGACACACAGATGCAATCACAGAGAACAAGCAGCCGAGGTGTAGAGAGAAGGGCCTCTCGAGACAAGAGGCTTGGAAGAGTAGACCTGCATTTTTATATATAAATATATATGCCAGAGCACAGCAGAGAGTCAGGGTTGCCAGGGTTGTGACTCTGCTTTAACACAGTAGTTTAGAAGATGAGAGATGAGAGGGGATGTGTGATTGTACAGCAGAACCACAAGTGGGGTCTTAAACGTCACTTAAGAGTGCAGGGCCAAGAAGTTCAGCAAAAGAAGAAAATACTACGGATAACATAAAAAGCCTTGTGTTGTTTTGTGTAGACTTCCCTGCTTTTGCTCTAACAAAGAAAATCTGACACACGGACTCAATGTGTCATGTTTTGCGTCTTTGATTCCAGTGTATTCATGTCGTTTTTCATCTGTCAGTCTTTTTGTGTCACTATTCTTCGCTCCTTTTCATCTTCGCTTGCGACTGTGTGCAGCTTTGATTTAATGCACGAGAGATGTCAGGACAATTAATTGTCCCCAGACGAGGGAGTGGAAACAGTTCTCCGCGAGGATTGGGCGTGTGATGTCGGGCTTGTGCGGGGACTCTCCGCCAATCAGGGCTGAGAAAGTGCAGAGGGTCAGTAAACGGAGCTGAATGGGCAAAATGAGAGAAAGACGTTCATTCACTTCCAGAAATAGATGAGTTCACAGAGGGGATACGAGAGAGTAGAGAGAGAAAGGCTCTGATTCATAAAAATAAAAAAACGACAACCGGATGTGTGCACTACTTATTTCACATCTTCATTTTCAGTTATCGCATAGTGGTTTAAAGAAAAAAAAGGAAAATATGATTTATGTTCTCCTTTATATGCTAGAATGAGCGTGCATATTAGCATTCTGACCTTGCCCTCCTCTGTACTCTGAGGGAGCAATCACAGCTCAATTAAACCCCAGTCATGCAGATACAAATTGTCCCAAATTGCCAGCGACCAATGGAGGCTGTCAGTGTGATACGCACAGTTTTTAAAGGTGTCATGTAAGTTCCAGCGTACGGCCAAATGACTTTAATGAAATATGCAAATTCTTATTATAAACCTGATGATGTTGCACCATAATTAACCTTAATATTTAAAAAATGTTTAGAGGCGAACAAAGTGCATTTGCCAGATTCTCCTTCCTCTTTCCTCCCCTTGGGTGTGTGAGTGGTTTTAAGACCCTTAAAAATTATAGACTTGTTCCTGTCAGAGTATTCTTGTAAATGTAAAACTGACTTTCACTAGGCTGTAGATAAAGTTGACTACAAATACGTGCACACTGTGCGAAAAAATTAAATAAAAACATAGATATTAAAGTATAAAGGTGATAAAGAAATAAAACACTGAAAGTCTGTTGACATGTGTGAATCCTGTGAAAATATCAAACCTACACGCTCTGTTATAATAAAATGTTTTTTGTCAACACAATTTCACAGTTGGTCAGGTCTGGATTTAACCCACAGGACCCTGTGCTCAAAACAAATGGCCCATCCACTGAATAAGCTCTACCAAAACACACTGTATATAAAATGGATTCTCCTGCATGTAGACCAAGAATACTTTTCTTTAAAGGTTCTCATATGGTATCACCTTTGGAATAAGTTCTGCTCTTACATATTTACCTCGGCCAAGGAGATTATGTTTTCATATAATGTTTGTTTGTTTTTTATGTTTTTCTGCAGGATTATGCAAAGAATTCTCAAAGAATGGGGTGGGGAATGGCCCTTGGAAGAACCCAATACATTGTAGTGTGATTCCATATTAGGGGATGGATCTAAGATTTAGTTTTCCACTTTCATTAAGATTGTTAGTATTTTTCACATTTCGTGGATTAACTAACAAAGAAAAAAGGGAAAAAAAGAACCTTTGTGGAGGTAATAAAAAATCCAGATCTAGTGAATTTAAATGTGGTTTCAAAATGGGACTATTGGGCCTTTGCAGAAAGATATACAGTCTGCTTAGTCTAATTCTAGTCATCTAATACTTTAATTTCAACCTACTCATTACTCATAGCATTGTCAACATCTACTTGAAAAAACAAACAAACTGCTATTTGGATGCTGGAACAAAAATTTGGAAACTTGTATTTGTTTTGGAATTGGAAAACATGAATCCCTTACGCGACTCACGGAAATGTTGTTCTTCCTTTCTTAAGTCTCTCTACCTCGTACCTTCTGTGTTCTTGTCCATCTGTTGGAATTAGGCCCCGTCTATGATTTGTCTGTCTGTGTTTTGTGTGTGTACATATGCTTGTGGTTATGACTTGTGTGTTTCCTAATGTTACTCAGCCTTTGCCAGACATTTGAATAAAATACTGTGCTGATGTGGCAGCTCCAACAGACAGGCTCACAGGAGGTAAAACCACAGCGGAGTTTAAGTCTTCAAGAACAGAAACGCGAGCTCGAAAACTATGTCGGTGCCGAATATTCCTCCAGCTACAGTAAATCCATGCTCTCACCAGGGCTCTAGTTGCAAAGCCGGTTCCACCGAACTCTCAGCTTTTAAACACAACTATCTCTGTGTATGCAAAGCCACTGGAGTTGGGGTGGCCAGAGTTTTGTGTGGTAATAGTCTATATTCACTAGTTAGCAGACAGAAGCCCGGTGGGCAAATTCAGTCCTCGTGTCCACTCCTGCTGCCAGTGCTGTCATTCATCCATCCCGACCGATTTCCCTTTACATTCTTTATCTGCCTTCTCCTCTCTCTCTCTTCTTCTGCGGCGGGTCGGCTGCCATTTAAGCCGCAGAAATATGACGTCTGGTGCTCTAATGATTTGCAGACCATAAGTGGAAATGCCCACCATGAATCATGAAAATGCATTTTCCCATTTACATTATGGAGGAGACTACATGCTCACAGAGAGATTTACACCGTCGTTGCTTTCTCATTCGCTTGCCTCTTTCTCTCCCTCTTGCCTCCCTCCCTCCCTACCTCCCTGTGTGCTGCGTTGACCCATTCATTTCCCTGCTCAACTCATTGATATTCACCACGTTTGTGTGTTTTATGTTTGCCGGGAACGGCCGACCATCCTGCAGCGTTCATGTCGCGGACGGAAGTGAATATCCGAAGCACCTTGATGAGTCCTCTTGGGTTTTCTTGACGTTTCAATCTGATTAGTTTACAAATCAAATCACAGGATCCTGAGTTTTTTTTTTTTTTTTTTTACTCCCTGAGGGAAAAACATCTTACATTTAGTTAAAGTAAGATTACTGTGAATAGGCTTAGAATCTGTAGAGCTGCACGCTTGACTGTAGTTATGCTAGACGACAGCAATTATGGTGTCGCTGTTTAAAACACGAGGTTTTGATTTCAGTTGTCCTGGTACAACTTGAGGGCATTTACTTACTAATTAGCATCAAAAGAACGGTGGCTCTGCAACTGATTTGAAGCCCTGTGTTGTTCTGTTTGGTGGAGCCTAGTGAAAACGTTGCCCTTTAGTTTAGTTTAATTTTGTTTTGAATTCTGGGCTGGAAATCTGTCCTCTTCTCTGGAAAGATGTATGTTGTTGACCTTGTGCTTCCAGTAGCTCAACATAAACCTTGGGACACTGTGGTCGTGCCATTTCAACAAACATACAGAGCTTTCATAAATGAATAATGCCAGTTACATCCACTATGGAGGTTATGTTTTCACCCCTTTATGTTTGTTTTTCAGATTATGGATTGTGAAGATTATGGGAAAACTGCCAAACGGATTTCCACGAAACTTGGTGGAATGATGGGACATAGAACAAGAAATGACCCATTACATTTTAGTACGTATCCAGAAAAATAGATAAATTTTTTTTTTTTTCTATTTGTACTGATTTGTCAGGGAATAAAGCACAGATCTTGATTAATACATATCTGAGTGGGTATATTTTCAAGCAGATTCAACAAAAAATCTGGATCCAGCTGATTTAACCTCATGTGGGGATAGTTGGTTGGAGGTGTGCGCTCGACTGAGTGCTGCTGTAGTTGTAATTTAAATCCCCGGCTGCCTTTGGTTAGGAGATGCTGCTGATTTGACAGTGTGAGCACAATCCTGATGGAGGTTTATCTGGAGAGAAAACAGCCTTTGTTCCTGAAGTAGCATATAAACCCCACCATGAAACCGGACACTGCAAAGTCCAAAACCTGATGTGTCGTCTGTTTTTTAATCTCACATCTGACTTATCAGGATCTTTCAGGGGAACTGAGAGAATTTGAACTTAATCACAATTCATTGCATCAATCAAAATGTGCTCAGACACTTCTTTCCCTCTTTTATTTTGTTTTCATGTTCACATATGTCGTTTAGCTTCACAATCCAAATCTGTCAGAAGAAATTATTTTGGAAACAGAAAAATCATTCTGGATGGAGGTGGAAGTGCTTAGTGCAGCCAACCAGAGCTCCGACCCGTCTCAAGTAGAACTGTGGGAGATACAACTCCAGCACTATGAGTCGTTACCTAGCAACCAATGACAGCATTACTAAATTTGGCGATCATTCTCCAGCTCCAGGTTTCCTTTCGGTTACAAACAACAGGCATTGCTGTTAGAAATGAAAGACATGTACTGAAAGAAGGGTCAGATGTTTAAAATAATAACGTTTTTTTTTACAGAAGAGTGGGTTTCACAAGGTCATGTTTTTGCAGGATTCAACTGCAAAATATTTAACACAATTAATTTAACATTTTAATCATATTTGTTATGTTGTTTCCTTTTGTAAGAGAAAGGTATAGATATGTTCAGTCAAGGCAAGCAAAAAATGCACCTTTCTATTATTAGTTGTAGCAACACAACCACATATAATCCCAGAACAAACAGTGCGATGTCTATACCATTGTTTATCTCTGCCATGACAGGAAGAAAAAGCTGCAAGTTCAATTTAAAGGCAGCGCATTTTCTGAAAGCATCAGAAAAACTGAAATACATTGTAAAGTGAACTGTGACTCCTCACCTCAATGCTCGACTCTTTCAGTACCTGAGAGAAACTGTGAATTCAACATTCCTTGTTCCTCTTGAGTCACAGTGAACCTTTGACCATCATTCTTTTTCCTTTTTTTTTTGTTTAAGTGGAAGTGCCTAACAGCTGGTAGCTGCAAACCATAACCAGAAGATGGAGGCCCTGATTGGAGCCGCGCACTGTGCAACGTCAAGCTAGAGTTTCAGCCCTTTGCCTCAGAGTGTAAATCACACAGCGCAGGGAAACAGGAGCCAGATGGTTATTCACCTCCTCGCTGTGTGTATGTTGCTCATGTGAGTGTGTGTGTGTACTGTAAGTGTGTATGTTTGTGAATGTATAGGCCTACTATGGGCAATGTGTGTCACCATGTAGGTCAATCTTTACACAATCCTTTCTATCAACAAGTGTTTGCGAGTGCCCATCAGAATTGGCATGTAACATTAGTATTAACATTAACTGAGCAACTTATCAATAACCTAACAAATAGAATCATTAAAAGATTGTTAAGGCTAAACTTATAGTTAGCGTTAATATATGTTAGAGGTTGTTTAGGAGATTCTAGCCTTTCAGTCTTCAAATGTGTGTGTGTGTGTGTGTGTGTGTGTGTGTGTGTGTGTGTGTGTGTGTGTGTGTGTGTGTGTGTGTGTGTGTATTCATCTTTGTTCACTCAGAATACAAGGACCTTTAAGGGTTTCATGCTGAGTGAGATGAGATACAATACTAGGAAATAAGGATTATACTGATTTTACTGAATTTGTTATGTCATTGTAGGAGAACACAAGCACATAGAAGAACTGAATCTTATAAAACACAGATTCAAATGCCTCACTACAAGACGTCCAGTATAACGTATGATATATGAAATAGTTCCCTTTATATTTTTACAGCATCTCAAAACCCTTACGACATTGCAAACTATTTTACAAATCAGTTTTAAAGCCAATACCCCTCTTTCTTGTGTCTTCTGATCAGTTAAATCAGTGACATGATGCATTTAACAAACACAGTACATGCAGGTGCACAGCCCACGTTCAACACCGCAAATTATATCTTTGATTTGACAAATCAACTGTTCTCCGTGCTCCAAAGGGCCTTTTATTGAACCCTAAGTGGTTGAGACAGCCACTGTATTGGCCGCTCAGCAGAGGGGCCTTCCTGTCCCAGTATTATAGGGTGTGAAAAAAGGAGATGAATATTGAAGGGCAGAAGCAAAGATAATGCTGGTGATGGAGGTTGGCTAAAAGCTGACAGGACAACCCAATGGAGGGGAAACAGACAACTGACAAGACTCCAGCCATCTGAGCAGATGGAGGGGTATAGACCCTGAGGTGAGATCAATCAGCATTAGACCAAAATAAAAAGATCAATACACAGACTTTTAAGTGGTCGGAGAAGCAAACTTCCTATAGAGGCGCGGTACCTGATACTCTGCTGATTTATTCACATTATTTTCAATTACTTGAAATTAATGAATAATAAAGATTTTGTGGAAAAAGTTAAATATCATGTAATTAAAGTTGTGTGCATTCAGTATGTTGTGAGATGGATGTCTAGACCGATAAGGAGGTGTTAGAGAAGTGAAGCTTATATGAGTAGAGAATCAATCCTCATAATTAGACACAAGCTAACTGACAAGCGCTAAGCGTGCACGTGGCTGATCTGTTTCCTGTCTCCACTCGCCGCCAGAAAAGCCTCATTTAAGGTATTTCGTGCGAGCCGAGCTGCGGTGTGAAGGCTCTGCGTCTGCTCTCTCTCCCCAAACCTGGGAGAAAATCGCTGTCAGTAAAAACTCCAGTGCACTTCTACCACAGCTGCGGCTACGTTTTTTTTTTTTTTTTTTTACACATTTCCACCAAGCTTTGACGCTTTGTCTGGAAGCCTCGGGCTGTGGTGAGTCTGCCCATGGGCGATCTCCTCGCTCAGGCACTCTCATCCGCCTCCCTCTCTGTCCCTTTGACTGTATCTACCCTGCCACCCCCCCACTCCCCTCCAGCTATCCTACCCCTCTCAGTGGAGACCGTCAAGCCAATCTGCTTCGGTGACACGTTTACAGGATGTCCAGGTTGAACTGTGACCCTGTGACCCCGGCCGTGCCCAAATCTGTCACATGATTTACAGCGGCAAATAAATAAGCCGCAAATTACCTGTCAAACACCTGCTGGAGAAGATGTTGCGAGTCTCCTCTTACTAAAGAGCAGCTGGTATGAGGGGATGAGAAGGGGGCATTTCCATTTGACCAGAAATCTCTACTTAACGGCGCCCCTGCCTCTCCTCGCCGCTCGCAGAGTCTGTCAGTATCATAACACATCATCTCTGGTTGGATATGACGCAAATTGTAAGTAACACGTGAGCTGTCAAAAGCGCTGTGTCTCCGCGGGACAAATAAGTTCAGTGTTGGGCTGAATTAATCAGTGTTGACAAGAGGAGAACTCCCTCAGCTGTTTCCCGTCACGACGCATTGTTTGCCTCACCTCCTAATTGCTCTTGCTCGTGTAATTAACTAATTGCAGCCCGTTTTGATTTTTGAAATGACCGTTTAATTAAGTGCAATGAAAAGCAGTGTCGTCGGCATCTGTGGCAGGAGTTCATGGTGATGACACGGCACACTGGGACCCATCATCTGAGATAAGTAAGGGAGACAAAAATGATCTCGACATAACTCTTATAGAATGCCTTGAGGAGACTATCAGCAGCCATTACTATTGATGAGATCTGCTGCTTGGAGCAATTCGGAAGAAAACGGGATGATTTCTGTGTACAAAGGAAGCTCTGCACTGTCCTAATCACTTGTGTTATTTATAATTAAAAGAACATTAACGTCTTTTAAGTATTTGATGCTAATATCCAAATATAACTGTTACCGTTTCCCATCTTTGTTTGAAAGATAAAAGTAAAGACGACCCCGCAGCCACTGTTGATGCTCCCAACTCTCTTCATTGGGTTCTGCCTGCTGACTTTACATTGTTTGCGGTGGATACCACCTGTTTGCAGAAAATACATTAAAGCTCAAAATGAAAGGTAATATCCAATGACCTTTTCGATGGGACCTATCTGCATTATTCAAGCTGGGGCGCACACCAGGTTTGACGCGGAATCGGCTAAACGATGCACCCAAGTCATGTTTTATTCATCCCGCTGCTTCATGAGCTGCAACGAGCCAAAGACAAATGTTGTGGGTTTTTATTGAAACTGAGGCGAAACCACAGTCAAATTATAATGGTAGGAATTCTAAATAAACTGTCCGCACTGGACTATTTAGCAAGTTTTAAGACCACTTATCCCTAGAATGTGACTAAAGTTTGGCAAAATGCAGAAAACACACACATACATGCATATCTGGGAAGATTGAGATAAAGGAATTGTTTGACCTCTTATCAAGACACTTCTTTATTTCTGAAGTACTCAAGGTACACAAGTCTGCCTGTGCACACATGAGTTCCGGATGACACATACACAAAGTATTTGTATAAACAGCAATGACCGGAGAGCCCCTCCGTGTAACTTTGTAACAGCTGCAATGTGACATGTTTGTAGCAGGTCTTGTAGAAAAAACAGGATTTTTAATCAGTTTCCTCCTTTTGTTTGTGTCTCTTGTTGTATTTTACCACTTCCAGGTGTGACTTTGGTGGATCTGTTTACCTTTGGAGAACATACCGTACCTCTGAGTATATTTAGCCAAGCACCTGGTTCATCTCTAAAGCAGTTGAACAATGGCCAGTGTAAGGCCGACGAGCTTGTAACTGAGGTCTGTCCACAATCAAAATTAAACAAAATATGCTTTGGGATATTTTGTGGGACACAGGGAACATTTTGTTTTGAGCCCAGTACTTTACAGTAACTTTCATCCCCCCTGCTATAAATATCGGTCAATTTTTCCTCAGTAATTTCTCTAAAGGTTTCCTTCATCCCATATAACAACAAATATAAACTAAAAAACAACTACAGGCTAGAGTTAAATATATATTATGTAAGGTTATAATGTATGGATTACAAAAACAATATATCAGCCTTTATATCAGCCAACCGCTCTGCTGTGTAAATATTGGCCATGAACCACTGTCAGAAATCTGTACTAAATGAAGTCTGTCAAAAAGCTTCTTTTCACTTTAGTTTTTAATGAGTTTACTAACTGCTATAAAGCAATATTTCATGATTGCTTTATATAAAGCCATAGAATGTTTAGTATTCTAAAGTGGACATATTGCTGTCATATATCTTGTTTCCTAAAGTATTCAGAATCTTTGCAGTGGCACTCCAAATTGTAGTTATGTTTGCTTTAATTATCCTTGAGATGTGACTAGAGCTTGAAAAGAGTCCACCAGTGGCAAACTGAATTAATTAAACTAAGTTTAGAAAGGCAAACACCTGTGAATGTTTCAAACGGTATGTCATTACAAAGAACTGTCTCTAGATTCCCACTATAACACTTTGCCCAGGTATAGACCAGGGAAGAGTTTTTAAACCATCTCGAAAGCTTTGAGTATTTCCAGGACTCAATAATTGTGAAACGGAGGAAGGTTGGAATCACCGCAACAAAAGCCATTTGGCCAAATTGAATAAACTGGCAAGAAGGGCCTTGGTCAGGAACGTGATCAAGAGCCTAATAGATTCTAACAGGGCATCAGAAGTCCTCTGTAGAGATGTGAGCACCAGGCAGAAGGACGACCATCTCAGCCCTCAGCACAAGACAGTATGGTGGATTAGCTGGAGGGAAGCCCCTTTGACAAAAAGACACATGACAACCAGGTTGGAGTGTGACCAGATGCCTTTAGAAGACATAAATGTAATCCTTTAACCCCATTACATAACTAATACCATCCCTATTAGGCATTGTGGTCGCAGCTTCATGACATGCGGGCAGGATGGAGGATTCTCCGAGGGCGGGGACAGGGGGAGTGTGGTCAGAATCGAGGGACGGATGAATGCAAGCTATTACAATAACCAGATGCATAAAACCAAATTGTAGTGGCTTTGGGGCATGTCTCTGTCTGTCCTTGCATGGCCCAGCACAACTCCAGGACTTAAAGAACATGTGTCGAGAGACATGAAGATGGCAATCCAGACACATCCTATCCGATCTGACAGAGCTTGTGAGGATCTGCCAGGAAGAATGGATGAACTGCTCAAATCCAGGTGTCAAGGGTTTGGACACTTCCCAAGAAGACTCAAAGCTGTACCAGCTGCCCGAAGCGCCTCCATGTCAGTAATAAGTCTGAATAATTGGGATTCCAGATTTTGATAAAAGTGCAAAAATTTCTGAAAACTGTGTTTTTTAATAAATGTGCAAAAACATCTGATAACAGAGTGAAGGGGTCTGAATATTTTGTGAAGCCTCTGTATTTATGACTGACCTCTGATCTCATCTTTCATCACTCCCTGCAGTAACACTCCTCCAATTGAGTGTTGAGTCAAAGTCTGTGTGTGTTCATATGGAGAAATCTCAAAAACAGCTATAGTTCAAAAGAGAAGACAAATTCTTTAGAAATGAATTCCATGCCTTGATCGCAATTGCGTCATATTGGAAGGAATGTTCAGACCCAAAGAAGACACAGAACATTCTAATACAATGCGAAAAGACAATATCATCTTACATATGAAATCTGCAAAGGACTGTCACCACATGACAAGAATGTTCCCTGTTTGAATCCCAGTTTTCAGGTGTCTTTCTGTATGGAGTTTGCTTTATCTTCACATGTTTACATGCCTTTTCTTTGGGGACTCTGGCTGCACAGTCCAATAACCAGCAGATTGAGGTGAGGTTAATTGGAGACTCTTGTGAATGTGTGTGTGAATGCTTGTTTGTGTCTGTAAGTTGGCCCTTCGATTCACTGTTGACCTGCTGGGTGTGACCAGCCTCTGGCCCAATACCAGCTGGGATTGTTTCCAGCTCTCCCAGCTATCCACAAAGGGTGGGTGGGTTAAGTAAGTAAGTAAATAAGTGAGTAAGGTAAGTAAGTAACCTAAGTGACTGAGAGGGGGAGCGAGTGGACTTACCAGAACACCACATTCCGTACAAACATAAGATAATCGTATATTAGTCCCACAATGGGGCACCAGTAAGTAAGAAGTAACATGCAAAGTGTTTGTATAAAAAATATAGAAAATTTGAATAGAATAGAAATGTATATATACAGTGTAAAACGGGAAAGAACCGCAGGCGTGATGCACTTGGTGTCCATAGTGCATGGAGAGTGTTGGATGAGTACAAAAGTTTAATATTGCTTCGTAGAGTTAAGGTCGACTTTGAAAATAGATTATAGCCTCTGCATCGTTTTCTGCTTTAATCCTAAGCCCCTCAGAATCTTCACTTTACAGTTTATTACCTGGCACAGACATTTATTATGACACAACAGGCACCTGGCGCAGTGTGCACTGTATAGAGCACTTTGTCATGAACAGGCAGAAGCTGTTATCGCCATCAGTGAATCAGTCAGAGGAATTGATATGCATTCAACTGTGACTAGCTGCTTATTGTTCTCTCAGTTGCCTGGTTCTGTTCGTCTTTAAGCTCGTCTCCGAGGGGCCTAGCAATGTAACCCTAGCCCGTATCCCTCCTGTCAGTCATTGGCTATGACCCATCCATCATCCGGTGTATAATTACTCTGTACAGCTACCCCTCCGCCTGTCACTGGAACTTTCAAAGGCTGCGTTCAGAACGAGGGCAAGCCCCACAAATGTCTATTCTCAGCCTCTCTGCAGAAGCGATTAGTGCTGGAGACACGCAGGGCGACCTCATCAGTGACAGAATTAAGACCTCAGACACTGTTTGAGGTGTATCAGCTCCAAGCTGTGGGCAGGCAGCTCTATTAACATTTTTATTGTATTTTTTTGTTTCATCCGCAAACTCTGTCGCTGTGTAATCTTGTTTTTAGTTAGGTAAGTCATTTACCACATTACATCACAGGAAAACCGTGGGACAGTGGGACGGAAAGAAGCAAGTTATAAATAGAAAGGCAAAGAGACAGAGAGGAGGAGGGAGGGACAGAGAGACAGTTTTGGCTGAGGGGTTTTTTCACTTGAAGACCGCCATGCTGTGACCATATGCTAGTCCAGGTGGACTTGGTATCCAGGCAACTGTATCAAAGCAGCGGGGGCATTCGCGATTGAATCCAGAGGACTTTTCAAACGGAGGAGACAGAGAGAACAATGCAGCTATCATCTGTCGGCAGGTAAGATCACCTGGCCTCGCTGAGCTCAACTCTCCCTCTGGCAACTCCACAGGGAGCTCATTCAGGTTCTGTCCCGTCACAGGAAGACACTCGCACAAGGTGTCTGGGAGGAAACACTGGCTTGTTTGTTTCATTTTGAATTTTCAGCAGGAGAGAGTGTCCTGGCCAGGTGCTTAATACAAATGAGGAGACATTTAAAACAGAAATAAAGAGTCATGCACAGAGGACGATCTCTCAGCTGTTACTGGTTTTAGATCAACTGCACTTTTGTCTGGTTACAAAAGTTAAATCAGTGTGTGAAGGAGACTGGTTGAACAACTAATACAATCACCAGGGAAGTTTCAGTCTTAATCCTTTTTTGCATACATTTGACCTTGAATATCACAAAAGAGTCTCTCAACCTTTTTTCTTCATTCATTGCATTTAAATTGTTCTAAAAAAACTGTAACGAAATAAGAAAAATGCAAAGAGCAACACATCTTTTGGGATCAACGCGTGAGGTATGGATGGTAATTTCTTTTCAATGCATGTCCATTGTCCAGTACATGTTTGGGTCAAGCATGAGTCATCTCACAGAGGGCTCCTTTATGCTGCAGGGCTGTGCCAACAGGGAAACCAGCCCAAGGTCAAGAAGACACATGGAAGCCTTCCTGTAAGGAACCATTCTTCTGCCTCCCAACACCTGCCATCATTACCCTCCATTCAGTACATATGTATTACTGCGTGTTTTACCTTTCGAATTAGCTGTCACATTAGACCACCTACATTATGTATTCATTCGTTCATTTTCATTTATTTATGTAAATAAAAAGATTTATACAATCAAGTAAAACAAATATACAGGAAAAGGATTATATGCAAACAGTAATAAAGGGAATAAAAAAATGTATCACACCTAATGATTTAATCTATATATTCGAAAAAGGAGTGAGAAGAAGATATTTATTTAATTTCACTCCATTAGTCATTAGTTAATAAATATCTCATACTTTAGAGCCACAATATTATTGTTTTAGATAAATTATTGTTATAAATACTTCTATTATTGTTATTACTGGTAGTAGTATTGTTATTAATATATTAAATCAACTGGTGGTGTTCATTTCGTTCATAACATAATTACAGTACATGTATAAATATCACTCTTACCATTTTCATTGCAACCAGTCTGACATAGCTTAAATATGATGGTTACACAACGGCTTCTGGTCTCTCTCCTCTCCCCGATGCCCCCCTCTCCTTCTCTCCTGTCTCTCCCCTCCTCTCCACCCACCTCTCCTCTTTTCCACATCTTTTTACTCCGCTAACCCCAACCCGTGGAGGCAGATGGCCGCTCACATTGTGTTTCTCTACAATTTACCTGGTAAAGTGCATTGAGATATTCTCTAGAACGAAGTGGCACAGGACAAAGAGAGAACTTCAAACTCTGTAACCATCACTGTAGAAAATACATAATTATCTCAGTAAATTAAAAAAATTGTTTCAGGAAAACCTTTTAAATGAGTCACTTGTTTTTTATAACTGTTACTGTTGTTAATGACGCACTAAGTGCTCAATGATTATACATACATCACATCATCAATTATAAACTCCACATTGTGTACAGCTGTCAATCCACTTATTTAAAATAGCTTTTTAGTTCAGTCCATTGCTGCATATTTAACAAATGTATATTGTAAGTTAAAAGGCTCATGAATTAATTCTTCTCTTTCCAAACATTCAACATATATATTGACTTGATTCATACAACAATAACCCTGTTGAGATCAACAACTGCACAGTGACGATACCACAGGGCCATCAATGTCTTCTATCCTTGTTTTCCACTAGGATATTGAAAACAAAATATAATATATTATAGAACAGTTGCATTCATTAAATTATTACAACTATAAGAGGTACTCCAGTAATCTCACCATCCCTTCCTCCCCTTCTTGATCATTTTGAAGTGGACAAGTGGACAGGCTCCATTGGTCAAATACTTTGTTTCTATTAGTAGCTAAAGCAGAATATAAATAAATGTTTACGTACCCCACTATAACGTGCCACCTCAGTATAGAAGAGTAGTGTTGTACAAGCTGTTGTGTGGTGACCATCCCAGCAAAAAGGAATTAATTAATAATTTGGTTTGCACTCGGCTTATTTATTGATTATTTTTATTATTCTCCTACTCGGATAGAATTGGCTCTCCGAAGGAAAAAGGCTGGTTAGCGGAAGACAGAAGAAATAAATGGGCCTAATTGTGCTGATGAGCGAAACAACAAAAATGCCCAACAAGCACCATTTTACTGGCAAATTGCAAAATTGTCAGGCCGTCGTTCCACAAAGACACAAAAGGCAATTTGCTGTGAGGAATATGCTAAATGCTAAACGTACCTGACTCCACTAGAATCCTGTGTACCTGTGTGTTCAGCAAAACACTATCAGTACAACCACCATTATATTCTTTTTTATAATCATCCTATTAGAATGGCTCATTTTCCTTAACTCAATCCATGTGACTCTGCGGCAAGCGGCTCGTTGGTTAATGCTGTGTCTAAACGAGAGGATGAAGGATTGACATTGAACATTTCGGAGCATTTTGGGGCTCCCTGGAATGCAGCCCAGACAACAGTAATGCCAAGATTTGAGCATTATAGCTCTCAGACAGGGAAAGCCAAACATGAAACCCCTGCTGTGGGGGGGCTTCTATAGGTTGGTAAAAAATGCAACCACAGTGATTTAGGAGGAATGTTGGAAAAATATAAAATCATAATTGTGGAGGGTACTTGATCTTAGGAGTTTTTCTTGTTAGCTGCTTACATTAATCAAATATGGCACTATTTATAGCACAAAGACGGGATTAAGAGCGGCTCGTGTAATTTGTCCGCTTAAATCTCATTGATGATCTCATTATACTGGATTTGCGTGTGCATGTGACTACAATTGTTCTTTGCAAAATGCACTTTATAAAAGTTATTTTGATGTTATTACGGGACAGAAATGCAGAAGTACAATATGTTTGTTCGAAATGATCCCACTTCCAACACAAGCAGCCAAATGCAAGTGTCCTTCTGAACAGGAGAGAAAACATCAAGTACCAACCTGCTGCCGTTTCATGGTTTTCAATCCTTTGCTTTAAATGTAAAATAAACACAAAATCAGTAGAAAATCTGCAGACTAGCGAGGGTGAGCATTTCTTGTCATTTTCTCACTACGCTGAGGCCAGAATCCCAATCTGTCTCTAATCTGCCACAGTCAGGGGCAAGCTAATAGGGGGGAAAGGAAGCTGGTGTAGGCAGCTGTGTCAGCCGCCGAGTCTAACACGCTAACGCCCCGAATCCGCTGCTCTTTTTCATGGAACTTATTTGAGGTGAAATGGAGAAAGATCAAAATGTGGATGGTGCATAGTGCTGGGCCCGGGTATAATGACTTACAGGTGGGTTTGAATTCCCCTGTGCTGTGGCCCGCAGCTCCAGATGAGCCTGAGTGCTTTCACAGGCAGCTCCAGCCCCGTAGTCTGATTTCAGAATACTTTTCCATTTCAATTGAGCCGCTGCTGCTGCTGTTGACATGGACACAATACATCTGAAGATGCAAAAACATGTGTCTGCATGTTGGATGGTGGGAATGGAGTCTACAACAATGGATGGTCTGTTGTCGGTTTCTATCTTCTCCTTTAATCTTTGCTCATTACCATCAGGGCACATTGCTGCAAATAAATCAAATACAAAACTACTAGTAGAGCATTCACCTCAACGAAGGCCCGACAGATCCCTTGCAGCCACATTTAAATTCACTAGATCTGGATTTTTATTTTTGATCTGCAACAAAATAGACAGACTTTTTTCATCGAGATCCGTGAAATAAACGAAAACTGTGAAAAAAGCCTATCTCTTTTAATATTAAAGAAAGTGAAAACATTTTTATGGGTTGTTCCTCGCGTCATTCCAGAGCCCTGAAATGTAATGAAAATCGGATGAGTATTTTTTGCGTAATCGTGCAAACAGACTAACTTTCAAACAAACTAACTCACAAACTTACTGGCAAACTCTGGTGGGGGGACTTAGGGAGTGGTCGGAAGAGTGTGGACATATGTGTCATGTTGGATGCGGTTACTTGTTCATCTGTGAGATATGAGCTTCAAAGGTCTTAAAGGTGAATACTTCAATGGCCCTGCAGGTCTCTATATTCCTGAGGGAGCACCAGGAAACATGAGAAACAAGTGAAGGAGGAGGAGGAGGTGGAGAAGAAGAAGAGCGCAGCAGACAGACATAACGAGAGCATGCGAGGAGGCACTGACCACAGGCTATGGACGCTTGAACCTTGTGGTAAACTTGGGAAATGAGGTTGCCATTCCTCTCAATTTTCCCTTCAACGAAAAACCACAGCTCATATGGTAAAGATTGATCCCAGATCAAAGTGAATAGCCAATTAGACACAGTCATCCATTTCATTTGTGAGCTCCCTAAGATCACAGAAATATGTTGTACAGGAAACACTTAGGTGACATTCGCAGGTGCAAATTCTAAATGCTAAACATTTTTTCCCTTTGAAAGATAAAGCTAAGGCTCTAGCTGGGATTTCAATGCTGGCATACGACTCATTTTAATGGATGTTATTACCATACAGGCATCATAGTACATTTTTTAAAAGTCTAGACGTCGGAGGGTGTAATTTTAAAGTCATTTGAAGTAATTTAGACCAAAATAAGTCTATCCCACTATTCACTCTAGTTTGTCCCCCAGGACACCCAAGAACTCTGAACTCTCGTAGACCCCGGTGCGTATGCATGTTAGTTCATGACAGGGAAACTCTATATGGACGTGTTTGAATACACTGATACACTGAGAGGGGAGCCAGGTTCAGCTCACAGCGTGCTAAGGTAAAGAAGAAGTCACCATAAACAAGATAATGGACAAGGCAGACAGGACTCACACACACACAAACACAAATCAACAAAATATCAGAAACATAGTTAGACATTTAAATTGAAATAAATTACACTGAACGCATTATCAGTTATTACACTATATTATAACATTGAGAAATATGATGATGCATATTGTAAATTATATACACTTTGGCAATCTCCATGTCTTTTATTTTTTGTGAGTTTTTGTGAGTTTAGCATGTCTGGGTATATTAGGAATTTGTTAATGTGCTTCATGGCGATATTTACTTTTCTGTATTGAGGTTCTTACCATTTGTTTTTTTCATTCATAAATACATCTAAATTCACCAAATAGTTATTTTTTAGATTTTTATTTTAAAGAACATATTTACAATACCACAAAACAGTTATTGTGACTTATGTCAGTTTATATAAGACAAACAATACAAAAAATAAGGCATAATACAGATATAAATACAATAAGTGAAAATAGAAATAACAAAAACTAAAACTTAATTATCGGCCTTCAAAACCTACTAAACACAATGTATTAAATGTATATATTTATTATATTTAAATATTTATTTTTTGCTGCATGAAACCAACGGAAATCCACAAGGAACTAAATAAGCCACAGTATGACGTTATACATGTTTACCTCTTTAGCTGTGAACTATATTACACTAGGTCTCTCTTTTTACACTGGAAAGTTTTGGGCAGTCGTCTCACGCTTGTCTGGCAAACAGACCAATAAACATGGAGATTACGGGGTTGTCCCCTTAGAACATTCCACGTCACCACAGGCATAAAGCATACTTAGGATATCAAAAACTGAAATTAGAGACGTCTCTCTCGGAGCTCTGGAGAAACTAATACAGATACAGTATGCAAACCACATGACGTATGTATTCATTTAGGGTTAGACGCTGGATGGAATTACCATGCGAACACAGCGGGCTGGATCCTATTATTGCCGGAACTGAAGACTAAGAGCTGTGATTCATTATGTGGGACTTGTGCGAGATGAGAACTTTAAAAACAGCTCCACACATCTTTAACGGATGAGGATTACTCACGTTTATTTTGGACAGCCGTGCAAGTGCGATCGGCACATCACATGTTAGCCAGTTGTTCGGTCTTCTTTGGTTTTTGTGTGTACAGGTAAGACATATTTAAAAAAATATCAGTACTGCTGAACACAGCAGCAGTTAAGAGTTCCATCTCTCATGGTAAGTGACTGGCTTGTGTAATAGTCTTGAGAAGATTTTGATATACTGCACTGCTACAGATGATATCCCTGCAGAGGACAATGCAGTGCTGACATGCTCAGTGGGCCAGAGACAAACTGACAGGCTACGCCAAGTATTCAGTTTCCAACATCAGAGCACATAACTCAAGGTACAAGTTCCCCCTCATCCCTGTTTTGCCACTACACCCTTTACTCGTCCTCTGTCGTCCCCCCCCCCTCTCTCTCTCTTGTCTTGAGGAAAAGGGCTCTTATAATCCAACAGAGAGACACTGATCCCTGAGCACAGCATCTGCTGACAAGCCAGCCTCCCATTCAGCCTTGGCTGGAAGCATGAGCCGCCGAGAAACCCGATCCAGCTTGGCAGGGTCTCAACAATCGCTTCCTGCCCCATCCGGGCCCACACAGCTAAGTACTCTTAATTAAAGAGGTTAACTTGTCTAAGATGTGACCGAAGAAAAAAGAAAAACAGTGAACAATCACATCACTGTTTCCTCCCTTCCAACAAAAGAGGTTTCCTCTCTGACATGGTATGATGTGAGCTCTGATACTTAAACAATTGCTTTAAAGGAGAAGCGGGTAAAGGATCCTCTTTAAATGTCTCTTAATAAGAGCCGACCACCCCACTTGGTCCAGATGGACGGGGGGGAGAAGACGCGAGGAGATGAGGAGAGGGAAACTCGTGATGCACACTCAAGACAGCTCTTCGCTCTCCCTGGTGCTCTGGGAGCTCAGAGAAGCTGTAACTGGAGAAGAGCAATTTTACTATTCTTTTTGGCTGGTTGTCAGCATACATATTAATGAAGAGTTAGGTCATTGCCAGAGACATCTGTATTGGCCTGTGGGGCTGCCTGCTAAACGCCAGAGAAATTAGAAATGTAAATTTATACCCAGAGATACAATATGAGACATTCGGCTCTGTTGTTTTAGGCTTCAGAGCTGTATGAGCTCCCATTCTCTGGAGGCAGCCCTGCGGAACAGGCTATTCATTGCAGATCGACCAGATTGCAAATGACAGACTGTGTACAACAGGCCTGTTGTGTCGCCACAGCAAAACATGCAAAGCTCATTTGATTTAGCAGCTCTGCCTTCCTACTATCCGTGTTGCCGTCGAAGTGCACAACACACAGCATAAGAAGAATTCGGTTATATTACCCTCTCTGGTTTTCAGCTTAAATTAACGTAGACAAAACACATAAAGGAAATAATAGACAAAAAGGAAATTCCTGCATGTAAATTCCTTATTTCTAATACATGGCAAGGTAATTGTTTCACAGAAAACCAAGCTATGCTCAAACCTTTCTTGAAAAAATTTTGATGAAAAAATATTGCATGGGTATGGTGTTGCTATAAAGCCCCAAACTAGCTCAATGTCTGTGATCTTCTATTTTTCTGTTCATATACCATCACTCCACTGAAATATCCAATGTTTCTCCAACAAGCATCTCCCCGCAGAGATGATTCAAGTTTTATCTTTTCTTATTTTATCTTGAAAGCTTCTCCATAATTGCATCAGATACCATTTGGGAACCCTCTAATCCCTTGAAGTCATGCTTGTGTATTTAGGCAAAAGGCATATCACACCACAAGAACACACAATGTGATAAAGACAAATCTCTCTCCGAGTGTCTATTGAGAGCTTTCCTATCAAGTCCAAGCAGCTCCGCATCAATAAAAATGATGCAGTTTTCGCACTGAGGTTATTGATCAGCACAGGCAGCCACTTAAATGGATTCAAGCCTAAACACTACAACAGGTCCAGGAGTCAAGTCTTACGTAGCAGATTTACCTGACAAATTTAAATTAGCACAGTCAAAACACATCTGGCTGCAGAACGGGTCCTCGGAGGTCAAGGGGCACTCTGCTTTGTTATCATTAGCCGTCAGGATATAACCCATCTGTGGCCTGGTGCTTCCATGCAGGAGCCAAAACTTTCAGAGAAGAAAGAAAGAAAAAAACAGCTGTGAATAATTCCCATTTCCATGCTGGGATTTACATTCATCCAATAGGAAAAAAATAATATGTATGCTGATGTAATTCAAATTAACTTCCACAGGAGGCTCAGTAGCTTGAGAGAACATCTCTGAAAAGACCTTGAAGTTCCTGGTGCGATGCCAGGGTAGTGTGCCATGCTGCTGCTGCTGCTGCTGCTGTTGGTCTCCTTCCTCTTTCCTTCCTGTTTTTTACCCCGCTGGGATCAATGTCCAGAAGAGATGGTAATCACCACGACAACATGCGGCAGCACAGCTCATTAGTGTACATGCATAGCTCACCCCAGGATCCCTGTCTGCATTTTAACAGAGGCACATTAGTCTTTGCCATCATGTGATGAAGCGCTATCATTGATCCAGCACTTGGCCTGTGGGGCGGGACGGCAGCTCGAGGCAAAGGTCCCTGGCTGCATGGAGCACCGGTCACTCCCTTCACCTCCCTCCTCTTCCTCCCGCTCCCATTCAGAGTCGGCCTCATCTTCTCTGAAGTCCAGAAGTGCAGTCACATAATAAGCTATGATTGCTGCTCCATCTTTGTCTTTTTCACAGACGGCCCATTTGAGATGCCTAGACCTCAAATTGAGTCTGCATGTAAAAACTCATTACTGGTAGAAGATGGATGAAGCCTTTTTTTTCCAGCTGTAATAAACAATCAATGGGGAAGCATGTGCAGCACAAATCATCCCATATACTGCCTCACTGGCATCAATATTCTGTATGAGGGGCCTTGTTTTCCATTCTCAGGGTCAATACTAATAGACCAGTGCACAGATTGGAGATCCTTAGTGCACGATCCATACCAAAGAGGCGTGCTAGTGTTTGCACAAGACTAGTGCCTGAGGCTTGCATTCCTATGATGTATAACAGCCTAGTATACATTTTTGTATTGCTGCTTTGTGTCAAGTTCCAACAGAGCAAGCATCAAAGATTTGATAAATCCAAGCAAAACTAATTTTTGTGCAAACACGATAAAATCACAGAATTCATCTTCAAATCAAATGATGGCTGTTACAAAGATTCACTGAGGGAATATATACAACCATTCAAAAAGTAAAAACTAAACAACTATGTAATAAAATATATATTCCTGCAAAAGAAGTATAAAAAAAGGTTCTTCAATAAAATATAAGTAAACATAAATCAAGGTATCCAGGTTGCTTTAAATAGAGGTAAAGTGACTGATAAATGATGTGAATATTGCACAATGTAATAAAGAAGTCTGATGTATATGATTATATTGCACAGTGTTTTAAGGTGGAAGGATGGATATGATAAATACATATTGCATGATATATGATGAATTTTGTATTATTGCAGAGTGGAGTCTTGTCTGACTGAGAAGTTAAAGCTATAAAGGTTTTGTATGTTTATAGTTATAAATAAGTCCTCGGTTAATTGAAATGAGTCTGTTATTCAAGTGTTGATGAAAGAAATCAGCACTTTCTCTGTGACAATAAACCCGACACATTAAGTAACACAAATTGCCCAACAGACTGTGGAAGCATGGTGTCTATCAGGGGTGTGTTCGGGGGAATTAGTGAAGACAGCGTGAGCCTTATGGTTTTATTAGGAAATGATCTTGAGACCAGAAGCTTTAAATCCCCTGATAGCTACAACAGGAGAAATCTGGTGGGTCAGACTTAATGAGGAGGGGTGCGCTGTGAAGCTCAAACCTGCAGGGACCTTCGCTCGGCTGTACCAGACATCACCCTGACGAACATTAGGCAGCAATCATGTGCAATAACTTAAGAGAAGCAGAAGCACTTTTAAATGACAGAGAAAGTCTCCCTTGCCCTTCAAGAGCTACTGTCAAGTGAGTTAAGGACAGACGCTCCGACGGTCTCAACACAAATCAGTCAGCAAACCAATCGTAGCTAACTGCTACTAAAACTACTCATTAAATATTAATGGGCTGCAGCAGCTGCTAATTTAATAATTGATTGATAACATCAGATTATAGAGAAATATGCCGCTTCTAAATTGGTTAAATAAGTAATAAAACAAGTTAATGAAATGATGTTAAAAGTTATTAGGAGTGACTAAGTCTAAGGAAAGACCAATAAGTTACACAGGTGGTTCCGTGGATAAACCACATTGAAGCGTTTTCACTTATCTTCACGCTGTATTCTGGAGCAAATCGTGAGACGGATTTTACAGATTTCGATCGACTTAACAGACAATATTGTAGTTTGCCAGTTGGAGCTCAGCGTACACAGGGCAGTTCACAGCCAATGGGCTCCGACAGTGATGGGCTGATCAATTCTGGTCTTTAACCTCAGAGCTGCCAGGGAGCCTTGAATGCCTAAGGGCCTCAGACAGCAGTGAAAAGGGCTTGTGCTGCTTACTTTTCAGGTTGTTGTGTCCGGGAAGGTGGGTTCTGTCTCCGGTAAAGAGCAACCTATATCGGATGACGATACCAAACTTCCCATGGATTCTGCATAAACTACAATACCAGTGAATGTAACAGAAGCATGATGCGCTTCAGTCAGCATTTTAAATTTACTCTGAACTGTGTAAGAATTTGGGTGATGACACCTTTAGCAGGGTGCTTTTAATTTGAAAAATGGATACAACTAAAGCTTATTAAAAGAAAGAGAAGCAAGATAACAATAGATTTAACTTGCTTACCTTAACATTTAACATTACAGAACATTTTAAATCAACTTTTCACTCTAACCAGCTGCATACTACACCAGCAAACCACCGGCATGCACAAACTGGCCACCAGGCATACTGGGACAAATACCAGTGGGTATTCACATGGTAAAAGCCAGAGATACTGCTGATGTACTGCAAGCTGCTGATCACCGATTAGTTCCCGTACTGAAATCCAGTTTCTGCAAAGTTCACTCCAAAGCTAATAACTGTAAATACACAATTTGAAAAACATTCTAAATCGTTAAGGACAAGAAAGAAAAGATATGAAACTTCTGTCCAAGGTTTCATTTCATAAACCTGAGGAACCGTTAATAAAATTGCGAAACCCAGTCAACAAATAGGTTCCATTGTCCAGTTAGTAATCAGAGTTTTCTTCAGATCTCACACTGTAGTCCGCCTCTCCTGATGCGAGGGCCGAGATGAGGTGAGCCGGCCCCTAAAACAGACAATCACAGATTAAGAGCCTGATCAAAGTCGGAGAGCAGTAAACAGTTACAGGTTTGCACTCAGAAAAATGGCTTCCTACGCCAGAGATGTTTCATCAGCTCAATGAGGGGCTTAGAGAGGTTTGGATGTTCCAGCCTCCATACCCTGCGGTGTACTCAAGTGCACGTCTGCAAGAAACAGAAGAGCGGAATCAAAGCAGACAGAGGAGAACAGATGGAATATCGCGGTGATGGAGATGCATTCCAGATATTAAAGAGATGAAGATGGATGCACTCAACTGAGGTATAGTTGTTTTTCCCCCGCAGAGGACAAATTATGTTAGAATAAATTTCCTAAACAGATTCAGTACTAAGATCTCAGCAGCCTGACGAGTTGAAAAGGGCACTGGTTGGACTTTGGATGCAGATTTATCTACCATCAGACATGTACAGTACATCCGTAATGCCCAGTATGGCCAGTAAATCAAAATTTAAAAGTATAATATGCCCAATAAAAATGTCTAACATCAATAGACCTATGTTATATATTCTGTTGAGTTGTGTAATTATATTTTCCAATATGTTTCTAACAGTTTTCCTACACAGAGAAATCTAAATTTTTATCCAAGGTAATTGCTTCATATCTGCTTTACCCAAATCTTGGCTCATCTCTGCTGTAACGTCTGGATCAAACGACGTGTGACAAAGTACAACCCACTGCCGCCCAGTCAAGCTGTTGTTTCCCTCCGCTGTCAGTCACTCGTAATGGATCACGATTTTTCATTGCCATCACGCATTACCTCATTTGTGAACATGATTTGTGCCTGAGTCATGTCAGGTAGACTTTCACCAGCGACGGTGGTAACGACAACAACTCCCATGATCCCATACTGCTTCACGATATCATCAAACTAGGTATTTTGTTATTGTTCTAAAACCTAGAGGCCAACACATTGTACGTTTAATTTATATATTTGATAAATAGTTAAAGTCAAGCCATTGTTTTCAGCCCTGAGTTGTAGTTAAACCTAGACAGAGAAACTAAACAGTGCATCTGCTCTGACAGCGAACAAAATGTTCCCACTCCCCTGATCTGCATGAGGGTGATGCAAGTAAATTCTATAAAAAAAAACATTTGTCACACATTAATTTTGACATTTTATATTCAAAATGTCAGAGATGATTCATAAAATGCTACTTCCCATGCCTTAATGTTTTACACCTTTTAAAATGTATAACACAGTTTAATACCTTTGAGTTCTTATGTTTAGATTGTTTTACGAATCCCAATGAAAATTTTAGATAACACATGACCTAACCTCCCTTTTTGCCATTACTCATGTTTTCACTTGGACTAATACACCTGCACCACGCTTTTGAATGTTGTTGGGAAAGATCAAACCAATAAACAAGTTTATCATAAAGAAATGAGGTCATAATAATGATCGCATTGCGTTTTTAATCAGGACTACCTGTAACACAAGCCAGACGAAACACTAAAAACCTCTGCATACACAAACATCACGCTCCCTTGAAGCCCAAACACTGGTGATTCTGTTTACAGCTGATAAAATTGGGATATTTAGAAAGTAAGGAAGTGAAATAAACATAATTTGACATATCATAAAACACATGGTGGTACAGGCTGCGCACAATAGGCAATAATAAGCACAGCCGTGGTGGTTATAACTCCTCTTCATCCGTTCCCTATAGAAGAATAAAATATTCAGCTGGTTTCTAACTGCCTTCACCTGGGCCTTTTTTAAATAAGGCTTGTAAAGGAAGTGCAATTTCAGTAAACAATTCCAGTGAAGAAATCACCAGTTGAATATTGTTGTATCCTTCTACTTTCTATATTTCCACCTATTGTACCTAGTTCCCTCACTGCCCTATGCCAGGTGCTATTGAGCTTTTAAAAAAAAAAATCGAATTTTATTTTCCAGCTCTAGATCTGATCCGTTATCCAGCAGACAGCCCAGCGTGACGCCTCCAGCACAGTCAGTGCCCGACTGTTCATATCCTCTCTCACACTCACGCTGCCCTACCACTCAACTACTTTTGTGGTCAAGAAACAATTCTGTCGTCCTAACTTCTCATGAGCACAGCGGCAGTGGAGAAATGTAATCTTCTCTGATCATTTTCACTTTCGCTCACTGCAGAAAAGTGCATCAGTTGAGGGAGTAAACGGGGACTAGTACAATTATTCTAAAAGAGACCACGCATCCTGTTATTCCATATGGTAATACTGCTACAATATGTGCCAATAGCACTCTACATCCCACACACAGGTCAAACACTTCTCTGACTTAAATTGAAGGTGAAGGTAAATAATGGGGGTCAGGGTTTTTTTTCTGCAGATGAGACAGTCATGTAATGAATCTACTGAATGTTAAGAGGCGAACATCTGGCTCCGAGCGACGCGTCTGTCAAATCAAACTCAGGCTTACATATTGATGTTTCAACTGATAAATGTACATTACGGCCCAAGCTTCTCCAGCCCTGATTTCATGGTTTACTTCATGTAAATGGACATCTGTCGTGATCAATTAAATCCCTTGTGTTTTTCTTTGAGTAGCAGCTCCCAGCAGTTACTCTTATCTAAGTCTGACTAACAATGAGGCATTCAGGGTTTGACGTCAGCACACAGCCGGCATGACACACACGTACTGCACTTTAACAGCCAAGGAACACAGAATCATTCCAGGATTGTGAAATTGTGTACATATTTTGTTCTATTCTCAGACTTTCAAATAGGTTTTTGCACTATTGGATGCAGTAGAAGGCCGGGTGGCATGCTGACAAATGAAATTGTCCTTCCCTGGATGTGGGTGCACTTGCTTTACTTCTTCTCACGTGTACACTGCATTGTAAGCCCGAGGAGAAGAGCTGAAGCCGGAGTCCAGGCTGACAAAATATCGGAGTGGAAGTGCACAGGTTGAGCAGAAGCAGAGGCTATTTGAGTGCGACTGCAGGGTTTTCAGTGAAAGCATTACAAAATCTGAACAAGCTCTGAAACTGAAAGACCAAGCTCTTGAACAGAGATTGGAAAAAAAAGAAAACATGACCTTGATAGACCGTGGGTGAGACAGGTTCAAATTAGGATTAATCAAGATGGTCACCATATTGGATTTTAAAACAACACTAAAACTGTCTCTTTCAAAAACCTTCTACAGGAGGTTGTCCTTCTCATGGTCAGCTAATCCATCAATGCACATGAAACCATGCACTACTCCTCCTGTTTATCCAGCCAAGCCAATGTTTCTCTGCCAGTAATGTAAAATGCATTACTTCCCTTGTGTCCAACCATTCTAGATTTAAAGAAAACAAGATAGTTTTTTTAAATTATTACTTGAAATCCCTGTGCATGCTGTATTAGATCTTGGGTCCTGCAGAAACTATTCAACTATATCACAGGACTCATTAACGAGGATAATTTATTGCCCTGTTTACTTTGTTTCAAGAGAAAAACCGATGAGAGCATTTTCTGAGAAACCTCCCAAACACCTTGTCCTTTGCCAAATCGCAGCGACAGGAAAAAGTTCCTTTAGATCCAAATTGTGAGAACACAATCTCAGAAGGAAGAAACCTTCCAAAAGATTAATGGTGTGAAAAGGGGAGGCAACTCCTGCCACCCAATAATGTCAAAGCTTAAGCAAACAAGTAAAGCTCCCTCACCCCTGGCCCACATCTTTGGTCTTACAATTTATGTGTGTGTGTGTGTGTGTGTGTGTGTGTGTGTGTGTGTGTGTGTGTGTGTGTGTGTGAGTGTGTGTGTGTGTGTGTGTGTGTTTGTGTGTGAGGAGTGCCTGCATGGAGCTGTTCAAACACCCACACACACTTCATCCATTTAGATGGGGTTATGCCAATAGATGATCGATGATGGACAACCACTGAGCCGATAGCCCTGTTGTCCTCTGTTTCCCAATAATTAATTCTTTCATTATTATTATTATTCATAGAAGTAGTATGAATATAATATATAAATATATATATGTAAAATATTAATTTGCTCCGCTATAGCGCACATACACAGAGACAGAGGGAGACAGAGAGAGAGAGAGAAATTGCTGCAAGCCATAAACAGCTGTTTTTACAATACCCCTCCTGCTTCCAGAGAGAGGGAAAGTAAGATGAGTTTAATTCTCAGCACATACTCCTAGAGCCGCCCCCCCCCACCACCACCACCACCACCACCCCCACCTACCCACCCATCATACCGACAATTTAACAGGGTGACGATGGGACGATCTGAATATGAAGAAGACACACACAGGCTAATGCCTACATTAAAGTGTACAGCCTGTCCTGTATAATTAATGAAAGATTCGTTGGTTTCATCTCCCAGTAAATAAACATTAATGTCTTTTTAATGGCTTTCAAAGTGAGACCTCCCGGGTGCCGGCTCCCCCTCTTAGACACTTGTTATTATCATTCAAACAACACTTCCCTCCTCCCCGCAGCCCGGAGGCTTTTCTCCTCGACTCTTTATCTTAGAATGAGGTGATGGACACTTAGTTACCACTGAACAAATTAAATACGTGAATGAAAGTACACTGGAAAACTAAAATGATTTACCAACTTAAAAAACACGGCTATGTGCTACAAAACGTAAGCTACAAAAACTTAAAAAATACTTTAATCGGTGAAACAAATGTGCTTATTATAATTAAGTTATATTAACACAATGAATAACTTTAATTTGATAAAGTATTTTGTAAGTGTAAAATAACTTTTTTTTGCTTTATCTTTATGGTAAATCTTGACTGCACAGTGTCATGAGTAAACAATAATGAATCCATCTTTGTTTAAATTATTTTCCCTGTCTTCCAACGAACTAAAATTGAAATTTGAAAGAAACAACAAATAAATGAAAACCTCAAAGTACTGTAAAAGGGAAGTGCATCTGCAACTGTGCAACTTAGGAATAGGAAGAGAAGCTGGTAGCACCTGGTAGCTTCAGCCAGGTAGCACAAACAGTGGAACAATTAAATAAATGTGGACACAGGTAAAGACAAATAAGAATGTAAATAAATGCAAAATGTAGATGTAAAAAATGTCGTTTTTAAAATTTTTATTGTAGAACATTTTTTTGAAAAATAATTAATAATCATATACACATTTTTATTAGATTTTTCATGAACTGATTTATATTTGATATGTTTGGAAAGTACTGTGTGTGTCTGATGGTCCCTGGAGGACTGAAATCCATTAAAAAACACAACTTTCTGCAGTTTATGCAGTCATGAATATTTAAGGAGGAATATCTTTGAATTTCAACGACAAAATGTCCCATTTCTGTGCCCGGAAGGAATTTAAGAAGTTGTTGGGTTAAAGAAAACAACACATTTACACACAACTGTAGCCGCTAGCCAGCAATATAAAGAAAGACGAATGTTGAATCCATACCATGGTGCTGAGATCAATGGCATTCTTCCTTTAATTTGAATCAAATGGATGAGAATCCGAAACAGTGTCTAAATGGGTCGGCTGAGTTCCTGTGGCTGAAGTGAGCAGAGGGCTGTAAATGACCTGTCTGTTGGAAATGATGTCCACAGTAAATGCAGTTCTCACATTTACTGTTCTCTCTATAATCACTCACACTCTATTCAATTTCATTCAATTATGCTTCATTGGCAAAGCTGCATTATACGATGTTGCCAAATTAAATGTTGCCAATTTCAAGGAAACGTTGGCTGGTGATGAGATAATATGTGCGCCTTTGAATTTTCTTTACTTCAAACCACACATACACACACACGTGCACCTACGTGCAAACTCCGACATAAACATGCATACACACACTCAAACTCTTCTTTTAGGAAGGTCAAAGGTCTGAACTGACTGATGCTGGGTGTAGCGTGTGTGTGTGTGTGTGTGTGTGTGTGTGCATGTGTGTGTGAGGGGGTGTGCGACTAATCCAGGTGCTCTCCAGAAGGAAAGATAAAAATCTGTTGCATGCCTGCTCTTTAGCCGGGCCCCTGAATCTGCCATCAGGAGAGAGGTTGACCTGCACGACCTCCTGGCCCACTGAGTTTAATGGGTGCAACTTCTTTCCCAGGGCGGGAGATACAGCGGGACAGAAAACCACATGTGGCTGCGGAGAGGATGCCTGGAATCCATCTTACTTAAATTTACACATCATAAACCTCGGTAAACATCAGACAGGTTTGATATGTTCATTTCGCTCGTCTGATCACAGGCAGCTCGATGTTAATTTGCCCAAATACCCCACATCAGTTATTCTAAATAGAAAACACATTGTTTTCCCCCACGACAGACCCCCTGAACATACTGCAGTAATTTTGGATTCATATCGTAACACATGACTTACTACGCGGCCTGAAAATTACATCGGCACCCCGGGCGGATTTGTTGTAAATATTCTTGTGATGCACATGGGACAAGCTGCTCAATCTCAGTTTTCCTGTGGGCAGCTTTTATAGAAAATGTTAAAGAATGCTGCAATCACCGTTTGGCTCGGATGGTAAAGGCTAAAATGTTCACTCAGTTTTAAATACGTAAATAAATGTTCCTGTGGGCCAAACATTTTATTGGTCACAATAGAATACTGGTACTATTTCTGAATTGAAACCATATTAGAGGGCGTGAGAGATATGCAAGGGTGTGCACTCTTTTATGTGTGTGTGCGAGTGTGTGTGTGTGCGCCCGTACATGTGCACGTGTGTGTTCATGTGTGTCCATGCAGACCTGGCTTTGATTAGAGCCTGCATGATAAAATGGGAGGCAGCTGAAGGCAGAGCTGGAGCTGGTTAGTGGCTGCCAACAAATGGAGAGAGACCAGGAAGATTTTTATCAAACACACATGAACATCGGAGGGGATGCCATTTATGTTTCCCAGGATGGCAACACACACACACACACACAGACACACACAGGCCGAAAAATGCAGACCAATAGAAGAGCGTGTAAGCACGTTCATTTCAGAGTAATCATACAAACAAGAGCAACATCCAGGGAGGGAAGAAATAAACACCAAAACGGGGAGAACGGCTCAGAAGCCCAGAGAGAGCTTGTGAAATATAAACAAGAGCAAGCAATAAAACAGCAGTAAAACTCCTGCGAAACGATATCACCGACTTTTCCCATTGTGGCGTTTAGCCGGCAGTAATATGTCATGGTTTCATTGTGTCTCTAATCTGATAAGGTTTTATGGCTCCACTCGCTATTAGTGTCATCCATTGTCATTTAAGGTGGCAGGATGGCAGCCTGTGGCGCTGACCCCTCACCGATCCCCCACATTCTCCCGCCGAGGACGGATTGAGTTAGGGAGTCACGCCTCCTTTGACATCAGAGATCTGTCTTGGCGGGCGGACTGGCGCGGAGGAAGTATTTGCTGCCGTTTGCATACTTGGGAGGGAAGGGTGGGGGGGGAGAGAGAAGAAGTTACACCGCATTTTGTCTCCCCCAAGAGGCCGGAGGATGTTCTGCTCACTGGACCTCCCTCTGTGTCTCTTCCCTTTTTTTCCCCCCGTGAGCCCCCCACCACCTCAAATTCCACTCCACATCTCGAAACCAAAGCAGACACCACATGTGGCGCCAATGACCTTTCCCGTGTTTGATGTGCGTTGCTCCTTGTATAAGGTTTAGCCGCGTTTTTCACAACATGCTCTATTTGGCCTCATAGGGCCGAGCTGCGAGGTTAATTTAATTGTGCGATATATTTTTATTTCACAGCACATCCCGCAGAGGAATTCCGACTACAATAATGCATCAGTCATAGTTCCTCTTAAATTCAATCCATGTGGTTATTATTTATGCCTCGTCTGCTTGTTCACGCTACGGTAGTGCCGTGAAATTTCCTGAATAGACATATCTCCACAGTTGACGACTCACCATGACCTGAGCCTTTTAGTCAATGATAAACTGGAAGAAAAAGCAGAATGGAGGATAACATCTCTTAAGCTACAGTGAGATGACTTTTATTAAGCTGTGAAGAGAAGAGTCTCCTCTTCGTCTACTCTCATGGTTAAATGAACACGGGGCTGGAAATTTGGTCCCCCATGTTATTTCCTCGCTGAAATTAATAAGCATTTAGATCATGTTTCTCTGTTATTAATGTGTAGGGACTCCTGCCCCCCCCCTCCCTCCTTCTCCTCCTATCCACCTTTCCCCTGGTCTGTATTAACTGGAAACATGTTTCCACTGCTGATAAGTATCAGAGAGGACAGGCCGCAGGATTACTTTGGATACTTAGAACCGCTTCTTTTTTACTTTTCATTTTGGACAGAAGATAAGAGCGGGTTGAACAAACATGCCACAGAACCCGCTGCCGCCCCGCTGCCAATAGAAGTTCACATACTTCTGGTATTCCACGGAGTAGGGCTCCCGCAGAAAGGAAAACTTTTCAGAATGATTTGATACTACTTCACTTGATCGCCACAGAAAACATGTGCAGGATTTGAGATTAGACACGATATGTTTGCATAAGCTGCCTGGAATAACGCACACATGTATCCTGCCTGACCCAGTAACGAAGCAATGTAATTGTATATTTGTCTGATGGATGTCAAGGATGCATTATAACGATTACTGCTAAAATGGCATGTAGAACACATTTAATAATGCCACGAATGCTAAGAGCTTTGAACTTTTCTGCCCGGCGCTCCACAGTTAATGGTGCTTAATGAAATAACAGATGGCTCTGATTGACCACTGCCGAATACTTTTAAGAGACTAAGTGAAAACAGTGAGATGCTAATGCAACTAATGACAAATTCTATTTCGCTGTAAATTAATTTCCTGATAAACTGATTATTTTGTCTAAGAAATGTCACAAAATGTTAAAAAAATTGTCTACTTTTTTTCTTTTGCCCAACAAACAGCAAATCCCCAAAATGTTAAATATGTGATATATTTATGATTAATTATGATGAAATCATTTATAATTATTTAAATATAAATTTGACTATTAGATTATTTGGATGTAAAAACACACAAAAAAGCAATTTGTTGCTATTATTAAAAATCTTTTGCATGACTAAAGAGTTAACTGATCAATTCAAATTAATGCTGCCTAATTCTGGTTGGCTTATCCATTCAATTAATTAAATAGTAGTTTCAGCTGAGTAATTTTTAACCCTTTGATTACTATTTATTATTATAATTATTATTATTATCATCATCATATTATTATTATCATTATTTTTATGTTATTATTATTATTTCGTAACTAAATCTACATAATAGAGCAAATTAAAGTTATAAAATATTTATAAATTAAAAACATTATAATATATGGATGATATATGTTTTACTTTCACCAGTTTATGAACCTTGAGTTGTGCAAAACACTTAATATTTTTACGAAGTGATGAAAGTTTAATGCTACAACACATGATCAACAATCGGGTCGTGTCACCACTTATATTCAGGATCAGGAGTAGGTCGTCGGCCATGTTGGTGCAGCAGGTGAGGAGGTGGCGGCTCCTCAGCTGGTTTGCATCACAGATAATGAGACGCCCCCCCCACCTCCCCTCCCGACCCCGGCAGTCGCTTCCAGTCTGAAATTGATCGATGAGAATCCCCCTCTGACCCTTATCTGGTGTTGGGCTTTGCATTATGGCCGTACATCTGGAAGAGAGATCAGGGGATTCTGCGTGGAGTTTGTTGGATGAGGACGTGACCAGACTCCGCTGCGTGGCGTGTTACTGCCAAGCCACCAAAGTTGCTCACTTCCTCCACAAGTTTCCATAAAGGGGAGGGGGGGGAACGGCCTCTGATGACTGACATGTCATGGTTTGGTGATGTATGAGCTGTGAGACACAGGCTTTAAATAGAAAAATTTACTCTTTTTGTTTTCTCTTTATCTCTTGTTTGTACCTGAACATTTGACAGATTTTGGTATGACAGCCGCTTAGTCGCCCCAAAACACATTTGTTATTCGTGTTAACCTTTTTTTCTTTTGTAAATTAGACGTAAATCCGACCCATTTATGTCTGTCATGGCTCTTCCTGTGTGCAGAGGCCCTTCTTAAATTCCCAAGATGACTCCTGGATGATTTACATCTGTTCTTTTTCAGTTTTTCAGAGCCAGGGTTTAGGTAAAAATACTATTAGCAGGAAGTTAGTAGCAGGCTTTTCTCTGCAGCCCCCTCTGTGCTGCTGTGAAATAGTCCTCTGCTAATGGCAGAGTCCAACGGTTTGGGTAATGACAATCGATGCTCCTTCATTGGCAAGAAGTTACTTCTCTCCAACTTTAACAGCCTGTAAATAAGTCAGGAACTTTATTTCACCAGACAGTTATCTGTAAAGTCCAATTCGTGACAAATGAAGCTCACGATCCATACGAAGGACAAAATAACCGACTATTGTATCAGTGTTAAACTTAAGAGAAGCAAATCTCAGAGAGCTTCAAGTGAAGAACTCCTCCAACTCCAAATAATGAATATATTCTGCACGCCCCAGCAGGGAGCCTCCTTCGGTTCCCATCTACTTCACCGACTCTGTTAAGCTCAGTGACTTAAGTACCATGAATATTAGTAATTAGCTTTTTTTTTCTTCTTTTTTTTTAGGTTTAACAGCATGTGTGATCGTCAGATTCATCCTGCATCCATGTGCCCGCTGGCAAAACAAAAGACTCCCTAAGCCGAATTTTCCAAAGTCGTCTGGTTTCAGTTTGTGTAATAAAACCTAATTTGTTGCTGTGCCCTGTTAAAGTCCAAATGAAAGCCTGAATATTTTTGTTCTTGGAAAAATAAAAGGTGCTCACAGCGCGGTGTGCTGGATGCGGGCATGACTCATAAAAACAGCAAACTGCATGTGATTAGGGATTTATGTGCAAGCGGTGTTGCGTTATTGCTGATTATGTGCATTGTGTTTTGCTGATAACACACCGTGCTCTTTGTGGACATGTATCTTCATAGCAACACAGACGTGTGTGTGTGTGTGTGTGTGTGTGTGTGTGTGTGTTTGTGTTTTTGCACAAACTTGCATAATTTATAAAGTATGTTTTATTTTTTTTCCGTCCAACCAAAGGACCTCACTGAATTAACCTTCAATAACAATGCAGATTTAAGAGCAACTGACAAACAACTCCCAGTTTCAATTAGGGCTACATCAAGCCCCCAGCAGGAAGTCCTAATTGGGGCAGTTACACAAGAGGGTTATGGGGTTTTTGGAAATATGTCCAAAATCCACCTTTTGTTGTGTTGTTACGTTTGTGTGTAGTCGAATATTTCCTCAAATTTAAGGGCCCGAGCGGTTTGGTTTGCCCTTTACTCCGAATCATAGTTTCCCACTATTTCAGTCGGTTTTTCAAAGCAAACCCTCTGTTTTAGATCAGCACTGACATAAATGACGTTTATTGTGATGTATCACCAATGTAAAATAGGTCTGAAATGTTCATTTTTATGAGGCGTGGAGATTAACAAATCAAACACACTTTGCTATGCAGCAGTGATGTAATGTATGCAACAGCCTAACACATTTAGAAGCACTGATTAAGTCCTTTAAGCATCTTATAAGAAATGCATCACACAGTCATACTTAAAATTCACGTCACATGTAAGTAAAGCACTTCATTAATCTTCTGTCATCAGGTCTAAGAGAATCCATTAGGGCTAATTAAAGACAATTACAGAGCGCAAAGAAATTATCTTATAAAGCATATTTAACCAGATTACTTTTCAGAATTAGCCGCATATTCGTTGCAATTACCGCGACAGTACACATAGTAAAAAAAAATGACATTCTCACTGATACAAAGCAAATGAGATAAACGGATTTAGCAAAAAGAACAGTATATACACTTATATATTTGGTATATGTGGTATTGTTCACATACATCCAGTCAATCAGTAGCTTGTTGAGCAGCTGAAAAATCGAAACGTACCTGTTTCCCGGTGGGCCTCCGACCACATAATGAAATATCCACATGTTCTACTAATTTGCTTTTATTGCACTACCTAAATGGGCTTCCATTTCAGTGTTGCGTGAAACATAATAAACACTGAATTGGAATGGGGGGGACCACAGCATAACCACTGCCCCCCCACCCCACCCCCATTCACCCCTGTGTCTCTTTTGTTTCTTCAGTCCTGACCACATAGATGCTTTTCCAATTAGTGACCACAGCAGTCTAATATATATTCAGAGCTGGTATGAATGACGGAGGAGTGATGATAGCGATCACGATATAAGCTGAGGAAAGCAATTACAGCCGCCGCTACCATAAATAGCAATTGTAAAAATATCTATCATTTACAAGGAGAAACCACAAAACACTCACAGTACAGTGGAGCGTCCGGCAGAGAAGAGAGGGGGGTCTGTATGAGACTTTTATTTTGATTTCTTTAAATGGAAGCGCCGTCTGCCAACTTCTCCCAACAAGGCGTTCAATAAGCACTTTGAATGAATGGCCATGCAAATGCAGTATTGACTCTAATCACTGATCAGTCTTTTAGTGGTTTCCCTGAAATTGACTCTGAGACGTTACCAGGAAATCCAGTCATTTGCGCACGTTACTGTGCTTTAGTAATGACTTTATTCGGAGAAATCATTCAGCTAACAATACGGCCGAGTGTGTGTGCGCTGTGGTGTTTGTGTGTGACCACGCACATGCCCACCCATGTGCTGCTGCAGCGTGTGTGTGGGAAACAGGGGGAGTGTGGAGTTGAAAGGGTTTGATTTATAGCCCTCCGCAGGTTATAACTCATTTCAACCTGAATTTCCTGCCTGTGCGATTGCATCCTTCTTTAATGCCCTTGACAGAATGGAAAGCACAACCGCTGTTCCATGTCTACAGATAGACATTTTTGGGTGTGACTTTTGAATCCCAGTTTATAAATTATCCCCTTATAAGGCAAGTCAATTGTCCTGTGACGGAAATTACTAATCCTGTTCTCGCATAACAGAAAAATGTTTGACAATTCGATGCAACTGTTATTGGATATAAACCAGCAAAAATACTGATAATCCAATGAATCTATAAGGGCAGTGAAGATTTGAGGTTCAACCTTATACAAATGTATGTTAATGATGAAGCCGCAGCCACGACAGAGCAAATTATTCAAAGCTGCTGTATACTGAACGAAAATCGCACCAAATTTGACACTGCACTCTCTTTGGCTCTTAATACACAAGTGTGAAATCGATTTGATGAACAGTTCTGGAGATATGAGAACCACACACAGACTAGACAGACATTCCCGGCATCAGTAGATCGATGGACCACCCTTAACTGGGAACCCCTCTCAACCAGCTCAAACAACCAATAAAGTTAGAATGTGACAATTAAGCTGCAGAGTGAGGTACCACATGTAAAACCATTTAATCTGAATTGTCCCAGATGTGAACTCTCTGGTCGTTCCCAGTAGCCACAGGCAGAGAAAGCCTTGATAGCCAGGTGATTTTATTTACGGTAATTAAAGGCTAATTTAGTATCTACAAATAAAGCCAATATAGTGTTAAAGCGTGCTGGCACATTTCTCTTGCCTGGGGCTTGCAGCTGGGAGGTATCAGCAGCACAGAGCGGAGCTCAGGGTGCACGTGCGCTGCCGTGCATGTGTGTGTATCCACGTGCATGAAAACATATACATCTCCACTGAATTACAGACGCAGGGAAATGAGCGGGTTTTTGTGTCCTCGCATTCTGTGGACATTAAATTGTTTTAATGAATGCAGGTCAGAGCCGGCACTTAAATTGGATGTCTCTCATATACAGTAATAACTCAGCCTTAAACATTGATGTTGCTGTGTGTGTGTGTGTGTGTGTGTGTGTGTGCTTGCTTGCGTGAGTGCGTGCATGCGTGCGTGTGTTTGTGTGTGTGTTTGTGGGTGTGTGTGTGTGTTTGTGTTTTCAGGGGTAAATAAGGATTCTGATGTTCTGATGCAAGCTGGACTGTTTCTGTGTTTTAAACTCTGACATCAGACACACACACACACACACACACACACACCCACATACACACACACACACAAACACATACACAAACACCCACGCACACACAGAGAGAGAGTATGGCACTCCATGAATCAGCAGTATGTCTAATTTCTCCGCACATTACCGAGACGATGGGCCAGTAAGACTCCAAATGAAAAGCCTAATGTCCCGCTATTGATTTTCCCTCCTTTAAATTGCACCTTATTTATGGCTGTGTCTCCCCCAAAGGCGAAAGTAACAAGTACAGGAAAGCTGGAGACAGAAAGCAAGCAACAGGCTAACAGGCAGGCAGAGCAGGTGGAGCGACAGTAAGGAAGACAAACAGCTGCAGGGGATGCAGACGAACATGGAGAGAAAGCGATGCTTCAGCTCCGTCTCCATAATAAGATCTGCTCGCTTCCTCCACACACCCTGAACAGCACGAGCTGCCGTTCCTCCTTCCTCCATTTAGAGCTTCAGAGACAGAACTGCAGGGGGAGGCGCTTGGTTCCTCCAAGTCTCTCTGATAAAGGTTTGGAAGCATCTTATGTCTTGGATAAGTCATTGGTAATGGCCCGTTTTTTTCCCTCTGGCTTTATTAAAGGAAAATGTTGCACCGTCTTTATCGACATCTGTCTTCCTGTTTTCTGAAGAGTGTTCCTGCACTGATGCAGTCCAGCTCAAATCTTGCTTAATTGAGGCGGTCTGCTTTTATCAGTCGAAGAGAGCAAGCACGCATTCTCCTTCTGAAGCCCTCACCTTGCCGCACACTCCAGCAGCTGCACGCTTACACACTGGGTTCTCCCCAGTACAATAACAATCCAGCAGCTGGTGGCAACGGAGCATGCACGCTGCTGCAGTCGGAAGGTCAAATGCCTTGCTCAGGGGCTGCCGTCAAGAATAATGACAGTGCTTGTTTTCCTCAATCAGAGATATCTCAGTTGGTTCTAGGATTTTAGCCGCTGGCCTTCAGCAAACACACAACCTCACTCAGGTGTAAAAAAAAGAACACACATACAAAAAATGTCAGCAGAGATGCCTGGTGTATTATTTCTGCGTACAGTAGATTGTCTTCCACCATGTAACCACACTTTGGTGAGCAGCAATTTGTTGGCCCAGATTCTGTGCTACGATATCCAACACTCCTGACCTTTTCCTGCAGCAGTTATGTGTATGCTACACGGACATTAGAGAGAAACCGAAATATGAAGTTGGAAATCCATTTCACTGCAGTGAAAGAGCGCTGTGTGTATCACAGAGATAGAAAAAACAAGATTGGGAGAGCTTATGAGGAGAGCCAGTACTGTACGGCCTGTGTGTTTTCTGTGTGTCCTTGTGTGTTTGCATGCATGTGTCGAGCGTGGGGGGGGAATGGCTGCAAAGTTGCCTGCAACAACATTTAGCGCAAGTTCAAATGACCCCTAAAAGCTTGTGTGAGGTCATATAATATTTGGACAGCCTAGTCCAATTTAGCCGGTCATATCTCCATCTGCTTTGCTCTGTATTTACCTCGAATGGGAATTGAAAACCGAGATAGTCCAGCTGTATGCATTTAGAAGTATGGCAGAGGAAGGCAGAGCCAGTGTACCCCCCCACCCCGCCCCATGTCCCCCTTTCCCCCCCCCCCAGCTTTGCCCCTGTAGCGTGCCAATGTCTCCTCTAGCCGCCATAGACGCGGAGCCAAACAGTGCGTCTCCTGTCTCGGAGAACGTCTGGCACAGTCAGCAGGTTGATTCATTGCCTGATGCACAGGCACCGTAAGGTTTTTCAACAGCGATGGTGGAAAAGAAAGTTCTAATGCAAATAAATATACACTGACTGGTGTTTTTTGCATAACACCTGGAGAGCTGCTGAGGTTACCTGTTACATTCAATTAGACACTGTGTGGCGTAAGAACATGGCCACGTACATGATGGCAAAGTTAGCTGAAGGCATGAGAGTGACTCAGTCCGGCTGCAGAAGAGAAAACAGTGTTGCTGTGGAAAAGGGATTTCAGTTTTATTTTTATTTTTTTACAAGAGTATCAATTTAACAATATCAATGGATTGGCCAATATATACTGTATTTCCTGTAGACCTCCTTTTTTAAATATCTGCTTGTTCTTATTGGCCAGGTGAATATTATGCTGCATGGTATAATAATTAGCGTGTCTATTATTCCCTATTACATAGGAAAAATATGTGTGAATAATTGGCCTTGTAAATATATTCTTTGGCCCCCAGCAGCATGTGTGGTTTTCCCCAATATCCATTAATGTTGTAATGTACTTTAAAAATCGGTTTTGCAACATTTGATTATAAGTGACTTATCCAAAAGAAAACAAAATGCTTAAGTGAAAATAGGGTGCGGGAGTTATTTGAACAGTCTCTGCACGCAGCGCATACATTTGTCTCAAATATTTCGGGTTTATTTTTCTGCTCCATCAAGGCACAAAAGGTCAACCGCTCAAAATGATTATAGTACAACTCAGACACAGGTGTCTCGGGAAAAAACCTCTGGAAAAGTATGTTTACATAAGTTGTGAAATGCGAGACAGGTTTTGACCTGCCGTGAGCACACAAGTGTCACACACAATATCGCAGGTTCGTGTTCCTCGCGGCACAGACGTTACTAGTGAACGGCAAAGCCAAATAATGACAACACAAGGCAAACAAATCGAGCCTGCCGACGCCAAGGCTGACACCCAAGGTCTTCCATCACTGTACAGCTGCTGCAGCTGCTGTGCACCCAAGACTTTTAGCTGAAAAGCCTTATTAATATGTATTTTCCTGGGCAAAGAAACGGACAGAAAGAGACTGAGAGAAGTTTGTGAGAGAAGTTGGGGATTGAAAACGAGAAAGTGCGCCATGCCACTTCCAGGGGCAGCGTGACATTTCTGCTGAGCAGTGGTCACCCTTGGCGGCCGCCGGTGATGCACATGACAGAAATGCTGACCCGCGTCTGTCAGGCCTTCCACAACTCTGCTGACACCTCAGGTTCTGCAGGTTTCTGTGCAAACACAGAACCCACATTGCCAGCGCTCGAGGCATGAGTCATTAACCTTATCACGCATGTTTAGCCAGCAAGCCCGAGCGATGCGATAATCCTCTGCAGAATAATCCCAATTTTTGGTTCTTAAAAACGCTTCCACCAGACTCGTTCTGGCTGTTTGGAGAGAGCAGTAAATCTGAGCATCTCAGAGGAAAACTGGCTAATTCATCCAACATCACTCAGCGCCCTCCACCCTGTGCTGAATATTAATCAGCGAATGTTCCCAGTATCAAGCTGGCAACCAATCCAAACAGATGATGGATGAAGCACCAAATAGACTATCTCTCTCCTCCTCTCCTTCCTCTCTCTCTCGGCTTCATCCAGATATGAACAAATGATTTATATTTGGACCATTCCCTCCTATTGATTGTCATTTAACTTCTCCCTCTCCTTCTATAGACTGTAGCATCTTTACTGTCCGACAGTTCGCCCTCTTCCTTTCTCATTCAATCCTCCATCTGTCAACGTACTTGCCCTCCACTTGTGTTGCTTTCCTATTCATAAAGGCAATATATAAATTGACATAATAAGAGCAAGGGGAGCATTCATCATTTTCTACTGTTCATTCTTCCTCTTTGTTAATTGTTTTGGCAAAATGTGAAGTCGCTCTAGTGGGAGAGTTTTTTTTTAAAAAACCATTTCCTCACCATTGCATTTCCTCCGTTTCATTCTACTGCACATTACATCACACCTTGCGCTACCTTGCTCCGCAATTAACCTATTCAGCTCTACTGTGTAAGAGAGTTAAGGTTTAATTAGAGTCACGTTATAATAGTGGTTATGTTACTAATGACAGACCAAAAAATTACCCTCCAATTTTACACTAAAGAATGTAAAGATGTATATATATATTCTCATAGAGAAAAGTGCTGCACGTAGATGCACTGTATGAATGTGCATGTGAATGGGTCAATGTAAAAAACCGTACTGTAAAACGCTTTGAGTGGAAAAGATTAAAAGAGCTATATAAATACAGACCATTAACCATAAATATATATATATAAAATAAAAGCAAGTACAAAATACTTATCCCTACAGATTAGATATATAGCCTCCAAAACCAAGGAAAATATCCGCCAAGCTAAGATTTATTTGTGTTGTTTCACAATAGACAATATGCAGTATTAGCAAGAGAAAATGATGCAACTTACTTACTAATATAAATAAGTTTGAAAATGTATGATGTTAAATACAAGAGATTTCTACTAAAGACCTGTTTTAGAGACTCTCCATGAACTCAAGCTACAAAATAACCCTCATTTTTATGCCGTACTTTACTTTTGTACTGTTGGAATTCGATTAACATGTCATATTTAAGGAAGGCTTATCTCTTCAAGCAGAAACTAAAAAGAATATGTCCCAGTAGATATATCATCAGCAACCTCTCCTATGAAAGATGAGATACTGAAGTAATGAGAAAAAAAAAAAGTTTAGTGACACTGCTCCTTTGTTTTACTTTTATCTCCGTCTGCCTGCTCGCTGTCAATCCTTGGTTCTGTGCAGACGTTCTGGGCAGATCCTCCACGCCTCCCTGCATTCCTCCTGCAACCTGATTATTTTCTACGCTTTGATAAGTGACTGCAGAGTTTAAAGAAGATGAAAAAAACAAAGAATAAAAAGGGGGTGGAAAGACTGAAACCATCAGAGTCGTTTATGGCTGTGACCTTTCGCTGGGCAGACCACACGCTTTATTATCCCTCATTCCAACTCATTAGGAACAACGGTTTACTCTGACATGTGGAATTCTTCACACACATCCACTCAGACACAAATGCACATACCAGGGTCTGTGGTGGTTATTAGTTTGGCACCGGGAGTGGGAATGACATCATGAGGCAGGCGGCGGTAAACACCCTTGATTGGTGGACAGCTGAGACTGCCAAGAGAGTGGGTGTCAGTGTTGGTGGTCCACGGTGCCTTGCTCGAGTCCTGCCCTACAGCAAATGAAACGAATAAGTACAGTTGAGTCTCCGCTGAGGTTAAACAAGCATGCGTTCGACTGCTGGCACTGATTAGAGCACTTAGGCTTATTGTGTTTGTTTGAACGGAGGCAACTCACATCCCAAATCCTACATGACATCCTTGTCTTGTAAAGTTGGATATGCATCATAGATGTGTGGTCGGGTGATGTTTGGTTCGCAGAGTGAAACACTGCTCTGTTTAACTCTTTTTCAATTTTTGTTTGTGTATATGTGTGTGCTTGTGTGTCAGCTCACTACATTAACACAGTCGAATGGATTCTTTAAGTCTGGCTTTCAGCCTTGTGCGATTCCGTAAACTATAATTGTGTTGTCATTTTCATAAGCTTATCCTGCAGCAGCTTAGTGAGGTGGAAGGACGCCAAGAGAGGTGTTACAAACTAAACAGTGGTGCGGTGCTAAGAGAGGCACCACACATACTGAAGGCACCGTGTGTGTGTGTGTGTGTATATCTGACATTGAATGGATTATCTCCCCGTGATTTAAGGATAATGTGTTCACAAGACAAAAAAAATTTCAACTTGTAATATAAAGTCATAGTGACCTTGAATTTTAGCACCAAATTAAAAGCACTCAATCTGTGTGTCCAATTGAGCATCTGCTCCATATTTGAAGAAATTTCCTGAGACGGAAAAAGGGTTTGTAAGGTCACAGTGACCTTGACCTTTGACCACCAAATTCTGATAAGTTCATCAATGAGATATGTATTCACAAAGGCTAGTTAAACCTTGAGTCCAACTGAACATTTGTACCATAATTGAAGAAATTCCTTCCAAGGTATTTTTGAAATATCATGCTCAGACAAATGGGAGAGATGGACAACCTGAAAAAAATAATGCTTCTAATGAATTAGAGGCATCATGTCATGTCATTCATTTCTTTGGCATTTTAACAATGATTAAGGCTTTCAATTAGATATTGTACTAATTTGTGGATTCACACTTAAATACTCTCATTAGTTTCTGAAGCAGAGTTGTCATCAGCTCAATCAACTATAAGGAATTGCTGAAAAGCTAAGAAAACCAACTACAATCCAAAAAGCAACACAAACCCAAAAGAATCATTAAATGTGTCCTGTAAGTCAAATGAAACCTGAAGAGCTGTAACTCATCATTATTTCTGTTACATTGTCCGATAGTTTTTCATTAGCTGAATAATCGTTAAGTCTTTTAAATGTTGGAAACGGAGAGAACTGTTCACGACAATTTGGCAGACGTCTTTAAATAGCTGGTTTTGTCCGACCAACAGTCCAAAGCCTAAAGATATTACATTTACACTGATGTAAAACAGAGAAACATGGCGAGCTTGTTAGGCTATAATAGTACCAGAGGAGGACATCTGGCCAAAATGTTCTCTTGTGTAACCGATGACCTCATGTGACTGTTGGGTGGTGGATTCTATGTTTTATTTGAAGTTAGGGACCACTGGGTTTAGGTGTAACAACTGTATATCGACCGAGTGTGGTTGGTCCCTGATAATGAGACCTTTTTATCTTGGTGATAAGGAGAAAGTGGAGGAAAATGCATAATGGATGCCACATGTCAAATCAACAAATGAATGTAAACCCTTTAACAGAAAATAAGTAAAAACTGTGGACTTGAACAAAGCCATTGCTTACGTTCAAATAAATTATCACTGGGGGAGAAGGCGCACGTCCTACAGGCCGGCACTGTGCCTCTACTTAACAGGACACTGAATACAAGTGGGGAAACATCCTGTTAATAGAATTGACTGCAGGCGCTAAACAGGCCTAGAGTTTATTATTCCGTCCTCTTACTTGGTAAAACTCTCTGAACTCTTTCAAATTACAGTCCCGACTTTATGGAAATGTATGATAGGAGCCATTTCCCCCCCCAAAAAAATCTTGCCTTCTTTCTGCCTTGAAAGACACTGTATACTTCCAAATTTCAAGGATGAGAGACGTATGTTCTTCCACTCACTCCCTTACAAAAACAGCCCGGGTCTCGAGTATCTGGAGACCTCCCCTTTGTTCTCGGGCTCACTTAGGTTTCGGGAGTTCAGGCGGCCGTGTGCTTGTGTTGGTGTGTTATCCTTACATTTACATGGGCGTGTAATTGTTGAACTTAGCAGTGTGTTCATTCATTAGAGAGTGCTTACCTCCCCGGTCCCTCTCCTCATCTCTCTACATTAGCTCTGACAGTAATGACTTGCCAGGCCTAACCTCTTAACTGGCCTGATGCATGCTTGTGGCAAACCCACTCTCGCTGCCCCGCTAAAATGGAAACATGCCGTTTGAGTGTTTTACCCCCCCCCCCCATCCCCTCTGTTCCCCCCTCCTCCCCCCTCCCTCTCCATTTACTTCACCTTCTAACATTTCTTCCTGTTGCTTTAGACAGAAAAGGGCACTTCAGTCAAATTTTAGGCAAGATGTAGATACCATAATTTTTTTACAGTTTCTATGTGCAGTAATCTAAAAGCTACAGAGGCCCTGAAGTGCAAAACACAACAACACAACAACAAATCCCAACAGCAACTTACAAAACACAACATTAGCTTCCAGTGGAAAAGGTAGGTACCTATCTGCTGTTGTGTTTTGTGATCTTGCACTTTTGGGCCACCTTAACAACTTTAGGAAAATGTGCCTATTTAAATGTTGAAAAACTGAATTCTTTTCGACAGGTTCTGAAAACCACATGATGTCACAAAAATGTCATTAGCATGATCGAGACTTTACTTCTCCGTCATCTCTCGCTCACGATCCCAATTGAGCAAGGAGCATCCGTGGGAGAAAGGCCTAATGTCATTTACTGAATCCAAGCTGAACAAGTTAATTTTTTCTGGGGATTATCAGGGCCATACCAGGAGGGAGCCAAAGAAAAAGAGACTATCTCTGTAGAGCAGTTTCCATTACAGCCACTTCAACCGCTATGCTGGAATAAATACATTTTTACACAAGTACGATTGCAGCATGTTTTCACAGACGGAAATGTGTTCTTTATGGTAAGCATTTAAGTTTGAAGTGCAGTGGTTCCTTTTTTGTGTTATCGGACACATGCTGCAGATTCGAAGAACATATTCATGAAGTACTTTCAGCCTTTAGGGCTCTTTCACCCTCACTCTATCCAGAGGGTGGAAAAGATACATGAGTTCAGCTATGTGATTCCTGACTGGACTGCAGAGATAAGAAAGCCCGAATAAATCTCTACCCCTCCAAATGGGTTCCAGTGACAATGGAAATAAAGAGGTTTTGGTTGGCCAGCCAGATGACTGACGTCTTGGTGCTGTTCCCACCTCAGTGACCAGCAGATAAACCCAGGATTAGAGAGAGAGAGACACTATTAGACTGCTGCACGCACACATATATAAACTCACTTGCACACACACACACACACACCAAAATGCCTGAACTCTCACTTAAAGGCATGGTGCGTCTTCACAGTCGCACACCAAATGAAGATGGATGACATGTCTCCATTTCCTCGAGCTGTAGAAAAATTAAGCTGAACATATTTTGGGGGGAACAGGTGCCACCACTTTGCAGTTTTGATGTAATTTGGATCCAGAGTCCGTGCAGTCAGGATCGTGGTGTGGAGCCTCGGTATCCAGGTCTCGACCAATCAGCTTCTCGTTTGGGGAGCCCTCATGTCGTCCATCTTTATAAACAGTCTATGGTACACACAACAACATACTTTTTTTCACAAATTCATTCAAACACACGAATCTGGTCATTATACTAAACTCCTCCTTCAGAATTAAGAGATATAATACCCTATTTCTTTGGTATCAACCACTCTGAAGACGCACTCAAGTCAATACTCAGACAACAAGGTTGGCTTCCCACCTAAAGATATTTACAGTTTTGCTGGAATGCACAACCAGCCTGGTGGTACCACTACCTGGGCTTGAACCCATCTCTTTGTGGTGGCTGGTGACCGTTTCTGCCACCTCGCCACCCGAGCACCCCAGAAATCCTTATTTATCAGGAATGTTAGGCTGCTAAAAGACTTGGGTGACGCCAGAGGAGAAGAGAAGGGAGGCAGAAAGGGTAAGATGAAGGGAGAGCCAGAGCAGAGAGTGGAGAGATGTTATCGGGGATCAGAGATTCTGTCTGAGCTGCGGACCTCTCTGCGCTGTGAACTCCTGGCGGCCTGACCTGAAACGATTCCAATCTGTCTCTGGCAGGAGGAAGGACATCCAAAAGCGAGATAAAGTCACTGAACTACTTCATAAAGCATACACCTGTTTCGTATGTACACTGAGAAACTGAACGCTAAAGGTCCGTCCTATAGGTAGGGTCCATCCATACGAAACAGGAGAGCCTGAGCCTTTGAGCAAACATTTTCCTGGGCATGAACTCAAGGCTCCTTTATTCAGATTCACTCGAGAATCTTACGTCGAATTAAATAAATTTCATTGGATTAAAGGGACTCTTACCTTTGTTGCATTTGAGAATTACAGCACATTCGAATCATCCCGCCTTCCTCCAATGCCCCACCCCCTCGTTCCCATCCGCGGTGTTTTTTCTTTTGTTTTTCCCCCTGGGAGCGGCTGTTTCAGTACGCCGTGGACCACTTTGGTCTGCCATCGTCAGTCGCTACGGTCGATACGGTCGCTACTCGCTACTGTCTGCCGTGGAATCAAAACAAACCCTATAGTTGAGGACGCGCCTTGATGACGCGGGCCCGAATGCGCCAGAAGAAGCAGACGGGCTTCCTGTCTGTTTCCATGCAGCAAACAGACAGGTCTGTCGGCCAATAAGGTCCTTCGGTCCGAAGAATTTTATTGGTTGAAGTTTTCACTAAATATTACGAGAGTGAAATAATTGTTTGCTTTAACTCCTGGTGGGTCTGTCTTGCATTTTAGAGTGTCATTACCTTATTAATACCAATTTAACCTTATCCACAAAAAGTGTAAAAATGCAACAAAGGTAAGAGTCCCTTTAATGTAATAACATCTTTAATGCACTTCTCAAAATAAAGCAACAAAGTGTTTCACAAATAAAAACTACATAAACATATCCATATATAAAATAACAGAACCAATAAAAAAGTTATAAAAGAATAAATAAAATTGGCAGAAATGTAAGCATAAACCCCCTATTATAATAATAAAAACTAGAATTAGGTAAAATCAGGGAATGCAGAACGATAAAGGTTTTAAGCTTTGATTTAAAAGGAAGCTACTGACTCAGACTGCTGTATTTCCTCGGGCAGGGTGTTCCAGAACCTCAAAGCTCTTATTTCAAAATTTCGGTCCCCCGGAGTCTTAATCCGAATGTCTGGAACAGCAATATGGAAACAAATGCAAAGTGTCAAAATAGATTCATGATTTATGTAAAGTTTGTTTCTGTTACGGTTAAATTTGGCAACAATTAGGGGAAAAGTGCTGTGGAAAAGACAGGATGAAAGATGACACCTGAAAGAAAGAATGACAGACTATACATCGTTCTCCTTAAATGATGCCAAGTGAAAGTTTGGTCAGGGAGACTTTCCTCCTGCCCGTTCCTCTTAAGTAACATGCACACGATCCCTCAGCTCGACTGGCTCATTTTACCTTTTCATCCAGCCTGAGACGCTCGCCTCGAGCCAATCACCTGTAAACAGTCAAATTTGAAAATGTTCCCTCTGACTCATGTCATTCAGCTGTCAGTTAAATCCCTCCATCACCTAGTGACCTAGCACCGGCCCTTTGTTCACCACCTCAGCTCAGGATACCCGGGGTCCAACCATCCAATCAGAACCCCTTCATCATCTTTGTTCTCCATTCCTCATCATCATGAGTGTCTAGGCCATAACAAGCACTTAATGCATAGGACTGCTTCAACAGCATTCTACTTCCTGTTGGGGACTAAGCGCCAAACTCTGTTCCTCTGCTCACGATAAATGTAATCATTTTCTCCACAAGTCTCTTCTAATTGAAATAACAGAATCCGAACAGCAATCCCTAACTGTATGAAGTGTTCTAAACCTAACCAGGCTTAACTGAAGCATGCCATTACGGCAGCAGACATAAAACATTTAAACTGCTCTGTTTCCTCTGTCTTGTTATGAGACCTATGAGGTGGCTGTGCACACAAAGCAGTGCAGATGTAATGCAAACACCACAGACCCATGAGAGACGCAATCATCATTAATGTGTCTAATTAAGTCACCAGTGCATACTGCTGAGCCAGCTGCCAGTTCTTTAAAGACTTTCCCTGATGGCTTGTCTATCAGGGTCTCTTTACCCATTAGTCAAGGCCCAGAATGGATCGGGAGCCTGTTCCAGTTGGGTCCTCACAGAACCAGTATACTAGGAGAGTTTTATGGATCTAGCTTTGCCGGCGTGTAGGTGCTGGAGATTGCTCGGTTCAGAGAGATACCACTACAGAAATATATACATTCAAATGGGATAAACCCCTTGAGTTGCACCAACTCCTTTTCAAAAACAAAACAAGTAATCACACAACAAACAAAGCAATTCAAGACACAAGGATAATAGAACAGACACAAACAACAACATTTTTTAAATAAAAATTTTATAATAATAGTTGGTGGGTCAAACTCATGTGCTCTGTCTATTACTTTGATTTTGCGTAACATATTATAATGGTGGGCGTATACATCAGGTATTAACATGCCTGAGGTTCACTCAGCTCATCTCTCTCCCTCTCTCTCGTGAGGACACACACTGACACATAGACACAAAGTGACATCGGACACACACGCATACTCAGACTGGGTATAAAGTAAATATAACTTGGTCTTTGTGAACAGTAATGGCATACGTCTTTATTTGTACTTTTTATTCGGTGATCTGATCACAAACACCACATGTTGATACCAGGTGTGAACGGTGCCTCTGTGCCGGTTAATAGAGTCCAAATAAAGGCAAAGCTCCAGCCATTGATCTTTCAAAGGAGCTCTTCCTTTCAGTGTGATTTGGTGGTATTGCAGTTGGCGGTTGATTATCCCTTGAGGATAATGTGGTGCAGTTATGCGAATGCCGCATCCCAGAGAATGGCCCTTATCTTCAATGGCTCTGCAAAACTCCAGCTGTTTTTTAATTGGTTGCCGGAGTGGGTGAACAACAGCTACCTCCCAGCAGCGGTCTGGTCGGTGATAGAGAGCCGGTGATGCCTGGCACGTGGCCAGGAACCTGCAGGGCCCTGTCTGGGTCAATTGAAGAAATGGCTGCTGCTGTGATATTTGAACCTTTCGTCTATTATTAGAGGGGGGGAGATTTTCATAAGATTTGTTCTTGGAGCTCAGGTTGATTATGGTGAATATGATTTATTAACTTAGATTTGGCTATCAAGCAATCAGGTTCTCTCCTTTACAAAGAAAGGATAGTGTTAGGAACACATCGTGCACTTAAAAAAGTAAACACATTTTGTTGTTTGCCTGCCTGACTTTTATTTGTCTAAAATAATTTCAAACCTTGGCCAGTCTTGACTTTTTTATAACTAACAAAGCAAATTAAGATTTTTGTTTCCCAACTTTTTCTTTTTAAAGCATCTGACCTGATTTCCTAATTTGCCAAAAATAAATCAAAAACGTTGGATGATTAATTATCCATTTTTTAATTACAATTTTCAGGCAAAAATACAAAAATAATCTTAATCTGGGAAATTGTGACTTAATTTTTTGCCATTTATACACAAAGCACAGCTTCAATTAATCCAGAAAATCATTATATTATCAATAATGAACAAAACTGTTAGCTAAAGCTTTACCTCAATGCAACTGCAATTGTATAATAATGAATACTTATAGTCTAGCTTTAGCAACTGCTAGCTATCTGACAATGTAGATGACATATAACAGAAGTTGGGATTTGTCATATGTCACAATTTAGTGGTGCACTTGTCCAACAGCAGCAGCAAAAGCTACAGATCACCGGTCAAACTGAATCTGAGTGATCTGCACTCAGAGTTGCACCTATAGCACTCATTCTTGTGAGTGGCGTTTCAGCTCAGGGAGAGTGACTGAATGACATTTATTGTTCCCGACCGGCTGTCTGGGCAAAACTATGTGTTCTGTTCGCATAAAACACTAATAGTGTTAGTCCACTGCAGGAGTTTCAGTTGATTTATAGCACTTTTTGAACACAGAGGTCTTGTACCAGACGGAAGAACCACTCCCTTCTTCCTCTCTTTCTTTCTATCTCCCTTTTCAACAGCTGTCGGTCTGGCCTGGTGGGAGGCACCGATCCACCCTTGCCCTGGCACTTTGTTCCAGCGTCAAGCCACCAAACTCAAAATGTCACTTTAACTCACCACAAGCACTTGTCAGTGCAGGACTAGCTTTGTCCCCAGGCTACAAGCTGCCAGATTCATACAGTGCACTATCAGACAGGCTATTCTCTCTCCATCTCACATTTGAATCTTGTTCGCCTATCTCCTTTAATGTGTTATTCCTCTGGTTTGGCTTGGTGAGAGTCCGTATCCACTGAAGGGCTGCCAGAGATTCATCACTACACTACTCCCCTTAGCCAGTCACATGCACACACACACACACACACACACACAAAAGCTCAAGCAAATGAGTGCCGCAGACACACACACACGAACAGAAAGACACACAGACACACACAGACAGAAAGACACACAGACACACCATCTCCAAGAGGGAAGGTAACCAATTTCAAGGAGCTTGACACCTCAAGCCATTTCACCCCTTTCCTCCCTCTCTACTCCCCCCTTCTCTCTATAGCTCGCACTCTTCTCCTGCTTCACCTGTCAAACCACAGAGAAAAATTAATTCACATGTGAGGAAAGGAACCATTTGCAGGTCTGGAGAGAAGATCCTGTCCTGGTCACTCGCTGCCCTTATGAGAAATGGTCAGAAATAGTCTTTTAATGCTAGAAGCCAACTGTGATTATAATGCCCATGAGAAGCAGCATCAGACGATGCAAATCTGAAATCAAAACGTAAGATATTGTAAATATACATTTTCGTATGAATAATTAAATACACTTCCTCCTGCATAGAGTTTATTCCTTTCGCTAAAACATATATTATTCTGTGGCAGTTTATTTAGCTCATATTGGTCACTGGCAAAAAAGTGAAGATGATATGATATGAACATATGCTCAACCCCTCTATGAACGTTTCATCTTGCCACTCTGTGCCCTTAAATACACTCGCCCGCTCGCTCAATCTGTGCACCGCATTGCAACATATGGCGAGTTTACGATGACTGTCCAGTCACAGCCACCAGCCAATATCAGCCAGTTTAGAAGTGAGGACATGCCATCTGTCAAAAAGCTGAACGCTGCTGCACAACTATATGATTTTGTGCCATAACTGAACGAAACTCAGAGACTCTGTATGTGGCCGCACGTTTTACCATGGATAAAACACGTGGACCATGTACAGAAGGAGACAGCAAAACAAGGCATAAACAAATCTAAAAGAAATAGGATAACGTCAACATTTGACTGAGTTTTATAAGTGGGAAAAATCTAATTTCAATCTCTGTTTTGGATGAACATATGTTTTTTTGTGAAAAAACTGACAAGCTTGTTTATAGAGTAAAATCACCGTGGAGAGCGTAGCGCTGTTTTTCTTCAGAGATTGCTTTGGAAAAGGAAAACTGCAGCTTTTTCGTTCTGGTTCAGCGTTACAATACAATGATGCCGTGTTTTTCTCTTTCCTGAAATGAAAGAAAACAAACCGCATCTCAGAACTGTGTACTATCATCCTGCTACCTGGGAATGATACAAAAAAAAAAGCTGATCACTATCAGACCGAGCCAGCGATCAAATTTCTATCTCACCCGTGGACTCTGGAGCTGTGAGGATCAACCACAGAACAAGATGTGGCCAAAACACTTTGGCCAAGCTGCAGAATGTCAGTGAAAGAATTACATCCCATCTGTTCCGGTGTTTATAATTAGTGGTAAACGCTGAAGGGGGAAATTAATCTAATTTGACAAAACAGCAATAAGAGGCAGAGTGAAATGGCCGAGCCTAGTGACAGGGGTATTATACAATGGAAAGAAATATGCAGAGTCCATGATAATTATCACAGAAATACTGGAAGAAGTGCAAAAACCCCCACTGCTGAAATAGGAAACATGAAGGGGAGATATAAATCAGCCGGTAACACTGCTCCTTAGTCAGTCTCCATTTCTCACACACACACTTAGACTCTGCATTAATCCATTTGGCATGGGTTTATGCACACATGCATACTCATTAAAATCTGAGGGCATATACAGATGTCATCATTTTAGAACAGAAGAAAACCTTGAAAACGGGGAAGTTTGCCACGAGTTCTTCTGTGTTTTGAATCACATTTATCTTTTAGGGTAAGATGTTTGCCTAGTAAACACTGTTTATTAGGCAAACAGTGACGTGGTGGCGTCAGATTGGTGCAGTGGTTAGCACCATCACCTCACAGTAGGAAAGGTTTTGGGCAGGTTGGAGTGGAGCCTGTTCTCCTCAGCTTCCTCTGGGTGTAACCATTTCTTCCCGCAGTGATGCAGATGAGGTTAACTGGCCACTCTAAACTGTTGCCTCTTCCAGGGAGGTTTTCACCCGGGTCTGTTTGGTGGTTTGTTTGTTTGTAGGATTACGCACGAGACCTGGGGAAAAAACCCATTCATTTTAGGGGCAGATCCAGGAATAGTTCTTTTATACATTTCTATTTAAAGAAACCGACGATGGTGTGCCAGATTAATTGGCCTTGACGGAGGTGGGCGCTCCACTGAGTGCCATTAGATTTAGTCCTGAGGCCCTGGCTACCTGTCCAGGGTGTAGCCGACCTCACACACAGTGGCAGCTGGGATGTGAGCCCCTCGGCCCTCGAGAACAAGCAGCATATAGTTAATGCAAAGATGGATGTGACTCTATAACTGCAAATTATAAATCCATCCATCTATTATCTATACCGCTTGTCCTTTGAGAGCTGGAGCCATTCGCAGCTGACACTGGGCGAGAGGCAGGATGACATTTGGACTATGGGACACACAACAGTTTTTTTTTTAATCGCAATAAAATAAAATAATGATGTTATGTTTGACTATTTAAACAAATATAGTTTACAAACTTTGGAAGACTTTCACAAATTCAATGATTATTGCGATATATTTTTCAATGATAGGAAAATGACAGAAGCTTATATGCAGTATATATGATAATTTAAAACCACAACCTTCACTCAGGAGCGATAATCTGTCTTTATACTTTAAAGAACCAAGAAACAGTTATCGTGATTATTATCTTTACTCTCTGATATGAAATTCCTTTATCTTGATAAACCGTAGCGGATCGGGAGGTGATTTCCTTTGTGAGTCGTATCCAACGTGTAAATAAAACATTGTCTCTCTCAGACGGTGTCTAAACTGCTGCTCCTTCATTTAATCCTTGTATTCACCTCACCTAACTCTTCCAGCCTCTTATCATGGCGGAGGGGGGATGCTCCTCCTCTCATCATCAATCACCAGAACCTTTGCCCTGTCACCCTGCTGGCAGTTGTGCGGTGCCGGGGGCTATTGTTTTGCTCTGTTTTGTTTGCTGCATTAGACATTAGGTGCTATTTTTGGTACTGAAGGTCCTGTGGGTTGTCTCATAAACGCTCCACGGCGATCTATATAAATGTTTTTTCTTCACGAGACTTTGAAAAACTTCTGCAAAACTTTCAAAGCCAAGTGGTTTGCTGCTGCCCTTGGCATTCAGAGAAGAAGGGCAGGTATGAATGTTTGTGACTGATGAATTATCTTCTTGAATTATGAGCAAGAAATGTACAATCACCTCGCTGCTCCAAAAAAGGCCTTGAACGTCTCAGGTGCAAGACAAAAACAGTCCTTTCATTTTTATGTATTGACAGACAGCAGCAGAATAAGACCCATCAGCTGCACAGCTTATATAAACTGAGGAGAATCACAAGAAGGCAAACAATGTCCTCTTGTACAAAGCTATACAGGCAGATGAGCACAGAGCTCCTGGTACATGGGAATAAATCTAAGCTTGATAACGTCTTTGTAGCAGCAGTGTAAAGCACGGCAGAGCAGTGCAAATATAGATGTGACAAATGCAAAAATTCAAGTTAAAAAAGATAAGGGGATAACGTTGCACAAAACTGATATAAAACTGTTTTGTATTTTGTTTCTGTTTTTGACCGACTGACCTAAGCTTCAAAACTTATAGGGTTGCCAATTAAAGTAATTATGTGTATAAAGGGTATAGGTGTAATAAGCTTATGACTTTTTGGTACACACACATGCACAGACACATATACACACATGCACATCACTACACATACACACACACTTTATGTATACAAGTGTGTGTGTTTTCTTTTCTTTAACCTTCTGTTACTTTAGTGTTTTGTTTCAAACTTTTTCAGAAATATTGAAATTATGGACTGAAATAAACAGACTGAATTAATTACCAAATGAATAACTTTGGTGTAAAATAACTGGCTGAATAAAAAGTGTGTGTGCGGAAAATGAGAATTATAATTTAGCCCACAACACATAAACCAGAGAAAGTCAAGATGAACCTCAAAGCAAACAAGCAACTGCAAGAAATCAAGCAACAAACACGAAGTCAGGCACGAGTGTTTCATCAGCAGTCAACCAGCAGCATGTAAGTCTCCGTGCACAAAGTCAAACAACAAACGCATCATAATTAAAAAGCCACTCAAGTTATAGCAGCGGATGAATCATAGCAGAAAGCATCAGCTAGGAGAACAAGCGGATTCAGAGTGAGGCCTTTCAACATCCTGTGGCATCGAACCCTGCACGTCACACCCGCTCTGCACAGCCAGTGAGGACCATAGATATCATATATAAAGGCTAGATGTCTTTTCTGCGTTGCCGGCCAACGGAGACGAACGTCCGCACATGGCGGCCATCTTGCTACCATAACATTGTGTTGGCAGTGGTAAATAACCATAACTTGCTCAATTTTCAACCGATTTTTAAATGGTTTGGTTTGTTATAAACGTCAGAGATGTAGATATGACACTGCATACTAATAAATAATTATGTTATTTTCAAAAAAAAAATGAATAATTTATGCAGTGTCATCACTACATGAGCATGAACATGAGCATTTATATATGATATCTATGGTGAGAACCAGCAGCGTGTACTCAGCTTGACGCAGTGACGCGGTGATCCTCAGCGTGACGTGTCTGCCCATGGGAGACGTTATCACAGCTGCTCTGGAACACTTGTGACGTCAGGAGTCACAGCTGATGGTGACGAGGAGCGGGATCCTGATGTCGGTAGAGTTGGCAGATGGATGGCACGGATCACACTCATCATCATCTTCATCATAATCGTCATCATCATCACCCTCCTCATCGTCATTATTTCCTCCTGCCGGCTCAGACATTTAAAAAGCGAACTCAGGAAACAGCTGCAGGGTTTGAAAACCACGTGGTGCATCAGCATCGCGGCAGGAAAGGTGCGCAGGGTGGAGTAGGGAGGAGCCAGGTGGAGCAGGGAGGGGTCAGGCGGAGCAGGGAGGGGCCAGGTGGAGCAGCGAGGAGCCAGGTGGAGCAGGGAGGAGCCAGGTGGAGCAGGGAGGGGTCAGGTGGAGCAGGGAGGGGTCAGGTGGAGCAGAGAGCCAGGTGAAGCAGAGAGGAGTAGGGAGGAGCCAGGTGGAGCAGGGAGGAATCAGGTGATGTCAGGTGCACTGCGTGAAGGTGGCAGCAAAAATATATTGTTTGCTCATGTGGTGTTAGAATAATTGGAAAAACTATATCCCGCCTTCGGAAAGTTTACTGAAACAATTAAAAAAGTTCCCCAGTTGTGAAATCATTATTCTGACTTCGCTGTGTCCATGTGTTTAAATTGTTTAAATCTCCTTACCTCTTACCATTTCCATTATTTGCAAAACAACAAAGAGCACAGAAAAATGATCAGATGTTAAAGGCTTATTAAAAATATGATTAAACGTGTACATGTTAATCATAAAAATGCTTGTATTAGCTATTCGGGTGTTATAGGTGCTTGGCAGAGACTGACGTGTAGTTGACAATAGTGTAAGATTTTAAAAGTTGACATTAGGATTATTATTTAAAGCTGATTGTAAAATTATGTTAATTTGTTATAGGTGACGACGTCATCAACTCAGACTCAAACCAAAAGTTTTAAAGAGTTTACGAGTCGTTGTTACAACTTAAGGCGGCGTTGACATGAATTTTCTCAGTCGGGATCCTATTTTCTGTTTATTCTGACATCACATGAACACACAATTTGGTTCAGGAAATTCAGAGTTGTACTTATAAACCAATAAAAATAATTTTACAATTAGCACTTCATAGCATATATTAATATTATTATGTTGCTTTAAAAAGTTACACTGACACAAATTCCTGCAACGCTTTAAAGTCTCCTTCACTCCACTTGATGCGAGAGGAAACCGGAGCACCCACATGTGCAGCCTCTGCCATCTTGTGCCCCAAATAAACTTTTGCTGCCAGAGTTGCTATATTTATTTCATCACAGAGAATTGTTTAATGGTCCTGTGACCTGACCTAGATCAATTGTCCTATTTTAGAGGCTTCATGCGTACAAAAGCAGAGATGATCCCCCGGCCTGGATCCTGGGGGAAATCAGGTGGAGTTCTGCTCAACAAGCCAGAATACAGGAAACGCCTGGAAGAAGTCAGGGAGCCATGAAATCTTAATGTTACTGTTCCTGTTACAGTGAGCAGAGCAGGTCCACCGGTCATCTCTGCCTCGCCAAGATTAATGGCTTGTCTCACAGGTTGGGTTCCCATTACGTAGTTTGTCTGTCGCCACCTCGTTACAGACGCATCCCTCAGTGCCAGACGGCCGAGGACGGCAGTCGAATGGTCAAACCCCTGTAAACCTAGCTCACATAAACCTGATACGGTCTGTACGGCACATAGCTAAGACCAGTAAATCCTCTACCTTCCCCACAGTGCGCGGAAGGCAACACACTCCCCCTTTGGGCTATGTAGCTCCCTTCCATGTCTGTAGGTAAAATCTGTGGTAATAATGTATATTTTGTTTAATTTTAGCATTAATAATACACTATAATAACTTTTTACTCTATCAATGCAATTCATCTGCGATAACCAGTGCTTTGAACTGCACTCTTCTCTATTAGTATACTCGTTGATTATACACAAACAGCTATTTTCTCCCTAAAAATAGTCCTTTAAAAGCTGTATACCATATATTTACACTATTTCCATGATACATTGTGCTTAGTCTACTTAAATACACATTTTGCCACACACCTGAGTGTTTGACCATTTTTTTATGTGCGCATGTTAATAGTGACTATACTTTTGTGTGTGCAGAAAAGTTTGAATCCCCATCACATTTCGTCCGTTCTATGTAAAGTAGATGATTTCCCGCCAGAACTCGCCGTCTGATGGCTGGATGAGCGACTGTAGCTAATGGCATGATGTCAAGCCGCAGATAATGTATGGATCCACGTGCAGTTGGATAAATAGGATGTGGCCGGTGTGTGTTGGTGCGCCCTTGATGAGTGATACGTATTGTGTGATGGTGATGAACTATGTGCTTGTGTGTCTTGGCATGTGCCCACATTCTCAGTTGGTCATGTGTGCGAGGAAAGATGCACCACGAGGATATTTATCAAGACTTTTTTTTTTCCGGTGAAATAGAAATCCAGGCGTCTGCATCCTCTCTTGTGTGTCCCTGATGAGTAGCTCTGTTAATAATTCATGGGCCATTCTGCATGGCCAATGGTAAGTTATTGTGTTTTTGCGAACCTATTCATCTTCATAGTGACTAATTTGCCCCGTGGTGTAATGGCACTGAGGACTTTGTGGGTGTAATGGGAGTCAATGACATTTTCTGGAGATGCAATTGCCCTAGCTTTTTTTTTTTTTCTTACTTTATTTTTCCCTGCACACACAAATGAAAATGTGCATGCAAGTGGCCCACACATACACACACGCACACACACTCTGTGCAGATTTGTGAGCAGTTGGAGTTCATGTGGATTGGAAAAAATCTCCCTAAGCTTGAGTGAATGCGGGCGCTCCATCCCTCACATCCATCCGCCTATTTATCTAAGTAAGCTACATGTAAGCTGTTATTTATGACGAGACTCTGGAGAATTAAGTGATCTAAGTAGCTTCTCTCTTATTATTGCTGTAATGCGCATTAAAGCTAGCTGTGTATTCTCTCCTGGTGGGTTTGTTCATCCATATTCATGAGGATGGCAGAATCTAAGGTTTGCTGTGTTGTCAGTACATTAATCTTAGATACCTCTCTCTCCCTCAGTCTCTCTCTCTCTCTGTCTTTCTCCTATGAGAGATTAGAAAGATCAGAATGTGAGGTAATGTAATAAACAGCTGTGATGGGCTGTCATGTCGGTATAATCCCTCTGGAAACAATTGACCGAGTCTCTGTGCGGCAAGCAGACAACAAAAGCTGTGAATTCAAGGAAGAGACACAATTTATAGCACCTGTGGCTGTGGAGGACACGTTTTATGCTTTGAGACAACTTCAATTAAAACAAAAAAATATATATTTTCTCAAGTGAACCATGTACTGAGTGGGCTCACCAGAGAGATTGGGATTTCTCAGCATTCATGTTTGCTCAGAACCCTGTGGGTGCAAACTTTGAAATTGACAAACAGCAGAAAGGGAGCAGAGACAAAACCGATTTGGAAAACTTGTTTGATGTATGTCAACAAGAACTCTAATAGTTTGCCGCAATCAATGAAACAAGCAGTTATGGGAGACAAACAGAGCATAATTGGAGAATGGCACTTTATTACAATTTATGGCCTGCCATCCCAGTTAGTGTTCCCGTCAGATGGGGCGATGCGTACAGGATGTTCTCTGAAGAGAAATATACAGATGTCTTAAAAAGAGAAGAAAGACATTGTCATGGTTTTTGTGGAGGGAGAAGAAGGGAGGAAAAGGGAGAGGTAACAGACAGAGGGAATGAGAAAAAGAGCAGTGTCGAAAACAACATAGATCACCCACCTCTTTCCACTCGTCCTTGTCCATCCCTCCGTCCCTCTGTCCCGCTGACAGAAATACATTAACTGAGACACGCTCGCCTTGAAGTTCCTCCCTCAGCAGCTGCTGTCTCAAACACTTTATTGAGTTATTGAATAGAGAAAATATATGACAAATGGAGTCAACAGACTGGACTTTGGTTTACATCCTTATCCAAACACACTGTGTTTACCACAGGAAATCAAAGTATAAATCTCTTTCCCAGCCCTTGTGCAAATCAATAGCCTGTTTCAGATACCTTGAGGTGTCCATCAACAAACACACAAGAATATAGAAACTCCTTGTCTTCCTTTAGTAAAGGTAAAGCTTTGTGTGATTACATTTGCTCATGCACAGGCAGTAGGTGTTTTTTAGAAGCTGTTCCCTCTCTCAGATAAAATATCCAAATATCAAATTGCAAGGCTGAAGGAGAGGTGTGAATCCTCAATCATTTACATTAGTACATGAAAGACATCGAAATTGGGCAATACTCCCCTAAAGTCCTCTAGGGACTAGGACTCTCCCGTAAACAACTTCAGATTGATTATAGTTCATGCATGGACTGAGTTTTAATGTTAATCTTTTGAATTTATCTCACAATCCAATAGTTGCCGCACTTCCTGTATGCGTTTAAAAAAAAATGTTCATTTGTTGTTGTTTTTTTAAAAGGGGGATTTGATGTGAAATATTTGCAGGAGCGGAAGATGCATGGCTTCATTCACATAGTACTGGTATTTATGACTAAACAGTACTACTTTTATACAAGAAAATATTTCATATATATATTATTCATATTTATGGCGATATTCAAGCTGGCAGGTCGTCTGCAGAACATATTGTTGAACTTAGAAGATAAATATTGTCCATTGAACGGATGCTGTAAATATGAATTGTGTGTAAATATTGTGCATTGAATAGATAAAGCTACATAGCTGCTTTTATTTCTCTTTATTTATGCTCGTACATTCAGCCTTTAATCGAAATTGCAAAAACAAATAAATATGACCCTCCTAAGTGTTTTTTAGAAGATAGTGGGGTAGATCTCGGCTAAATTTGGGAATTGAAAAGTAAGCTTAGGCTTGAAAAGGTTGGTTACCACTGGTGTATGTGATTACAGTTCATTTTCTATATGCCCACAATGCCTTGCTGTGTGTGTGTGTGTGTGTGTGTGTGTGTGTGTGTGTGTGTGTGTGTGTGTGTGTGTGTGTGTACATCTCTATCTATAGTGATGAGGGCCAATTTTCGTTCAATACCATCATTGTGAGGACATTTTGACTGTTCCTTACAAATTGTTATAGCGTAAGGGGCTAGGGAATGCATTATCATAATGAGTGTCCTCACAACCATAGAGAGACAAGTGTGTGTGTGTGTGTGTGTGTGTGTGTGTGTGTGTGTGTGTGTGTGTGTGTGTGTGTGTGTGTGTGTGTGTGTGTGTGTGTGTGTGAGAATGTCCAGAGTGCAGCTAAAAGGGCGGCGAGTGCTCTCTCTGTGTCATTGAATGAATCAGCATGTTGTTTACTGAAGTTGTTGGAGCAACAACAGAGCCGTACCCTCCGGGTCCCAGTGAGCCTCATTAGCTGCTGCCATTTCAGCTCCTGTTCCCTTGTTAATCACCTCAGTCGATCACCTGAGTGCAATCAGTTAAATTTAGTGATTAAGTCGAGAAAGCTGAAAAATGCAGCTCAGCGTAGATTCAGGTCGTTACCAGAGAAGCATGTGCCTGCTGGCAAGGAGAGTTTAGTCAGGTGACTGGATCTGGAGCTGGTTCTGAGCCGATGTGGGTCCTTCTGATATAACCTGTATATAAAAATGGACGACATTACAGCTCCCAAAAAGTGAAGCCAAAGAGTACTGATCACCACCTAGTGGCTGGCTGTAGTATAGGTTATAAATCCCATCTCCTCTAGGTTGGTGAATGGGACATGGACCAAAGTAAAAAGTCCAAAATGAGCAAGGTGTCCGGAGCATTTTGGTTTCGTTTCTGGGAGAAAGATCCTTCTCAAACTGATGCTTGTCACTTTTGTCTCTTTGTCACAAATGTACTGTTGCTGTCTTCAAAGGCAATGCAATGTATTTTAATTTTCTATTGTTAAGGTTTTAAAACTTTCTTAGATTGCCGGATAAGGGAACAGGATTTAATTTCAGACATTACCTGTAAGAGAATTAGATTTTCCCCGTGCACTGTGATAGAGTAGAGGTGTGTGTATGGAAATACACAATGCTCGGATGATTGTAACTGTGTCTATGTTGCAATGTAAAACTCATTTTCCTCCAAATATGAGGATAATACTCCATGAAACAATTTCAGTGACAATATAACTATTGATTTTTAGAAAGCACTTGCACCTGCAAAAAAGAGCATGAAAAGCCACTTAACTAAAGTAATGACAGCAAATGTAATGAGTTATGTTCCAGCTTTATACTTGGCTGCAATCAAACCACACTAAAGTGTCTTTTGTCACGACAATTATCCAAACCTGCTCTGTGCTTTAATTTTACTGAGACATCAGGAGCAGGAAAGACATATTGGGAGGTAATCAAAAAATGATATGAAAGACATTTATAAGAAAGGAAAATAATGACTAAAGAAAATGTCAGACAGATCTTTTCTCATCTGCTTTTTATTTGATTATACAAAAACTACTCAACTCATTTCCATGGAATTTTGTAGAGGGGTGGGGGATAACCCGAGGAAGAATGATGTGCAGATCCTGATCAGGATGGGTTTTTTTTTTCACTTTCTGCAACATTGCAAGATTGCAAAGAACAAAAAGAAATCAGGCACTTTTAGGGGACTGATATTTATGAGTGTGTGCAATTTCAATGTGGTTTCATCGGGGGGCTGTTGGGCCCTGGCGGAGGTGTGCGCTCCACTGAGTACTATTCTAGCTTTAATTTTATTTTCCACAGGAGTCAAAAACATCATCATCATCATCATCATTGTTGTCGCATTATGTCTCACGCACGCCACTGTCATTGGATTATGTGGCATTGTCTCTCAGTAATAATGTTCTGATGCTCATATTGTGTGTGTCTGCCTGCGTGCCTGCATGTGTGTGTGCGAGAGAGAGAGAGAGAGAGAGAGAGAGAGAGAGAGAGAGTCAGAGATAGTGGCTTTAATGAGCATCTTTCAGTCCCAATCTGTTATGACCTTGTTGTTTTCTGCCTTATTCCATTTGCAAATTGCGGTATTATTCAATAAAAAAGCCAGTATAATAAACTATATATGAGCATATTTCTTTTTTCAATCAAAAGACAGCTTGGGCATTGTGATAAAAACAAAAAAAAACGAAAGAGGAAAAGAAAAAAACCAACCACGTCAAAGTCATTCAAGTGTTGTCAGTCTCATGTATCACCATACAAGCCTATTATGTGTGACAAGCAAGGAGCAAGACTGCCAAGAATATTTCCCGGCGCCAGAAATCTCTTTTTGATTAAAAGTGTTTATATTAATTTGCTCTGCTTACCATTCCTTCTGCCATTTCCTGTCAAAGCAACATGACATCTAATCATTTATGGTGAGATAGCATTTTTATGTTAATTTAGTCATCTCACTGGAAATAAGTAAACACTACTGACATTCTGTTAAAGGTGAAGCAAATAAATTCATAACTTCCAATTCATTCTGTCAACTTCTATATTATCATTAGGCCAGAGGCTCAGACAGACTAAGAGATTGCAGTTGTGCAATCAACATACAGATCATGAAGCGGGTTTATCTCATTAAAAGCTTTTCTCAGACCTTCTTCCTAACCTTGCTTCCCTCTTAAGGGTCTTTTTGCTTTGTTTTCAGAGCGGATATCTAAATTGAATTTGCTCCCTTTATCAAGCCACACATGCATGTTCCTTTTTATCTCTTTAGGTAAACATCGCTTTTTTTTCTAGCGCCATACTCTTCCTACCCTCGACGGTTATCTTTAATGTATGGCCACGTGCCATCTTGTTCAAGGACAGTCCACTCACCTGCGCTCCATCCTTGAGTGTAGATCCCCTTTAGCGAGCAGAGCTGACCTCAGTGCAAATGCAAATACGTATGTGGCCGGTGCCAAGTCAAGAGCAGGACCTTCGCTCCCTCTGGTTCAAACATAAGGGGGTTATTTTAGCACCTAGATTTGATTTCTTTTTTTATGTTTATAAGTTTCCCCCCTCTCATCTGTCTTCTATCAGCACCCTATCAATCACTGAATGCATGCAGCAGTTCAGAAGTCAGACTGACCTTGACAAAAAGAGCTCCAACGCTCCTGCATACCAATATCACTGTGCTGTTTGAGATGTGAACTGATATATTCAGTAAGTATTCTGAATTCTGTTGACTTTTCTTTGGTCTATCAAGTTGCTGCAGAGTAGCAAAAATCATACCGACCAGTTTGTGGTGACTTCTCAGTTTCATTTACACAATTTCAATAAATAATTTCACCACTTTAGGACATTATTTATTGGAATGACATTTCTATTCTTATATACTTGGTGATGTTTTCATTGCTGTTTGTCAGAGATTACACAAAAAACACTAAACTGATGTTCTTAACACTTGGGGGAAGAGTAGGGTTAGGGCCAAGGAAGAAGTCCTACTTTTAGGAGAAGATTCAATTTCACTTTCTTTGTCATTGCAATATTATTGTGAGTTTATTAACACCCATGTGTCACCTATTTTGTATTGATAGGTGTTTGTGTCTGATTCTGACATTTTATTTTTCATTTAATTATTAATGAGTTTATTTATTGTATTGTAAGGTGTCCTTGGGGGTTAAAAAAGGTGCAGTGAAATTAAATATATTTTCATTATTGTTATTATTATTACTATTATTATTGCAGGATGGGGCATTTTTCAACAATTTGGGGAATTTGTCAAAACAGAAATTGGTTTCCAGATTGTGTGAATCCAAATTAGTATTTTCACAGGGTTGTTCTTTATGCATTCATTATCAGATAATGGATATGTTGCCAGTATTTAATGAAAGCAGTTTGCAGAGATTATATGTACAAGGTAAATGTGTCTGACCTTAAGTAACGTATGCAATATGTTGATAATGTGGCCAATCAGCCTTGGTGGAGGTATGTGCTCTCTGAGTGCCCTTCTAGCGTTTCTTTATCTCCAGTACAAATAGGGATGTCAATGGAGTTTCATTATAATCAAATATACAGATGTTACTACACATATTTAGCCAGTCACATTAAGAACAACATCAACAACATTATTATCATTCTTCGCAACTTTGTCAAAAGTAGAAAATGTAACATTTTCTGACCATTTGCTTCCCCGGCACATCGGTACTGTACTCAGTGATTTGCACATTGTCCTGCAATTTTGCTAATCACACACTAACCTTTCATCGCTCAATGTGATAATGGCGGGTTTAATGTCACATTGTCGCTCATTGATGGCAGATTGTTTGATCAGCTGGGAATTACACAAAGATTAAGCCGAATAATTATTGCACGTACAATTATGAGCGACACGAAGCTAATTGGAGAGGTGGATGCCAGAGTTCACAATGTACACATCATCGTACAGAGCGTCAGAGGCCATGTTTGATTTTACATGAGAAGTAAGGCAAAGAACAACCATCCATTTAGTCTTCTCTGTATTGCAGTCTCCAAGTCTTGCGTGTAAAACTCCCGCCATACGAACTGATGGTAGAAATTACAAATGATCTCAGGAGATGATGTTTTCTTTGCCGCTCAGTGCCAGCAAGCAGCAGCGTAAATATTCGCTCTAGTTTGAGGAAATCCTAGAACAACTGAGTGTCTTTGCTTATTCTTTCATGTTCTTGCAATGTGCATGAGGGAATGAGTGTCAGCTAAACTCCTCTGCTGCCACGATCCAGCTCAATACACTCTGGGTTTTTATTTGACTGAATCTGCAACAACTCTCTGGCAGTGAGTAATATTCTTTGACACGTCTGAGGTGCTGATCAGTTTCAATTTGTCATTGACTAAACTTTTTCATTTCATTCTAATAGAGTGACTTGGATATGAGATATATTTCTCTCACCTTGCCAGTTTGTGCTGTTGACAGATTTGTTACAGACACAAAGACTTCAGCTGCAAGGTTTGGCTGTTTTATGTGGGTTTTGTGTGTGTGTGTGTGTGTGTGTGTGTGTGTGTGTGTGTGTGTGTGTGTGTGTGTGTGTGTGTGTGTGTGTGTGTGTGTGTGTGTGTGTGTGTGTGTGTGTGTGTGTGTGTGTGTGTGTGTGTGTTTGTTTGTAGACTCATCTTCCCTCAGTATCTGGGCTCCTTCTGGGTGCTCTGGTTAAAGTCATGGATTTCAGATTGGAGTTGCAAACGGGTGAACACAACCTCTAAATTGCTCCTCTGAGTGTAAATGTATGTGTTTATGTGTGAGCCAAGCAGTGGGCTAATGAAGTGTCCAGGGTGTTTTTCACAGAGCATGCTGATGATAAGCAAGTTCAGCAACGGGATGGATTTTCTCACACGGCTGTGCACATACAGATACATGTGAGAAGTGGATTAATACAGAAGTTCATGTTTTCCTTGCAGTTTCACCCATGAGGTTGTCGACTGACACATCAGTGAGAGGGACGGGTATAAATGGCTCTTAGGACTGGGATATAGGGAAAGACAGAAGAGAGGGGTGAATAGCTTAAAGCCTGGACTGGTATAGAAGAGAAAGAGGAGTTGAATGAAGAGAAGACGAGTGGAAAATGTGCCCGCCGAGGCGTAAAATTAGCAATTACATTGGGTGTCATCAGTAATGACTATTTCAGTCCAGATATAGGGGGTTAATGTCCAACAGTGAGACTGTAATTCAGCCGTTACACCTGTGTTCAATCGGCCGGTCAGGGGAGGCTGTGATGGAGCCACAACCTGGCTTAGAAATCGCACCTATGCAACGATAAGCCAAGATGGCCGCCATCTGCTGGGAAAGCTTTCAGAGGCAATTTATTTTTTAAGACCCATATGCTGACCTTGGTTGTGAAAGAACAAATTTGTATGAAATCACATCAGAGGTTTTATCCCTCTGTGTGTGTGTGTGTGTGTGTGTGTGTGTGTGTGTGTGTGTGTGTGTGTGTGTGTGTGTGTGTGTGTGTGTGTGTGTGTGTGTGTGTGCACAGCCAGTGGGGGTGTGCAGATATGTGGAATTTCTGGTCTCTACCACAGTGGGACCTTAAGGGATTTGTGACAACCTGCACATAATCACAATGTTTAATCAGTCCTCCCACGTGAATGTAATTACTGTTTGTATTTTTGCTTTCCTCTAATGTGACTATTCAAACCTCGTGAAGGAATTATCATGCACGGGTTCTGGAAAACTGACAACTTCATTTTCACATCCACACAGCCACCTTCCTCTGGCAATTGTGCCTACCAAAACAGTCCCGCTCATTTGGTTTGATTATTCTGCAGCTCTCATAAAAAATAACCATCTGTCCTTGGTTTCCAGAGGAAGCGCTTTTTAAAATCCCTACGCTTTCATTCATCACCATGATGTCACATCTATCACCGTGGTGACGGGAATACAAATGAGGTGGATGCACACTCAGTGGCCCGCTGTAAATAATTTACTGTTTTGTTTTATTGAAAACAGAGACAACATTATTTTCTGCTAGGACTCCCCTTGGCCAAGGTCTGCAGACACATCCATCCAGCAAGCACCATATAGACAAAGCTGAAGTTCTCTTTATTATGCATTATTACTCCAACCATTAAGGAGGGCTCTCTCATGACCAGGACACACACTGGGGTGCTGTTAGTGCGATGACGTGATGCATCACAAATCCTCAAAGCCATATGGTGAAAGCCTGGAAACATCATCATGTGTAATTTATGTGTTTAGAAGCAAGATTCGGACATGCCATGTTCTATCTTTTGTTGCAATGACAAAGTACATGTTATCTTGCAGACACAGAAACATTAGCACGAGGACGACCCACAAAAAAACACATGGTCATACACAAACATATCCAGGCAAGCACCCAGCCTCCACCTTCTCAATCACCTTTCATCACCCTCCCTTGTCCCCTGTACTATAAGTCACTCCACTTCAATTCAAGCTGAATTTAAAAACATTCCCTGGCAGGGCATGCATCCAGCAATTTAAAGTGCAACTCTGAACGTTAATCCTGGTGCACCAGTTCACTGACAGTGCTGATTATAAAAGCTTTAATTGCGAGCTTTAATTACCCAAGCATCGCCACTGGAGTGACAGTTTTAGAACTCTCCACTTTCTGCACCTTTAAACTTGCCAGCTAGTCGTAATCCTGTTGGAAGGGTGACATAGTGGAATTGGCTGTAGCCGAGCTCCACAGTTACTTTTCAATAGCGCGCAAACCATCCAATCAAACCCTATGAGGTAAAGCACAACCCAGTCTATGAGACTGGCATTATAATCCATATAGGTACCACATTTTCTCAATTTCATGGTCTTTAAAACTGAACCAATCGATATTCTGACAGTAAAAAATCCAAATGGCTGATTCTAGTGTTAAAGTGTCACTCCTAGGGACACACCAAGAGAAAATTATCTCTTAAACCTGCAGCCCCCAAGTTTTATGGAGCATTTTAACATTTTGAACCCTGCTGTTTTGCTGTTGCGGCCTGGATCCTTTTACAGAAAACAGTTTTAATGAGCAAAAGCTCAGGTAAAACGAATGATTCTTACCTTTGTAACAGCAAATTGCAGATAGGAAATGTTAGCGACCTGCTTAACTGAAACTTTATCAGCTAAAAAGCCTCATATTACCCTCACAAGTTGGTGGAGACCCAAAGCAGAGGGAAAAGAGGAATGTATGAGCTAGAAACACGACTTCACAACCCAGATGCTTTGGCTTATTTATGGCCCAGATCTGGCAAACAGGAATGGGCCACCCAGGTGCCATCATTCCATGTGGCATGTGGTTGCTATGTGGGATAGATAATAATGTGCTTCTGTGTCAGCTGGATATCGACGACATATGCGTTCTACAAATACGCCCATAACATCTTCTCTAAAGTGAAAAATGATATTGTGTCGTTCCAAGTGGCCACAAAATCAATCAATGCAGGTTTAAAATGAAAAAAGATCCTCAAAGCTTCAACCTGGGAATCCCACAACTACTTTAGCAAATACAAAACATTAAAGCTTTCACTGCTAGGCCACTTTCTCCGGAAAGGTTTTGCACATTGAGGCCTCAGTGTCAACACCTCTGTGATCTGCTTCTGTTTCCTCTTGTCTCCCATTTGGCCAAGTGCCTGTGACATATCTCTCGCTCTGTCCCTTGCCCAAAGCAGCCACTATACCAGAACTATCTTCCTGAAGAAAATCAATTTGTCTACCTCTGACGCATGCTGCACATCCGTCACTCCAAGCCCCGGCACGCTTGGTCATTTAACAGAGAAGATTCCACCGGGCCTGAAGCGTGTGAAGGTAGTGAAGCGATGTCAGCGAGCTAAAGAGCAATTTCAGAAAACGATGTCCGGAGCGGGACTCGACAGTCAACGCCTGTGAAACAACAATCATACATGCGTGCGGTAAATATGAAAATCCATGGATGTGTTTCTCTATGTTGAGAAAATAAAACATTATAAGGAAGAGACCTTGTAATATATAAAAAACATCTTCACTGGAAATTGTTTTCATAATTTCTCCCTCAAGTTGATTTTTAGAATATATATTTTTTTAATTGGTGCCGAGTTGGAACCATAAAGAATATAATACATGTTCTTCAGTGCAAAAACATTCCCACTGCAGTCACGGTCATTTAGAAGCCGAGAATGAACAGTTTGTATGTGACATTTTGTTTTGTTGTCCCTCATTCTTGTTTGCTCTGCTGGTCTCCAAGTGCAGACGCGAGATGGTAGTAAGTTCCACATTTGAAAAAAAATAATCAAATTGATATTGGTTCATAGATTTATCTAATACCAGAATAAACCAGAATGTTTTTATTTACAGATATGTTTGTTTAACAAATTATTTCTGTTACTAAGATGGAAGGCCTACACAGACTATTTTTTAAACATTGTCGAGCTCATCCGTTATAAACAACATAAAGGAAAAAAAAAGTCAGGTCAGTCAAGTCGAATATTATTTATGTCGTCCAATATCACAAATTTGCCGGAAGGGTCATGACTCTTCATCATAATGACTCTTCATCATAATGACTCTTCATCATCATGACCAGGGTTCAAATCACACCGTGGCTTTCGGGGTCTGCCCTATTTTTCAGACTACACTTTTAAACATCCCACACACACGTGCACGCATTGGATGGCCATGTCAGGAATAAACATTGTTGTGTTGATTATTGAGACTAAGTTTCTTTTTACCATTATTGTTGACACAACATATGCTCAAAATATGCTCCTTTACACTTTCAAAGGAAAGGACAAATAAATGTTCCCTTGCATCATGATTTACATAAAGTGTATAACTTGATATGGAGCATGATTTAATCATCTTGTGTCTTATTAGTTTATTATGCCACCGTGCCATCAGTCACTATCCACAATTTGCATTCATATTGATTACAGCAACCATAGAGGTAAACACATTGTCACTTCAAATTAGCTGTTTATGAATGACAACTTTTTTTTTCTCCCTGCAAAGTTGTCAAGTTCTAATTAGTGTTGGGGTAATCAATGCAGTTTAAAAATGCAACGATAAAGCAATCAACACGCATTTGGTTGCATATGAGATATTGTTTGTGCCGACAACAGCGAATAATCATAAATCATTCCCTCACCAGTTTGTTCAGATCTGATTATTGGAGACAAAATGATTCCATATTCCATATAACAATTTCCAGTTTCTCTGGTGAGCGGGGGTGGGGGTGGGGTTGTAATAAAGTATTTGAGTGCATTTGTTATTTTTAGATACTTTATTCCTTTCACTCCACTACATTTATCAACATACTATATGTATATGTTCTTTCTACTGCTCAATGTTTCAAAATATATTTACAATCACATTATTATTATTATTTGCAGCAGTCATATTAATAATCAAAACAAAACCCTAAGCTTTTAATGAGTGACACAGATTTCAAAAAGCAGAGAAGGAAATAAAAGCAAGTAGGTCTAACTGAAAAAAGTTCAAATCTAAATTTAAGTTTTGGAAAACACATCAATTATGAGCGAGAAACTGATCCTCTGATCCAATCAGAGCCGCAGCATCACCAGTGGAGAAACACTAAAAATGGATTGAGATAGAAGCCACCGCCAAGACTCATAATGATGTTGTAGACTATTGCATTAGTGGAACAGGTTACACACAACGGCAACTATTACTTTAAATACTTGAAGTAGATTTAAAAGCCAGAACTGATTTACTCAGCTCTCCCTGCATCACATGACCCCTCATTGGCGCCCCGTCTCTCTTTGTTTTATTAAGCTTTTAAAAGAAAATTACACATCTACGAGTGATCACAGTCCTGATCTGCAGAGGCTACATTCGAGGGGCGGATGATGATGATGATGATTATAATGGGGCTGTTTATATATGGCAGTATTATCGCCGACTGATATGTGGAGAGGGATGAGAGCTCTGCCTGAAGCTTCTCCCTGAAACCTCTTTATGACAATCCAGAGCTATTGTTGTTAATGATAATGAAAAGTGCAACGCGTTAAAAGTGAATCAGAGTCATGGAAGAATGCGATACGTGCTCGACTTAATCTGAATGTGCTCAGGCCCTGCTCGAGCGACACCAAGTGACAGCTTCTCGTTGGGGCTAACAGTGCGTTCCCCATTCGCTTTTGTCACCAGCAGAATATTAATGATAATTGTGGCGTTTTAAGGATATGACTTGCATCAGCGGCGTGTGTAGAAGCGCAGATCATCAAATCAGCGTTGCAGTCGCGTGCGGTCTCGGATAATTCGGCGAAAGCGCGCGGCATTACGGCTGTGAAAGCGCCGATAAAATCCTATTTGACAAATGGAGCAGAGCAGACACAATGTGACATTGGCATCACCACAGTAAAGACATCGTCTCACAGCTTAAGCCATGCTCTAAATATGAAGTCTTAACTAAATCTCTCAGCTTATCTGATAGCAGACACTTCAGGGAAAGTGCTGTGGCTATGAGTTTTCATCCCCACTGTCGCTGATTTGTTAGGACCACCTTTACTGCTGACACTGAAACTCTCCTCCTCTCCTCTCCTCTCCTATCCCTCCATCCCCAGCTTCTCCTGCTTTCCTTCTCTCAGTCCATATTACCATGGTCTGCTGCTTCCCATCTCCTGCGGGGATTAGCAGGCTAAACGCAGGGAGAGGCTCAGTAGCATATGGGAGACGGTCCCACCTCGGATCGTAAATTCGCCCGTGATTGAGGGGAGTGACGCCAGGCCCCTACTGGGCAAGCAGGAGTTCCAAGGCACCATGCCGGGCGAAATAACCTCAAAGTGACATTAAAGCAACCTTGAGTGGGACTTTGTGTATCAGCGCTCTAGCTGGAACATGATGATAAGGCTTCAGATTAACAGTTGCAACTGGGGGGGGTGCACCTTCTTCCAGCGATACAGGAGATTAACGGAGAGGAGATGCAAGATGCACGCGAGTTTACACACACGTTCACTGGCACGGTAAACATGAAGGTGTTTGGTCAGCAGCCGCAGTGACAGCATCTATTTACACGTGATGATTTACTCGCTGTTACAGCATGTTCTCTTTTGTCTTTGACAGGCCATTAGGTGAGGTGAGGAATGAAGGTAGGACTTAAGAGAAAATTCAAGTTTAATCTGCCTAATGCAGAAACACCATTATAGCCTTCCTTCAACTCGTCACTTCAGGCCAGAAGTTTAACTTTATACTCTCTCATTAACAGAACGTGGGAGCTCATCAAAGATGAATGTCTCGCCCTGATGAAAAGTAAAAGATATTAGAGGGGTTCTCATACCGTGGTCAAATAAATCTCTCCGTTCTCCGCCGTTATTCAATAGTTCCCAACCTTTTATGTCTTAATATATAGTGATATCTACTTTTCACACTTGTCATGGAGTGCATATAAGTTGTGTGTATCTAGACAAGATAACACATAACAGTACTGGAATAAAAATCTTGCGGCAAAAAAAGGATTTTGTCTAGTAGTTTCTCTTTCTCCCTATTTCCTGCAGTGATGTCTGACAACCACTCGTAAAGTTTCCACATTGTGGACCACTGCCTTAAATGATGCCAAGTAGTATACCAATATAAAGTAATAAATACTGCAGATAAAGTACAAACAGATAGAAACATATTTATTGAACCTATATGAGACATTTTCATATTTCAACAGACTGGACACAGCAGTAGAATTAAGAATTAAAGCCACTACAGAACTGCACAGTTGCAGAAATGCAGACCTGCAGAGCCAGATATTGAATAAAAATAAATAATATACGGTGTATACAATATATTCCTAAGATACAGCATTAATAAGAAATACAGTGTGCAATTCAAAAAAGGTTGGAGTGCAATAAGAACCGGGCTAAAAGGAAGTGTATAATAAATGCAGTAAGAGTATCATATACAAGTATACGTTGTTATGGTGAATGGTTGGATTGATTTCCTGTAATGTTCTTTGTGACAGCAGAGCTGAATGACTGATAGAAAACAAGCTGGAGTGAGTCGTCCAAGGAATGGGCGTCCATGAGGGAGAGCGGTTTGTTCAGTGACCTCCTGCTCCACATGGACTCAAACCAGACTCTCACCAATGATGATACCGGCCGTGTGAATGAAGTTACAGATCCTGATGTGGCACCACAGGACACCTTCGAACCATTAGTGGAAAGTAACTAAGTTAAGTACAATCTTAAGGTAATTGTACTTTACTTGAGTATTTCCATTTTTGTGGTACAATTCCAGTCCTCTACACATAGAGGAAAATACTTAACTTTCTACACTACATGTATTGACAGCTGTAGTTACTTTAAAGATGATGATAGGGCAATGGACAGAATAACTGGCTTTAAAATACAACACGTTTTTTTGACATTGTGTGTCAATCAAAAAGCTGTGTCAGTGTCACATTGTCTGAATTGTTAACAACTCCCACACACAGAGGCACTACTTTTGTTTCAATAAATGTCCAATGATCAATATCTCATCAATTACTCAAAAAGTCAAGAAACCAAAAATAGTGTCGCAGTATTTTTTATCTTATTTTATATCCTTCCAGCCATTAATTATCTATTATGTGTGTCCTTTGAGGGTGGTGGTGTGGACTGGACCCAACCCCCAGCTGCCATTGGGCAAGACACAGAGCCAAACCTCTACTCACATTCACACCTACGGTCAAAACCTGTGAGGCAACAGTGCAAACCACCTGGAAATAAAACTGTAAAAAAAGTAGTTTAAACTTGTTCCACCTGCAGCAGCTAAAATACTGTGTACACACTGATGCTTCAGTATTGATACAGAGTAAAGGATCTTAATACTTCCTGTATTAAAGCCGACAGTCTTCCATGAGTATGCACTCTACTGTTACAGTTGTGATAAATCTCATGTTCTCTCTTCTCATGTCTCTCGTGCTAAATATCCCGTGTTTATCTTTCTCTGTAAGAAAGCTGGACCCGTCCTCCAGCTTTGATGGAGATGGATCCAGACTTTACAGACTTCTGCTCTGTCAACAGAAAAACAAAGATGTTTCACACTCTGCATTAGAATAATACCAGAAGTCTGTCGGGGGGGCTCTGTGGCTAAATCAATACCGTAATTACACTTTTGGAAAATCTTATGTAATGCTTGGTGATAATTGGACTCTGGTGTATCGTAATCAGTGGAATTGGGGCTCGGAGATTCCTCTGGCTGAGGCTGTGGATGTGGCTGCAGTGAGAAAAGTTCTGATGAAAATAGGAAAGAACACAGATGATCTCATAGAGCTGCTCTGATGTTTCTATTTAGTCTATGCACTACAAGAACGATGGCACAGTTCACAATAACAAAATATCAAGTTTTCCTAGTTTCACCAAGTTTATTTTGTGACGTTTGATTCGTATTATATTTGACATATTTAGTTTCCAGCATCACATATCTGTCTATTCCCCCCTTTCTCCAGTTCTGGACTCAGGAGTCTGTCTCACGTTTCCTCACGTGAGTGGACTGTCTGCAGCATAGACTGTACACAAAGATCGACCACACGTCCACACCTCCTCCTATTATACAAAGATCCATCTGAAATATCACGGTGTGGGTGCTGCTGTATCATGTATGTGATTTGGAGCCAGAGTCTGTGTAGTAGTGATCGGGGTGTGGAGCTGAGGTGTCGAGGTTTTAATTCCACTCAGGGTGAGTTTGGGTAATCTGGGACATTTTTAGCAATTTTGTCTTCAGCAACTTATTCAGATATCTGTTTTACACAAATTATAGCTTTCTGTAATCCTGAAGATGTTTTCTAAACACACCAGTAGAAAGAATGGAGATATCATACTCATAGGAGACATGGCCAAGCTTTGATGTTCTTTGTGCCAAAAAAGAAAATTCTGCCTGAATTTGATAATGTGGAACACTTGTATTAATAAAGCTTTAATTTCTTTGTTTTGTGCACGTCAAGTTCAATATTATCAATTTTTTTTAAAGCATTATGAAAAACGACAAGAATATGAATAAAAATGTAAAATAAAAAGTTACATCATTCATAGAAATTTCGTTAGTTCAACCCAACATGTAAAAGTCAAATTTTCTTCAAAAAGAACCCTTTCATAAACTATCAAATGAATTTAAAACTCATTATGAGCTAATTAAGCAACCAGACAATCATTTTAAACAGACAGGGACAGACTGTATTTTCCATTAACTCCTGTCTGACAACTGCAGACCCGAGGCTACATCTTTTTAGTTTATCTTTTTATTTCCGGATTATCTCGAAGCATGCTGTCCCATATTATTAATCATGTTTGATAAAGTGGGGCAACCTACAACTGTTTACAAACTGTTTCAACAACTCAATGCATATTTTGTTGCTTGAAAACATCACAGACATAATTTGAGAATATTTGGCTTCACTTTTTGGAAGCCCTCATGTCGTCCATCTTTATATACAGGCTATTGTCTGCAGATGTCCCATGAATCCATTGTCTCAACATGAACCTTCAACAAGATGCTTTCATGGACTTTTAATGAAGATGTAAATAACTCTAAGTAGAGGTGATGCAGTAAGAAGGAGGAACAGCAGCTGCTCTGCATGTGCTTCAGGATGTGATCAGCAGGTACAGCGGTGGTTACCAAACATATGGGGAGAGCTACAGCATTTTATATACAGTTGTTCTCTCCGGATGTCTAATTAGGTTTGAGTCAATGACAATCAGTTTTCATGTTTTTGATGACTTTTGGGGGCTGAGAATCAAACCGAGAAGTTTTAAGTCAGCGCCACGGAGCTTCCATTCCAAGTGTTTTGTGCAGCTTCTGCATCAAGGCACATAAATAAATGAACACTCGATAAAGTGATATAAATAAAGTGCTGCGCCAGATGGGAGCAAAAAACACAAAGAGTATTCTCTGGGCAGAGCTGAAGGGAAAAATATACAGTGTTACGTATTCAGAAGAAGCTTTTTTTTTGAAAGGCGGAAACAACTCTACATTCTGATCGAGACGCATTTGCTCTCAGACCCTGAGCTCAATTTGTTGTATTTTGACACTGTTTACAAGCAGCGATACTGGGCAACAGTTACTGGTTCTCATTAAAAGATTATTCCCTTTCACGTTACATTTGTCTTGTGTTGCCGTTGCCAAGCGGAGAACATGCCCACTGGAGTTCTCATCACTCACCTACTTGCTGTGGCAGGACTGGCAAGCGGCAGCTCCTTCAAGGGTACTCGACAACAAAACATTTTTATACCGCGTGTTCCTCTGCAAACACAAAGGAGCTCCTCTTCACCTGTCAACACGATTATCCAGCCCAGTGTTTCCCCCTGAATGCAGACCGGTGGTCCTATTTTCCCACATGGAGCCGTAGGAAGCCTCGAGATGTGGGACAAAGAAGGCCCACAATCCTGCCTTGGATTACCTCATGCCTTTGGTCCCTGAAGTGGCCAGTCAGTCTCGCTCTCTCTCCCCCCCACCCCACCCCTCTTACAAAGCCAAGCGAGGAGATGGAGTAAGTAAGGCGGAAAGGGGAAGGAATCCGAAAAAAGAAAGGAAGAGCAACAGTGTTGAGGGAGTAAGAGCATAAAAGGTGCAGGGGTAAGGAAACAGAGTGAAAGTGTTTGCGAGAGAGAGAGAGAGAGAGAGAGAGAGAGAGAGAGAGAGAGAGAGAGAGAGAGAGAGAGAGAGAGAGAGAGAGAGAGAGAGAGAGAGAGAGAGAGAGAGAGAGAGAGAGAGAGAGAGAGAGAGAGAGAGAAAAGGAGTGGTCTCATGTTTAGTATTTAGTATAGGGCAAGTGGGGCAATTACTCCAGGAGGAGAATAGAGATTGGGTCCAAGCGCAGGACCAGCGCTTCACATGAGGGTTTCCTCAGGGACACAGTTCAGCGGGTGTAAATCTGCCGTCCACTGCCGGATGACCTCACACAGCACGGCAACGCACACACATATTTATGACTTGGTGCCCACCCACTACTGTTCCATGTCCGCCTGTGGCCACCGACCTTGTCTGTTGTTTACCAGCATGACTCACCATCCTGATTGGATATTTGAGTGAGTGGTACAGTGCACTGACATGATGTTCCCTGGTAAATATTATTTTCTCTGAGGACACTTCACTTTCCTGCATTAAACTGGTTTGTTATGGTTCATATCTTTAATCCTGGTTGCATGTTAAAGAAACCGTGCATCTCCACTTATGAGGTTATGTTTTTATCTGTGTGTGATTGTTTGATGGCAGGATTACACAAAACCCTAGCAGTTAGAGCTTTAATGTTTTTGTATTTGCTAATGTGTCCATGATTCCAAGTACAGCTTCTTTTTCACTTTCTTTAATTTTGCGAGATAAGTGACTTTTTTTTACATTTTTGTTGATCTCTCATAAATATAAATCATGGATCTTGCAGAAAAAGAAAAAACATCAGTCATGTTTAGGGGACTGATATCTAGGATTGTTTAAATGTGGTTTCATCAGGGGACTGTTGGGCTTTGGTGGATGAATAAAAACTAGTTCTGTTTATGATGCTTTTTGGCCATGTGATCTCCTCAAAAAGCCCCAAATCCCAGTTTTTACATAAACAGCAAGGTAATATAGAGGATTTGTTACCATTGGTTTACAAATGCTGCAGATATTGAGCAATATTTAATTTAATTTGGACTCATATTTCTTGTGACTTGACAAATATACAGTTGGCCAAGTCCCATCTTCACTCTCTCCGGGTCCGTTTTGTTTTTCACTGACAAACTATCTTCACCATATATTTTCTGGGCAGATCGGGTGCAGGGACTTAATCAGAACTCAGTAATCAATAAAATGCTTTATTTATTAATGGCACCAGGAAGATGGTTGGAGTGAATGTTGGTAACACAAAGTGCACAATGATCACACCGCAGAACAGGGATTACATTCAGAGTACCATGGACTTGTGCAACAAAAGCACCGTGGTTAAGATTCAGGAACAATAGTGGTTATAAATATGGTTTAATTGTTTAGTTCAGATGTACTGGGGAAAAAACAACTAAACTCTTTACTGATAAATTCAGGATCAACACATTTGCTACTTGCCACAGGTAAAATACAACACAACCTTATCTCATTAATAGAAAATGGTGGTTGTTTTATTATAGTTATTTGTTAGAGGCAGGGCTGGCTAAGGGGAACTGCAGAGCTTAGAAAGTACATTCTCAGTCATTGTTAATATAAAAATATTCATTTAAATTGAGCTCTAAAGTTGACTCGCAAAATTCTTCAGATATTTGTAACTGCAGAATTGGAGAATTACTCATTTATATGTAGACATATACTTTACTTTCGGTCCAATTTGTCTGGTTCAAAAGTTGAAAATATGTCTCATCTGAATCTTGATCTGAAATTATAGACAGAAGAAAGTTCCTAAAAGAGTTGGAGCAGAACTGAACCTTTCACCGTGAAAAGTTTGAATAAACCTCAAAACCCATCATTTAATTTTCAGGATCTTTCTGTTCCTTCACTGCAGAATGTTTAACAGGTTGATTCAACCGAAATACGGAACGAATCTCCTCAAGCTGCACTGTGGTCAGTTGTTGTCCTTCAAAATTAATTTAGTTGCACCCATGGCTTTAATTTCCTTTCATATTCATTGCAAAGAATACCACCTACTGCTTATTAAGAGCCATAACAAACAGCTCATTTACTATCTGAGCTGTATACAGATACAGCCAGTTACCGCTAATTCATTTTACTCAGATTTGATTGAACAGGCTGATTTCTGTCACAGCAGGTGTCTCTGTGTACACGTCTTGCCTGGATTTACTTTTTGTTGACGCAGCTTCTGTAGTCAAACACGTAGCAGTGGAAGGAAAACCCCGATTGAATAAGCACCGCACTCGAACAAGGATAAGAACTTCTGAGATTCCGAGGGAAAACCGATCGCTGAGAATTAAGTGTGATGAAATCCAGACGGGGAAAATGCAAGCTGTGGCAACTATCCCTTCAATATCTCAGAGTATCAAGCTGTCTCAGGGCATCAAGTGTTTCAAATCATGGATGAATTGGAAAAACAGCTAATATCTCACTGGACTGAGCCTCATTGATTTTACCCTGAGAGCATGAAAAAAAATAAGAAAATCACTTTGCAAGCAGCGTGAAGCCCGAGCCCCTGGGCACGCAACTTAACCTTGAGGTGCTGAATAATTCTTCAGTGATTTGATTTGAGCCTCAGTGCCTTAAAGCAGCTGAGGACCGGTGACCAAATATAAGCCTGTTAGGTCACAACCAGCAGGTGGATAAATAAAGTAGAGTCACACTACTTCTTAATTATGGGGAGAGTTTAAATGCAGGCAATACAGATAAAATGTTTTTGGTTTGAATTAACAGGTGATTTTATTATAAATCTCCATAGGTAAAACACATTTGTTTTTAGGAAATGGACAAAAAGCAACACAATTATCTGCTTTTTAGAGACGGTATTGAAAGGAACCTCTCTGTTGGAAACGGTATGTTTTTTACCAGAGCTGATGGAACAGAGGCAATTTTAAAACCGGACTGGAACTTCACTTCTCTGTAGAAAACCTGTAAAATAATATCCATTGAAGTGGTGAAACTCAATAAACACCACGTTAAATACATTATATATAGTTTTTATAATATCTTTCTTTAAGATCAGAATACCAAGAAAGAAAAGGGCAGAGCGGATTTTCAGGATAATAAAGTCTTTCAATATGGAAATAAGCCACTTCAGAGAAAAGCCAAACACTGGATTCTAGTCAGTTATGTCAAACACATCTTTGAATTAAAGAAACAGTGAGTGGTCCAATGCAACATTACATTTACTTAGGTATTGTTCAGATCTACAATTTGAAGTTACCTGCAACTTACGCTTCTCTGTAATTCATCACAATTTAGAGGATGACAAGGAAGATATTTGTATTCTGATATATAAAGGAAATTGGGACATGTAAGGGTTAATCAGACCCTGTGTAGGAGATCACCCTTAAAGTAGTGTAAATGTATTAAATATATAATGACAGACTGTTTTGAATGTGTCACACCAGTTATATTGTTTATACATATTGTACAATGTGTGAATCAAAAATGGCTCCACCGCAATAATACCTGAATGACAGACGGTAATAAAACAACACATATATAAGTGTAGTTTTTGATGATGACACTTCATTAAATGTGTTTTAATAAAGTTTTTTGAAATTAAACTTAAATTGGTGAATTTTCCTAGTTTGTTCATACATGTATGATGTTGATGTATTATACAGTAAAATATAGTCAAATACACAACAACAGAGCGGACTGCAGGCACCAGCTCATACAAACTATATAAGCGTGTTATGTTTTCCTGCGGGATCATATATCATCTTCTCTTCTGCACGTGTCTTTATATTCCTATTTATCCGCCACCAGTCACATGTCAATGTATAGAAAGACACACGTGACATTGATTATTAAATATGTTCTGGCAGATGATTTAAAAAACAGAACCATTTGTCCTGGGAAATCCATCAGTTTTCCTGTGGTCACAGCTCAGTATGCGTTTGGTTTGCATTGCTGCTGAATGACTTTAATGAGATGAATATATTCATTTAATGTTATTTATTCATCTGTTTATGCATGAGTTAATGCAGTCAGTCATTCAGTCATTACACAGCCCCGTCCAAACCAGAACACATTTCATGCATAAACACAACAATTTCCATCAAGACCAGTTTTTATTTGTATCATATATGTGACATGGCATTTCAATTATTTTCATATTGTCATATACTGTGTATATTCTTCCTACAGCTTCATACGTCTACATTTGTTTCCATTCATGCATGTTGTTTTTGCTATATTTGGTTACATCCATATTTATTTGTACTAATGCACACACACTATTCCTCGTCAGCCCCCTGGTGCATGCACGTTACTCAGAAACTCACTGGAGCCGGGTCCATCTTCGGTGACATCTGCCATCAGCAGTGCATGACTGTGGAGGGATGTGTTCAAATCTACAGGGCGCCGTACTGAGCGGTTCCCATTGATCTACATTTGCCTGACACTGTGACTGACAGAGCCAATCAGCCTATCACGGCCCTGGAGACGAACAGACACTCATTTACAGGTGAGACGGGGTGGGATGGGTTTGATTGATTGACGGACTGTCACCGAGCCACTGGGGCATTACAGAACCATCCCTGCACAGCGGGGTCTGGGGGAGTGATATTATGTGGGCGTGTGAGTGTGCTCGTGGATGCGTTTGCATGGGTGTGTGCGTGTGGATGTGTTTGTGAGTGCGGGTGGTCATCCTTATACAGATTACCCATCGCACCTTGAGTGAGGTGACAGGTAAAGAATCAGGCTGTCAGGTTGGGCCCGGCCCACATCTTCAAACGCTGACAGAATGAAATAACCTGAGGCAGGGACTCTGACAGGCTGCCAGTCCACAATCATATACGCTCGGCACATAGACACGGAGCCATGAAGGTGCCCATACCCACACCCCCCCGAGGTGTTTCTCTACTCTGCCTATGTATTTATATAGACTCCTAAAAAAACAGCGCTCCCTCTGGTAACTTCTCTCAATCTCCCTCTCGCTCTCCGTCTTCTTCCCTCTCTTCTTCTATCCTGTGGTCCAGTGTGGGATTCAGTGGGGCCATTGCTCAAACAAGGCCTGTCAGTACAGATAGCGGTTGTTTGTTGTTTAACACTGTGCAGAGGCAAGACACAAATCTGGAAGCATTTTGTTTTTTCTAACCAGTTCTTTGTTGAAACCGGCTCAAACTGCCCCTAAAACCTCAAATTTGATGATTTTCTTTTCCACAAATTGTTGTGTCTAATCTGAAGGATCATAATGAGTAGAGAGGAAATGTCTTTTATGTAGCCTAGAAATGTCCGCTCAGCAAATTTAGATATCACAGAGAATGAAGATTTTTTTTTTTTACCCAGCTATTTAACTACCTGCTTCATAGCTTTAGTCTTTTTTTGTTTTACAGTGTTTCTTTGGATCTTTGTTCTGCTAAATTAACTTGTTATCCAAAGACATCTACTGCCATCATGAGGCCGAGATACGTACGTCCAAACCAACAGGGCAGTTGTACTTTTTCCAGATTCATATATACAGTAAATTGAATCCTTGAGAATACAAGTTGCAGAAATGTTTTAGTTTTAAGAATGAATACAAATAATTTCAGTTGAAACTTGCTAAGTGTGGCCCACATGGTCAACTGTCACATGTTTTTTGGGCATGGGGAGAAACGTTTGGTGCTTGTGACTCGTAAAGCATCAATATCTTCAGTTTATCATATATATCGAAGAGGTCACTCATAGACAAACTCACACTAAATTTTTACGTTTCAAACAAGTTCCTCTCAACTCTATAAATCTTTATAGCATATCTCAGCTATAACGGCCATATTTTTTAGAGCCTGCAATTCAGCTCTCATTCATTTCCCCTCAATCTTTCAACATAGTGGTCAGCTATGGCATGCAACTGTTGATTTAAAATAAAATAAAAACCTAACCCTAATCTAAACCTGACCCCCACCTTAAACCAAAATGATCCTAACCCAACAGCAACATCCTATATTTATAGCCCTATAAAATTCTCACAACCTTTTCTAAATAAACTTACTTACTAATAAAAGGTCTTTCCTCTTTATTGCTGGGCCTTAGCTTCAGCTCCACCTCAAACTGAGCCAAGGCTTTCAATACCAACCTCGACCTAACAAATTTGATCTACCTTAGTGAGGCTTTGGGACATATTTCACCTCTTCCAACTAAAACTCTTCTCAGCCTTATCAACAACACATAAAAATGTAGAGATCCAATTATTAGGAACCCCATTCTAACGTCTCCTTTCGCCCATATATTTCTTTTCTCTGGGCAGGAGGACTGCACAAAGCGCTCAGTGAAATCCACCGCGCCATTGTGTCTTGACTCCAAACCATGAAGTCCTCAGTCTGCACAGGGAGAGTCATCGTGGTACATTCCTAAACCGAACCCTATAGCTTGAAGAATAAATACTGGACTTACACTTCATAGAATTTTGTGGTTGTGGTTAGGGCAAAACAGAAAATATTACAAATACAACAATATCCGATACTGATTTGGACGATAAAGTCTGAAACTCCACCAGCATTCAAAAAAAAATAAAAACAAAAAATCAACTTAACTGTGATCTTGTATTACCACGCTTGTGATACACGCACTGTAACATGCACCATGGGAGCACAGAGCAGAATCTGTTGATGAAAGCCCCTGTGCAGCGACGTATTATATGAACTGGTGTTTGTTTGCAGTGTCTCTCACTGGGTGGTCTGGTGCAGCATCAATGTTTCATGGGAAAGGAAACATGTGGTTTAACACTTTCCTTCACCGTGGACCTGACAGTATGGTTGGGTGTGTGAGTCTGTGTGTGTTATTGATGTGCTGTTGACATGTTTCTGCGATGGGAAGTCACGCTCCAGGGGAACCTGTTCCGCTAACACACCTGTTGCTGACACTGGCAAAAAAGCAAAGATCATTTCCTCTCCAGGCAGGAATTGCAGTTCTGTAGGTCTATAGGTTTTTATCCCTTTACATAACTTATCTTCCTTTCTGTCATCATCCCTCATTCGCTGCTATGTTGCTTTTACAGTTTAAAAAGCTGAGCAGAAACCAGAAGTCAACCTGGGACATAACATAATAGCTGTGAAATGAAGAGACAGAGCCAGAAATTCAGATAACACTGCAGCACATGGAGCATTGGGAAACATGTCTGTTGACACATTCTGCCTGAACATATATTCTCACCCTCGTGTTATTCCTCACGTCTCTGCATCCTTGTGTTTTTAGATGATTTTGGATCCGGGACTGTTTTACCAAGTGCTACGGTGCCTCAGTGAGCTTCCCAACCAGGGTTTGGCAGCGAGCGTTTCCCGCAAACTCCCCGTGATAATAACCCCAGCACCATGGAGGTGATTTTTGACAAAATAAATGAACAGTTTGACAGATGAATGAACAGACTGAGAGAGTAGAGTGTGAGACGGAAGTGCTCAGCCTCGTTAAATGTCAATTTGAAAAACAGATTTAAATTCATTCAACACAACAAATCAAACAAAATAAATTTGTAAACAAACTGAGAAAACAGATGCAACTAGGCACCAGTAGATGGCGGCAATGTACAATTGAGCTGCTTCCTCAACAATAAAACCACCTATAAGTGATTGGTCAGTTTTGTATATTGTTAATACAAGCGAGCCAAAAGTTGCTCATCGCTAAAACATTCTTGATATTATTTTCATTACATCAATATTCCTGGACAATTGGAAATAATCATAAAAGACTGTCTGGAAATATTTAGTCATTTAAAATAAAAAATAAATGTAAAGACGATTAATAAGGCTGCTCCTCAAATTTCCTGCAGATCAGTGCTCAACCAGAATGAAACTCAGAGTGCAGACATCCTCTGCCAAGGCCCAACAGACCCCTTGTGAAACCTCATTTAAAACCACCAGAATATAATAAAGAATAAAAGAAACATTAGAATACATTATTGGCAGCAGCATATGAAAAGCAGCACTGTCGAGTGAACTGGTGACATTCATTCTCAAATTACCTTATTGTTCTGGTCAATTAGTCTTAACAGGCAGATGATGAAATAAACCCCAGGTACAATTGACATTTATCCTTTTACTTCCCTTTCAAATAGAATCACTATGAACTTGAGTCAAATTTCCCTGAAACCTATTTCCATGTCAACTTAAGCTTGGGTGAGGAACAGATTTATAATCTACATCTATTACAGGCGACTATAATCTACATCTATTATCGGCCACGATGAATTATTCAACACATAAATTGAACATTTGTGTCTTTTTGACATTGCCATTTTAAAAATGAACTTCTGAACTTTTTGTATTTTTTTGTGTTTTGTAACTGAGTTGCTTTTTCCTCTTTCCTTACAGCATATCGCAGGCTCCATATAAGGCCCACACCCACGATACCTCTAAAAAGACAATGGAGAAATTGTTGCCTCACTTTACAGATTACTGAGGGTCGGACAGACTCTTGATCATCCGTGTTGTGTGCAGAGCTGGGTCGATCCCTCCTTTTAGAAACATCCTCAAATTGAAGACAAGTCTAATCCCCACCAGCAAGAGGGCAGCCATGTTAACCACACTGACCCCCCCCCACTCACCAGCCAGAGAACAAAACCTCAGACCTCAGCGACCTGTCAGGTCCCTGGGCTGATTCAGTCAGACTACAGACTGTGGATAAAATGTTCAGACCCGTTCAGGTTGGAGGTTTCTGGTGTTTCTCATTAGTGCCAGAGGGAAATCACCTGTGTGCTGGTTCCAAACACATTGGATCCTACAAGTCCCATAATGCACCTCAGCCTCAATGGGACTTCTTCCAATGCTTGTTTACTACTGCCAATCACACTACTCCATAAGGAAACATCTGGATTGGGCCATGTTTCTCAATAATGTTTACACTTTGTCCGGCACATTTCACACAATTTTAGGTTTTTATGGCAGTTTTTTTTCCATCTCTTATGCGTTATATTCTTTTAGTGTTATGTCTTTTTAAGTGTTTTAAGCGCAGGTGCAATATTCAACTTTGACCTGCACTATGATTCTGGGTCTTACACAATTTTGTCCTTCTGTGCTGTTTTTTGTTGTTTGTTGCGCAATGTTCTGTTTTGCAGCTGCTGTTTCACTGTGACCCGAGACAAATGTCCCCTGGAGGAAAATAACATATATTTGATGGATTAGGTGTTAATATTACTCTTATTAAGAATTCACAGGTTTTGAAATGAACAGCCAGAACCACCGGCAGTTACCAGCAGCCAGCAGCAGGGGTCGCCACATCCAACATTCCGTTCCAAATAAACAAATCTTTGCTCTATTCCCAGAATATAATGTGGAGTAATAGCAAGAATTCTGACATGTGATGTTTGGACATTTTATTGAATTGTTGTTTGGAGCTCTATAAGGTACATTGGTTAAAAATAATAAAAACATTACATAAACAAAACTGACCCATTGTGCAAGAGGTTGAAGATGAAAGCTATTTTCAGCCATGATGGCTCCAATGCTCTAGGAATGATAATGTTAGTCTATCACTGCATCACTTTCATCATGTATCTGAACAGCTTATTGTCTGACATTTATGACAGGAGCATGAAGCCTAATGACCTTTGACCAAGAGATTGACACCTTTGGTTTGAAGTGAATTGTCTCAGTAACCTTCAGATTATTAGCAATGGAATTCAACACAAGCCTTATCCTGTACCTTAGGATGATACCTTTAATTTTCCTCAAACCATCATCGGATCAACATTTCAACGTGTCATCCATCAATCAATCAAATTATATTTTTATGATCCATATACAAAAAAAATCACAATTTGCCTCATAGAGTTTAAACAAGGTGGGAAATCTGCTGCTTTGACACCTTGACTAGATTGAGGAAAAATGTGCAAGAGAGACAACAAAATAATATCAATTACACTAAAAATAACTGTGTATAACATAAATGGAGAGGTATATCAATGTTTAAAGTATTTATACAAAATAAAAGGTCTGCCACAGGTAAAGGGAGCAGTAATGACGATGATTATGATAGTAACATTAATGTATATATGTGGGGGTAAAACAATCGAATTGTAATTATGATCCACAATCAGCTGCCACCAGGATCCATGACGTGGCTGCAGCAGCGATCCTTGATCTGCAACAACAAACAATGAGAGAAGAAGTCAAGTCAGTAACATGTATTGATGTGTTCAGGTGATGAAAAGGGAGAAGAGGGAAGAGAAGCTCCATGTGTCCCCAGACAATCTCGGCCCATAGCAGCACAACACGTCAATCTATCAATCAATCAATCAATCAAATTTTATTTCTATAGCCCATATTCACAAATCACAATTTGTCTCATAGGTTTTTAACAAGGTGGGACATCCTCTGCCCTTAACACTCAACAAAAGTAAGGAAAAACTGCTAAAGGTAAACTTGATAAAGATTAAACCTGCTAAACATAAGCGAATTCACATTGTCATTGTGTGCATGTTAGTGTGCTGAGCTCAGCATTTAGCTCAAAGCACTTTCTACACGGCCCATGTGTGTATCATATTGTCTACGGACCTAACTCAGAGAAGGAAGTGAGCAAATTCAACCAAAAATAAATGTATTTAGAATTAGATAAAAATAAATGTTAATGGTGGTAAGTAGTTCTCTGTTTTGAACTTGCTGAATGATTACTTACACACTTTACAATCCAGTGGAGCACATGAACTATTCATTAATAACCCTTTAAGATCTGGGCTTATTGTTGTTCTCTTCCACTGTGGTGTTACATAAGTCCTTCTGGGAAAGAGAATATGAGATATATATCAATTTTAATACAGGAAGATGCTGTTTCCTTGCGTGTTGACAGCAGAGTTCATGAGGTGAAATGAACACAAAGCTATTAAGTTATTAGAAAAACTGTTATTGCGTGCTATATATATATATATATGTGATATTATAGCTAGTAGCTTTAAAACAATATGAGAAATCCTTTGTTTGACAAATATTGAGTGTTGCCTTCCTAGAAATGCAAACTGTGAATTTCTCACTGCGCAAGGAGCTTATCATCAAAGTGTGTGTTTCCTGATAACATCTCCACTGCTCTCCAGTAACGCACAGGGGAGGAGGCAGGGCAGGAAATATCAGCCGATGCAGAGGAAGATGCTTTGCTGCTCCGCAATTGGTTGCTTGTAAGTCAGCACTGTGCCTTTGATCAACACTTAACGTTCAGGGGGCTGGGGGATTCTGGGAAAGCATGTGACAACAACAAGCAGGAAAACAGCTGAAATAATCACTCCTGGTTTTGCTGTGGATATCATTACTAGAAGTACTGGCCAGACCTCATCACAGAAGAGATGTGCAATAGTGCTTCCAGGAAGACAGCTGAACAAGATGACTTCTGACTGTGGCCGGATGCCATTAGACTACTTTGAGCCTGAATTGATTATTGCATTATAACAGTATGTGTTTCAGGAGAATTATGTGGTTGTAGTGAAAGTTTCGAACAGGGAAAACAGGCCTGGATAAAATTCTCTGGAGTGCAGATAGTGAACTTGCTCTCTGCATCTTCCTTGGAGAAGAAATCACAGATTCTGCAGCTGAATGTTTTGGGTGTGTCTTTATGCACGTTAGAGAAGTACTCTACTTTGACCAGCAGAGGTCAGCAGATACTTGGTAATCTGATGAATTTCCCGGGCTGAAGTTTCCTCTACCAGGCTTGTGCTTTCATCATTTTAGCAGGAAAACTAATATTATCCTTAGTCTTCTTCCTGTTATTGAAGCTAATTTCTTCCTGCAGCTTAAAGCAGAAGGAGCTCAGCGGCCTTTAAATCCAGATGGAAAACCTTTAATTTATTTTATTTTATTAGGGTTAGGGTAATATATAACCATATTACATTCAGTATCTTTATGATTCTAAACGTTTTTTATACAGATTTATCCTTATTTTTATACAGATTTATCCTTATTTTTGAATTAATCCAAATTTATAATTTTTCCCTCTTTTTATCACACCTTAAACTCTTTTATTCTGCTTTATTCTTACATATTTTTTTTTTAGTTTATATTCATTTAGGATTAATTTTCTTTAATTTTAGTCTCTAGGATATTTTCAATAGGCCTGTGCCACACTTTGAATCTACTTCCGTTTTATAAACATGTTTTTACAGCAGCAGGGACCGAGCATCACCTTAGTACGAAGATGAAGAAGCATAAATGTATTGGACATCTTTTGTGGTTAAGACTCAAGTTGGTCTGTCAAGCCTTCGATCTGGTTATCTGACACTCTGGTGTTGTATTGGTTTTTAATTAACATTATTTAGTATCCACTGAGATCCACACTTTCCTGCCATCGGCCCTGGCAGTGCTCAGGTTGGTCTGTCCAGTCTTAAGGTCTCTGACCCTCTGGCACTGTGACCCTGTGGTGTTCTATCTTGTGGGGATCATTTAGGATCAATATCCTTCATGAACATTATAGAGCACCAGCTTCTTCTTGGTCAATGTGGATATTTGTTTTCTGCTCATCCACTGTTCGCATATTCGCTGCATACGACCTCTCTACTTGGTAGTGTTCCAGCAATTCACTATTCTCAGTTTTTGTTTGTGCATCGTTAAGATCGAAATCCGTGCTTTTAGAATCACTCCTGTGCTTTTAGAAACACTTCTGTGCTTTCGTCATGATATCAGGAAAACCATAATTATCAGTCTGTCTTTGTGACCTGTTACGCCAGCGGATATTCCACCTGATCAGTGAACAGCAGAGGACTGTGTTAGTGTCCAGAACAGCGTTACAGCGGTTTTCATGCCTGCAGGTTAAATGAGCTTATTATGGATCAGCTTCTAATTGGTTTCCTGATCTCAGCTTCTCACAGCAAGTGTTATAAAACACATGCAAATAACACCTACACATTATCACTGTAGATTATAGTCCATGTGGGACTAACAGCAATGATTCCTGCCAGGGGGTCAAAATTGTATCTTTTACAGGGATTTCAAGGTGCTGTAATGGTGTTACATGACTGATTGCACGTTGTGATATGCCTTGCGTTGGAAACGGCGCAGCCCTTCACAGCAACAGCGGATCCACTTTGATCCAGTTCTCTCTGCCGCACGTGAAAAAGTCAAGGGTGAAAGTGGGGCCAGAAACTGGCTGTCACCTGACCTCTGAAGGACACGCGAGAGAACAGAACAGAAGCGTGATCTGTAGTCGTATTCTTTAGCGCCGGATACTCTCAGCCTTATGGAGGGGGTCATGTGGTGTTGGTATGCAGTGGAAAGAAAGGCACCCACCAGCACCGGAGTTGTAGCATGCTTTGCTGTGACATCACTGGTCTCCTGACTGCATTGCTGCTGAAGAGGCTCGCCCATGTTTGGAAAAGTTGTGTTAACCGTCGGTGAAACCAAGTAAGGATGAAAAGAAACTGCATCTTTAATCGGGGCAAACTGTGGGTTACTGGCTAACACAAGTCATGTCAACATACAACCCCCAGTGGAGACGATTGCATTCTTACATAACAGGTCAAGTAACCTGCGACTCTTCTTTATTTTTGACCCATAGCTGTAATATAGCCTGCAGGTTAAAAACAGTTTGATACTTATCTCTCCTCTTTTCATAACACATTGAGAAAGATTTGCAGCTGTACAGTCGACTTTGCACATTCAGGCAACAGCAGGGGACTAAAATCCAATCTAAAGTTACCAAGGTCATTTTTGAAACAGTGCTTCCAAAAGGAGCTCCGTCATCCTCAGGACACAATTCATATAGTTCCAATGGATTTCATGAACAACATCAGCACTAAGTTTGAAATGGTGTGTATAGTAAATAGCCTGTATTTATATAGCCCTTTATATTCCCAGTTTTATCTGTCAGTCATTTGGGGTTCAGTATCTAGCTCAACCCGCTCTACTTGCTCCTGAGCCACAGCTGCCCTTAGTATTCAACAGAACCGGCAATGACAGAGGTTATTAAACTTATATCAGGCCCTCGTGCATGTGACCATGCAGGATCGTACCTTTCTCTTCTAAATATAACTGAAACACACTTGGGACAGAGGGAGCGTGCGAGCCAGAGCATTCTTCCCATTTCCTCGTTCTTTGTAACACACTCAGAAACAAACCACCTGTTTACAGTATGTGCATGCAAACCAGGAATGTGATGGGGAGACATACAGTACACAGCAGAGGAGTCAGCTTTACAGTGACCACAACCAGCAGTGTCGAGCTACAGTCCACTGACGTAGACAGTGTATTGTCTGACTAGGCTGTATCGAGTGTCACAAGTTATTTCCCACCTTATTGGCAGACCGGTGAGGAAAAGGTGTCAAGTATTATATCCTGGTTGCAGAAGCTAAACGTCTTTAACGAGGGGAACTTCTCTCGTGGACAGAAAATGAATATCATATTTTTTGTTTAGCACCTTGCTCGGTCCCAAGAGATTTTTTCTTGCTACAAGCCGCCTCTTCACAAAAAAGCATCACATTCTTTTCCCTGCTTTTCATTTTGTACAAATTTCCCTTCAGGTCCCTTGAGGTTAGGAGCTGCGCAGCCCCTTTCATTGTGACACAGTGCTCCAACCAGCCCCCCCCCCCCCACCACCACCACCCCCATGTCATGTACCAGATACTTTCACCTTCACCCACATAGAGAGTGGGAAGTTTTTACTGAAACTGAGTAGACTAGGTGGGCTTCATTTCTGATCTGCAATTTGCATGCATGCTTTTTTAATCAGCAACAAGAGATACACAAATGCTCGGCTTTTACAAGCTCACACGGGGTCCGTACATGTTGTCTTTGACGTATTCAGTTTCCATGTGGTGGTCATTTAGAGAGGGGGAGACAGACGGAGAGAGGTGAGTCGAGGTGTATGGAGCAGAAGAGGTTTAATAAATGGAACAAAGAGGAAAAATGGCACAGGACATTCTGACCCGGAGTGTGGAGAATGGAACACGAGATGAGATCGACACTGTTTGTCTACTCCGGCCCCTGTGATGGGGCCTCGTGCCAAGACTATCAAAAGATCACCGGGGCGCGAGTGGCTGCACACACACACACACACACACATGCACGTGCTTATAAATGTTACCGTGCAGATCTCACAAGCTCACATGCACGCACGCACACAGGTCAACTATGTATATTCATACAAACAAACACACACACACACACACACACACACAGTTAATACTGATGTCCGAAGAGAGGAGGATAGGAGATCAATAGCTATTAAAGAGCACTGCAAGGTTATGTTTCTCTCTCTCCCTCTAATGTGCCCTGGCCATGATTTGTTTCAGGAAAAGCTCACCGCCATTTCTTTTCAACCGGTCACTTGCTTTTACGGGAACAAATAAATAAAACCAGCAGCACATTTCCTCTGTGCCTGTGAGGTTATATTTGTTCCACGTCCCTAAAGTAATGTCAAGAAGGTCTAAAGACTCCATTTAGCAGCAATAACCCTGAAAAATATCACAAACCATAAACGTGACGAGTGTTCAGTGTCTTCCTGCTGCGATACTGCACATGCTGTAGAGGTGAAACTGTCATCGGCCCCTTGTGCCGCATTGGAGGAGTTAAATAAACTGAAGGGGATACTATCTGTCCCTGTGAGTCCCCATGACTTTCTTTTCTAATTGATTTACAGGGAGAGGCTCTCAAAATAGCCACTTGGTAGAACAGGCTGTCTTGGCGAGGCATGTGCCTGTAACACATGCACCCTTTTTCCAACAAAAAGTAAGTACATGGGTTTGGTTCAGAGAACATTGTGATATTGCTTGTTGGCAAGATGGCCAGTTCTTTTACTAATACTGTCTGACTTTCCTCCATGTTAGCCGTCTGTTTTTAGGATGCAGGACAGAGGCCTATTTAAAGGGTTTACCAGATGAAGCACAGCTGATTGCAGTGTAATTGCGAATCATGCCAGGACTTTCTGTGGGCGTGCCTTAGAAAAGAGTGCACAGTATGCACCCTTGATTAGCTAAGATGTTTTCTGCATTGACCTTTATTGAGTTAGGATTTGAAAATGTAGTCGCCCCGAGTGTCTGCATCTGTCTGCATTACTGTAGTCAGGGGAATTGCAATAACATGTAACGTGACTACGTGCTGCAAAAATGAAAACTATGCACGGGGAATTTGCCTACAGGGAGATTTCAAACATTGATACAAGGGCTGTTGTCTTTGATGTATAAACCCACTTCTACAAATCATCCAGCATTAGTCACATTTCACAAGAATATAACAGATATTGAAAGTAGTCGATATGCAGAGTAATTAGGCAGCAAGTCAGTCCAAAAGATTCCAGTCCGGGTATGTCCTGCTTTGAGTCAGTGTTTGTTACTCTGATGCCATGTTTGACTTTCTCTCTCTTCATAGACATGTGCCCGAGCTGTTAAACCTGGGGATGAACTTCACACACTCTTTCCATGTCATCTCACATACACTGCAAATCACCGTCTGAATTTGTTCACTATATAAGAAATAACTGGCTGGATTCATGCAGCAAGCGTAGCTCAGTAGTTTCTGCCTCTGACACAGAGTTTGATAATCTCACCGTGGTGGTGGGAGCTGCACTAGTTTCCTCCCACATTCAGATGAAAAGCTAATCAGTTGAATCTAATTTCACCGATATCTGTCCGTCCGTCTGTGGCTCGCAGATCTAGAGATCTGTTCATCATGTTGCCTTCACACTTCTTCTGTGTATTTTTAAGGGCCAAAGAAAGTACAGTGTCAGCGGGTTCACGACAACGGAAACAGCAACAACTGAGTCTTCTGCGTACTGAGCTGAGCTTCACTGAAGTTTGAATTAACTGGTGAACTGCTCTCTGTGCAGCTGCAGGTTTCTGTGGACTGAGTCCGGCAGCCGCTCAATCACTGGAGGTCTCTTTTAGAGTTTCAGCAAGAGAGCTGCAACCAGCAGTTGGTGCTGTGCTGCAAAACGGCTTGCAGAGGAAGCAGCAGGGGTCTGCAGGCTGGAGAGGCTTAAATGAGACGCCTTGTCTGAGCTTTGTCAATGAACGCGTGGAAGGGAGTCAGCTGAGCCATCATCTGATGGCTTTGAGATCAGCTGCTGTAGCTGTCAGGTGGGCTGAGCTTGAATCTGCCTCACGCTTAATTCTCAGCAGTTACAAATTATAGAAAAATGTTGCTATAATTTGTAGAAATTCAGTTACACACCAGTCATTTTATAATTTGTGTTTTATACCTGAAATTTATTTTTCGAAACAAGGCACAGCAACAAAAAAAGCACACAGAATATCACTGAAGTCACAATTTGATGTGATGTAGATATATGTTCAACATTGCAATCCATAAAGGAATCAGAAGAGGATTGGAATAAATAGCAACATATATTTAATATACTCAAATGAGTAAAAAATGAAGAGTTATTCACAAAAAAGACAAAAAAAAGAAACAGGTGTGGAGAAAGGAGCAGGAGCAGACACAAGAGCCTACGCGTCAAAAGCCACTGAGAGGACTGTCAGGGAGGGGTGAAAGGTCAACCAGTAGCAGGATGGGAGGTCACTGAGTCAGAGGTGGGTCCCTGTGCAGTAATTGGGCCGTCCCCTGGGCTGTGTAAGAGGGACTGGACAGCTGTCCTGCCCCATAAAGAGACATTAACCCTGCCCTGGCTAAGTGCAAACTGGACCTACTCTCTGCTGTAAATGGCTGTAATGGATCACGGTCAGAAACAGTGCCCTGTAACACTGCAGGAACAATGGAGTAACGTTCGATTTACAGATTATGACGCTGTTCCCTGTGACATGCACACGCCTCATGCCGTCTTCTAGTCCCTTTATTCATGGAGGAATCATATGTGTATTGTGTCTGTGCTGTCTGCCTGGTGCAGCTGTTGTGTCCTTCCAAGGGCAGGAGGAGGCGAAAAGGGCCAGAGAAGAGGAGAAGAGGGTCCGTGCCCTGTGGCGTCTGATCACCATCGTGCTGCTGCTCCTCTCTGTCTCAGCCCACTACTCGGGTTTCACAGCCCACATGACTGAATCACACAGTCGCCCGGGAAATACACGTGTGCGCACTTGCACACGCTCACAAGCAGCCACATAGCCCCAGGAATGATTCATCTTTACCCCCTCATTTCCCCCCCGGGAGCAGTGACTCAGGCTGAGAGGAGAAAGCGAAAGGGAGAAAGGACAGAGCACAATACGGCAAAGTGAAGAGAGCAGGGAGCAGTGTGACGATGAGCAGTTTGGCCTTCAGTGCTTGTGAGGGGGCAGCAGACGCTCCGTGCTGCAGAGTGAACATGAGCTACATGATGCACAATGCTTGTCTTAGTCACCACGACAACTGTTCTATGGAGCTCAACGGAGAGACGCTCTCTGCAGGAGTCAAAGACACAGTTTCAATTTCCTTTTGATTCAACACCGGGGAATTATACTACACGGCCGTCTTAGCTTTGAAGAATAAAATCAGGTTCTGCTGGTAGGCCAGTGGGTTAAGCTGTAAAGGGAACTTCATTTTCCCTTATGAACACACTCTCCTCAGACTAGTTATTAGTGCTTGTAATTTGAAAAGAAATTACTTGTGCAATCGGAGGCTTATGTTGAGGCCAAGGTTTTTAAAGACTTGGATGAAAATATGCTGAAAATCTAAGCCGTAATATAAAAAACAAAACACTTCAGAATTTGCTCTTGCCCTTCACACATAGCTGCAGAGTTATTCCTGAAATGTCTTTTTTAAATACTTAGCATAGCAATATTTAGCATTTTTCTTTTGAATAGATGAGAGGTTAAGTTAGTGATGAGGGTCGTGGCACATAATATATCACATGTAAATCTTGCAGATGGACTATTTCTATAGTGCTTTTCCGATCACCAAAAAAAGTCACATTAACTCATTTACACACATGGTACAGTGCTTCTATATGGAGCACTTCTATGTTATACTCTAGGAGCCAGGGATTAACCACACTTTATAATGTATATTATAGTCTTACTGTAGATCTCATTGAGCATGTCAGGCAAGGATACAGATGATAAAATCTGCTCTCTTTTAGAAATATTAAACAACATTAAAGGTGAGATAATGATGATCAACCAATATAGTTGATCCTGTGATTGTTCTTTCTTTGTCTTTTGGAGGCTTAACACCAGGAGCAGATACAGATGCTGAAAGTTATCTCCACAATATCTGCTTGGTGTGCAGCTACGTGCAAAGATGCACCCAACAAATGGCACTATACCACACATATATGATCTGTGATGGCTTTTTGTTCTATATCATGACTCCAGTTTAAGGAAACTACCGGCCTGTCTTCAAACCTCTTTCTCTGACTGGGCTGATCATTCCTTTCTCTGATAACCAAGCCAGTTGTTATGAAAGACCCGACCTTTCAATCAACTTATCTTCACATCTATGTCTTTGTCTCTCCTTCATGTTTCAGTAATCACTGCAGAGAGGCTGCGACTGGTTTCTAACCACGTGGTCCTGTAATCGGTGCAGTTATGAGACGTTGCTGTGACCTTTTCAGACAAGTGAGTCGGGGTGAGTCAGAGTGTGTAAAGTGCAGCATCTTAAAACATGCCCAGACCACGTGGTGTGGAGTGAAGAGAGAGCGGGAGAGAGGTTACCGCACAGCAGTCGGCACATGACTCACAGCTCTTTCTCTTCGGGATGCTTTCAAGCCTTGTCAGTGCGGGTGGCAGGTGGGTGTGTGTGTGTGTGTGTGTGGGACTGTTGGTGTGCGTCGTCACATGTGGTGAGGATCTGTACCATCTAATGTCACTGTGGCTGAGGGGGCATGGTGGGCAGCCGCTAACCAGAAGGTCGGCCCAGATGTGCGCAGGCTTCCCCATCTGCAATGCCGAAGTGTCCTTGGGCAAGATACTGAAGCCCAGATTTCCCCTCCTAGGAAAAGAGTGCTGCCCATAGATGCATCGTATGAATGCTGGTTATGCCAATTATCTGTACAGTAAAGTGCGTTGACTGGTCATCAAGACTAGAAAGGTGCCATATAAATACAGACAGATCTTAACTTTTCATGCATGAGCAATACAATAATATTAACAACAAACTAATTTATGCAGCACTTCTCAAATTCGACATGACAACGTTTTTTACAGTGACAGCTAAATAAAACAGGCATAAAATCATCAATTTAAGAAAGGAAAAGACAGCTTATGGTCTTCTGCATTTACAAAGAAAATGCACGTGAGCCTAAAGTTCCTCAAATCAAATATTGGCCAATGTAGTAAATGGTGAACATGGCCCGAATAGTTCAAAACAAGGTTTGGTTGAAATGGGGTATTGCTGTGGTTTAGTTGTGGTCCAAAGTTTCCATGTGCCATCATGCATTACAGTATGTGATGTGTGGGCGTGGGGTGTGGGCCAATCTGGGCCAAAACACTTTAGCTATATGGGACTAAGAGTTAGGCTTCTAGATGAAATAAGAAGTGACTTTAAAAATTTTACTCATCCAACCTAAACTTTTCAGGCGGGTCTTTCTCGGGCCTTGACTGTAAAAGACATGTCTCCCTTTGGTTTTCCTCCGGGCTGCTGGAGCAGACCTTTTCCCGAGAGTCTCAAAGTACATGCAGTTCCACATGGTACTAAGAGTTCAACGATATTGCTTAGACAGAGACCATGGAGAATCCCAAACAGTCATTGTAAAGAGACGAAAACATTGCTAGCTTGTCTCTTAGCTTTGGCTAAAAGCCTGAGAGCTGGGTTCTGAACAGTCTGTACTGGCAAGAAAAAGGTTGTTTTCATGCTCTGGCATAGAATAACACAGTTTAAACCTGTTTTATTAGGTTGCATTAACAAGTGGGCACAGAATTTTCCAAGTTTGAGCTTCTATGTGACGTACTTTAGAAATCACTTTTCAGAAATGAAAACAACCTCGACCCCGGTGCCCATGATGCGTTGCTGTGAAGAGAGTCAAGCGAAGTGGAGTTTCCTTCAGCAGAGGAATCCCCCTGATGCTGTGACCTGGTTCCTGTCTTTCTCACACAAACACACACACACACCCACACACACAGTGCAGATGCTAGGACAAGCTGATGCATGCACCAATAGGTATTTCATCTTATTTTGAATCTCTCTGCTCTCTTTCTTCTCACAAAACTTCATAGGGGATAAAAAAAATGATTTACTTTCTGATCCTGAAGTTTGTGTTTAACTGTCATTAAAGTCAAATATGTCTTGCAGAGTAAACTCATCTCCAACCCAGTATCTGTAACCCCCCAGATCTCAGTGTTGCTGTCTGCGTTGTGGCGAACGGGCCAAAGAGGCAGGTCATCATTGGATTGACCCCTCTAATGGAGTATGATGATCCCTGACCTCTGACCCTCGCACCAGTCTCTGACTCAGATCGAGAATCGGCACTTTGTCGCATCAGCCTGCAGACAAAAAAACGTGGAGAGCTGGCCCTGGATCAGCATCTGTGACCATGTTTTAGACCCCCCCCCCCCACCCCCCCCTCTGCAGTCAGAGGGGGCTGACAGCGTGGAGGAAGTGAGCGCGGTGTCAGATGATTATCTGGCTGACAGGAAACCCTTTTGTCTCCGAGGTTATCTGGCTGCCTGGAGAGGAGATGACGTGAGGGGGGGGGGGGGGGGGGCATTTCACTGTCACTGTGTACAACTGTGGTCAGTTTCCTGTAGATGCACCCACGGCAAAATGCAGACTAATTCAACGTGACAGTTGATTTTCCAAAATGACGATTGGCCATGATCACACAATGAGCTGTTCCACTGCAGGTCAGCCTGAGATTCCATTAACCCAAATCAGCATGAGACTGGCTGCTGGCTCACTGTGCCAGACTTTCCCTTCTTCCATCCACCGTCCAGTATGCTTTCTCTTTTCCTCTCCTTTTTCACCTTCTACCCAGAGAGAACCAAATCGCACAGTAGCCACCTTCCCTCACTCACTCCTCGATGTCATGCTGCTTTTGTTGTCGCACGTAGCTGTAAGATTTCACAGAATTTTATAGGTAACGTAAACGGACCCCAACCACAGTGTGTGTGCAGAAGCGACCGAGGTGGTCTAGCGCTTGCTCCAGTTCTCCGTATTCTCTGTTTACCTTTTTACATCTGCAGCCATCTGTGTCAGCTGAGTTCTGTAAACAAAGGAAAGTGTATGGAGCTGAGGTAAATATTCTGTGTGAATACGTGAGCCGGCCCTTCACTTTGTATGTGTCACGCAGAAGAAGACATCATTAGCTTTAGCATCCCAACTTATAAATATCCAAGAACTTTTGTTTTGGTCTGCGTTTGTTTGTTTGTTAGCGGGATTACACAATGATTTCCACGAAAGAGAGATGGATCATCACCAGAGGGAGAACCCATTAACCTTTGGTGAGGATCTGGATCAGGGGGCGGATCTTTCTCAGAGAATAACTCGTGGATCTTGATGAAAAAAACCTGGCAATTATGCATTTAATACCAAGAAAAGCCAAACAGATATAAAAAAAATGTTATCATGCCAACATTGGGCTGTTTTTCAATAATTTCTTTTAAAAAATTGATTCACTTAACTCACTGTATGCACATAATAAAGAAAGGCCACCTCATTTCAACTCTTCCACATTCCTGCAGGTTACACAACCTGATTGTCCTCCCGAATATTTCTGCTGGCCTGAATAGCCAGCGGCAGAATTCCATGTCTTCACTGTAAAACTGAGGATATTTGACTAAGCATAATGGGACTTTCCCTCACAGAACACTTTATCAGGAACACGTGTACACCTGCTTATGACTGTGCAGCTGAGAAATCTGCAGAAATTATGTGATGCGAAAACTCAAAATTTGCATAATGTTTGTTAAAATACGTCCAAAACATGACCTATTGCTTTTGATATAAAGGGACTTTTCCCCGTCAGAATGTGACTTCCAAGAAACACGGTACAAGGGGCCACTTGTTGACTCTGCAGGTGTCTGATGGTTTTTTGAGTGAGGGGTCTGGTGGTAATTTGCTGTAGTACACACACACACACACACACACACACACACACACACACACACACACACACACATACACACAGACACACAGTCATATTTACTAGACATGTTTTAGGTGGCGATTGTGGTTCTTTCTGTTCATGTTCTGTTTCAGTTTCAGTTTCATGCTGGACAATCAGACTCACAAATCCACAGGTGCACCTTTGCAGTGCACGTGTGTGTTTGTGGGCAGGGGGATCTGTCTGGGTCTGTGTGTCTGCTTCTTGGGATTTCAGTTTAGTCGCCTTGCTCTGGTTCTCATGCACAGGTTGGGTGGCCCAGAGTCTCCGGGGTCTGTCTCTGCACCGCACGACATTGCACGAGGCCCGGATGTCGACCACAGACACGCGGCACTCGCACAGAATCAGCGCTAGACAACACAACCTTTGGAGGAGCAGGGTGGGCTCATGCACGGAGATATCATCATCTTGGCACACAGCATCTGTCCTGTTGAAACGTACTTGAGACGACATGGAAGCCCCCCTGTCAACACGAGGGAGCAGCTCCGTCTCGTCCCCTCTGATCTTCAAAAGAAGCGCAGAGAGAGTTTAAACAGATAAATAGAATATCCCATTCTATCTAATCCCCTTTCTCTCAATTTCACCCTCTTTTTAATCTGTTTGTCTCACACACAGGCAAGTGAGGACACTGTCTCTCTGGCGTCCGACCAGATGCGACTGCAGCTTCGGCGTCATCTGCTCCTTTAAGCTAATGAAATGGAGTTTTAAGATTTTCAACGGGGGATCTGCCGACTTTAAAGAGATGCTCCCTTCTACCGATAATGCTGCGGCAGGTGGAAAGGCCAAGTAATCCCATTAACACAAGGTCTTCATCTAATCATCTGAGGTAGAGGGGGAAAGAGTGCAAGGAAACAAGGAACAAAAATAGGACCATTGTAGTGAGGTGCTTACAGTGTCCAATTCTAAAGAAAGTCATTGCATACTGGACCCAAGTTTGTTACTAATACAGTTTCCTTCTTGCAAGAGAAATCTGTGGGAGTGCAGCCGCAGCTTAAACTCCTACAAATGATCATCCAGTTTTCCAATAAGTATATTTTGCACAATGCATACAGGCTAATTTCTAGAGTCCTCCAGAGTGTGCAGACTTTGGCTGTAAACAAGCCTTGTGTAACGTTTCACTCAGTCTATTAGGACATCACCCTGAGTGCACAGGCTCTTAAAATAAAGCTGTGGCTGTGCGGACAGCTGAGGGCACTTTATCACTGCCGCTTAGATCTGCTGCCCTTCACTCGGGTCTGTCTCAGGAGCTGCATGCTGCGTTTTCCCCTGCCACTGTTTCCCATGTTGTTTCAACATGAAACGACCATGCCTGTGTTTTGAACTCTTGCATGTTTCATGTGCAGCTGAGCCATGTGGTCAAAACTCTGCGTGCATGCCCCGTGTTTGTTTCCCACCATCGGGTTCAGAAGAAAGAAGCTAAATTCTATGGTTTTCAGCATGTTTACTGGTGCACTGTCAGTGGAGTGTGTGCATTTGTATGTGCTCATGCTGAACTGTGCGGTTGCTTTGTCTGGTTAATGAACGATGCACAGGTGTCTGGCGCGTAGAGACGTGCTGCTTGCAACTGACAATTCATGCTTCACACACACAGGAACACACACCCTCAGACAGATGGTTCACACACACCCACTACTTCATTTCCATGCACATGCACATGCACATGCGGCCCTATAGGTCTGGCCAGAAAATGTGCTGAACAGACAGAGTGAAAGGGAAATGTATGAATATTGTCACTACACACGTTTATTTCAGTGTGGCGGGAAGGGGTGGGGCCCTGACCACTTCAAGACTTTCTGAATCAGACGGATCTCCACCCTGCAGGGACTCCAACAGTGTGAGTCAAAGACAGACAGACAGTCATAGAGAATCTGCAAATGACAAGGCCCTCGTCTCTCAACATTATCGGAACACAAACCCAAACCTTCCAATGGGAAGGGAAGCAGACAGACAGTCATACAGTTAAATGGCTGATAACTGCCACATCCCAAGGCTATGATTTAGCAAACTGCATTTAGCCAAACAGAACAGCACCTGCAGTCATAACGTGCAGTTTCTCTTGCCACGAGAACATGGTTTAACAAGGTGAGCAGATCCGAATGACTGGAATCAGCTGACGGAATTTTCACATAACGTCTCCTTCATTTCCCACCGCAAGCCCTCCGCTGCATACCAACGACCACGTGACCCCAATAACAGTGAATTATTCCGGGAGCAGGGTGGAATAGATTATGCCCTGACACGTTAAGGCTGTGCCGGTTTTGGAAACACTGATAGCCAGAGATAGAAACCACAAGATGTTGTTAGCTGGAAATAGAATAGTCCCTTTAAAAAAAGGAACTGGGGCTCCAAAAATAAACCTTTCCAGGCTCGGTGAGAATAAATCTCCCACGAAAAGTACAGATAGACATCTTAGGGGGATATTTACTGTGCAGTCATCCACTTAAAGTGGCACATTCTCACTCTGGCTGCCCTACATTCACCCTGCCTTGGCCGTCCACTGCAGCTTATCCACAGTATTCAGGTGAGAGGTGGCTGCTGAGCGATCTGGTTCTCTCTGGTTAGTTCTCAGAAAACCCAGAAGCTAATCTTACTCTGCTTCTGCAAAAAAACGCAGGACCACTATGTGATGGGCTGCATAAATAAATGATAAATACGTAAATATGTGCACAGCCTCATCCAATCAACACTTGGACCTTGCTGCAGCTTTTCCTTTTCTCAATCCACATGCAAAGTGAATCGTGTTTTACACGTTCCAACGACTGAGGCTGTATTTTTAATCTCCTTCCACGTGAACTGTGCTGCAGTTCATTGAAAGTCCGGAAATAATCAGAGCGGCGACAGGAAACGACCACATGCTGCAGGGATTTATGGGTTTGAGGACATATGACAGACAGTCTGTGTCGGGAAGGCCTAAGTGAGTTTAACTCAAGTCTCGTTTCCAGTAATTGCTTCGTGTTTTCTGAGGCAGCATGAAAAATGATAAATGATGCCAAGGCCTGCAGACTGCTGCGTCACCTTCATTCAACTGCCCTGGGATTAGTTTGGATCTCTATACCTTTAACCTCAGGGGATTATGGGTTGTCAACACTGTGTCCTGTAAACAATCTGTTCGTGCCACTCAAGTTCTCAAGCTCTATTTTTACTATGTGAACTCATATACTCAAACAGACCCCCAAAAATAACTTATTGATCAAAAAGAATCACCGATACACATTTTGTACATCATCATTGTTGAAATTGATTTTTTTTAAAGCATTGGTAGTGAGTCATTTTCACTTCCTCCATCCATCTTTTTCTTCTTTTTCAGTCTCCATCATCTGTTGTCTCCATCTCTCTCATACACGTGTATTGTCAACGTTCAGTCGGGCGTATGTGACTGTTGGTGACTGTGAGTGTCTCTGTTGTATCCTGCCGTTAATCCACTTCCCTCTGAAACACTTCCTTTCCCCCTCCTAGATATACTCACACATGCACACTCCTGCATACAAAACACACACACACACACACACACACACACAACCAGACACACACACACACACACACACACACACACACACACACACACAGCTGACCATATGTGTTTTTCTTTCAGTCAAAATATCAGCAACGAATGACCAAACAAGTCGTAGATTCTGAATGATTTCTACCAAACACACACATTTTCTTCACTCAAATTTGAATGCAATCCATTTACGATCTTATATAATAAATAAATCTCAACTACACTGAAAATTAAAGGTGCAACTACCGCTTTGATTTAGTAATTTACTAATCGGTCGATAGGTCTAGCTGACAGGGAACGCTCTCTGCTGGATAACTAAGAAAACTACTTAAAACTGTGACATCCTTAATGTGTCACTTGTTCCCATTACTGGTTGTGACCCATAGCAAAGCAGAGGTGGGTGAACCAGCCATTTGTCATCATGTAATCTCACGGCCAACGTCACAGTTTGGTTTAGGAACAGAACCTCTGTTAGTTTAAGGGAAAGTTTGTGGTCGGGGTGAATATAAATACTTCGGAATACAAGAGCTTCCGCGTCATGGCTGCGTGGAGATAAGGTTGTGGAACGGTTGTGGATAGATTAACATTTGTCTCCAACGTGACTTGTCTTGCTTTTTATTGATCCATCCACCCCAGCATGGACTTGATCGCACGGCAACTTCACCTCCTCCTTTGCTTTTAGAGGTCACCTAACAATAAAACATAACAATGGGTTATTACAAGCTGCCTGCATGGACGACCTACAGGAGGACATTCCCTTCACAACAGTTTTATCTCTGTGTCATTTCTCTCTCCTCCATCTTGCATCTCATCAGATTCACATATGACTAAAAGCTTCACTTGTCTTTCAAGTATAATTTAAAACCTGCTCTCCCCCTTGATTCATAACTTGCAGAATGACTCACATGCTTCTTGCTCTTGTCTTGCAGAATCCGGATGTATACAAATATGAGACGTTTCTCTGTTTTCGTATTCTAATCATTCGTCCTCCGCTTCAAGACTATTTTAGGTGACACACATGCACATCTTTGTATCGGCGGATGTAGGTCAAATCGGCTGCTTCTATCGAATAGAGACCGGCTTGAATGTAGAAGCGGGTCAGTCGAACAGTTATGACCCAGATATCTTATCCTTCATCTCCTCTTTTGTGTAAGTGGAGGGAAAAACAGAGAAAGGTAGGACAAGCCAACCTGGAAAAGTCTGGGATGTGACAACGCCTTTGTTTTCTCTCTTCTGAGAGCCCAAGGTATCACAGTCAAAACAATGCAAGAAAAGCATATTGGAGTTTTCCACTCTTACTTGACTGGCCCTCGATTCTGCAGGAGGCTTTAACAAATTCATCTTGCTGAGAGACACTAACATGCACGTCACATTAAAAACCTGTGTTTCTATGAAAAAACATTTACTTTTGAATTACACTTTAAAGAAGGAAATTAAAGCACTCTCTGAAGGTGAAACTTTTGAAGACAGTTATTATTATTCCGCGTGCACGCCCTTCACTTCTCCATCAATTATCCAACAGATCTTACTTTGCATGATAAAATGTTCTCGGTCAATTTGCAGGCTTAAAAGAGGATATACAGCAGCTTCAGTGGTCGGGTAGTCAGAAAGACCAGAGAGAGCAGCCCCAGCTCTGATTTTCCCATTTACAAAGCTCTGGCAAAGTGGAATACTAAGAATTCTACGTCCGCCCTATAATATAGCGACCATGTAATTAGAGAGAAGAGGGGCTTTCAGATGCTGAATTGTCTTTTGAGGTAGTTCAAAGACAAGCAGCTGCACTGAGCACTGGAGGCCCTGGAGGACACGAGCCCTCCTGTGCAGTCACTGATCGATTGTACTCGACTTGGTTGACTTTTGCAGGAGTGCATGATGGGCTGTGATACTTTTGGGGCACCAGAGTACACTTGCATTGTTTTTTGCATTGCAATGCAACACATGAAAAAACTCTGGGAGTAACAGTCTAGTAAATAATGACTGTGCAAAAGTAGAACAATTCAAACACATAAGCTGCAAAGTGATGTAACTAACACAGTTTCTTAGTAGCAGTAAATGTAATATAAACTTTTTACAAATCTATAAAGTTGCATGCAGTCATTCATGTCTTCAAGCTCTTCTCATATAGTTTTATACCAAATGACAAAGAATAGATAAAGTTGCACATGCAATTCATGCATGTACAATTCAAATACACAAAATAGATGTTTAGAGTAGATCTAAGGTCAAGGTCTAAGTAAAGAAATATTCCAGCTGTTGGACAATAATTTCAGCCATTCTCTCACGTTTTAAACATTACATTGATAATTACATGCTGCATGTTGCAATTTCCACTCACTTAAGCAGTTAAAGCAGTGAAAAAAGAAAAAATCATGTGCTTTTCATTTTTTCCCATATACTTTCTGCAGACAAAGATGTTTCAGAAGTCACCACATGAAAAGGATACACGCTTTAATTTTACACCGTCTCAGACTAAACTTCATTACCAACGAGGTCATGCACGGGCGTGCTTCTGTCCTCCACGTGCACCAGCAACATGTGTGCATGCCTGAGTTTCACGGATCTGCAGGCTCAGAGTTTCTCCTCTCATTCCCCAGAGAAAACAAAAGCCTGTGAGATGTGTCATTGTGAAAGCTCTCCCCCTCAGCAGGGGAAAATCCTGTTGCTGTACATGAGCAGTTCTGAAAGTGCTTGGCTCTCAAAACAGTAGTGCTTGCAAATCCACGCAGATCAGCTGTTTCCTTGTATAGATGTTGGATAACCACAAAGATGAGAGGATAATAATTACACACAAACAGTGTGGTAACGGAACAATTGTGTGGAGCTGTGAGGTTCAGGAGACACAGACTGATATTACTCCTCATCACAGCTTTTTGTTTGAGAAAGTAATTTTCTTACATGAAACCCAGAGAGAGTTATGACTTTCTATCCAGGAGCTGGTTTGAGTTCCTGAAGTCAGTCAGTGTGTTGTGGGGAACAAAGGCCATAAACAAAGATGGATGACATGGCAACTCCTCAAAAGGGAAGCTACATCGTCTCAATCAAACCCCGGTGGCTGGCTGATGTATAGGTTATAAACCCTGCCTCCTCCGTGTTAGTGGATGGGACATGGGCCAAACTAAAATGTCCGAACACACGTCGATTTTCACAATGATGGTTTCTGTCATTTTAGGTATAGTTCTTATCACACTGGTGTTTGTTAAAGTGGTAATATTTCCAGTACGTTTGGTTTTAATTAGTTATTTGACGCCAGAAAAGCAAAGTGATATCTCATGATTGACAGCTGACACTTACTTGTGATTGGTCGAGCTCGTGTATCGATTGGATCTCAACCCCTGATCGCTACAACACAGACTCTGGCTCCAACTGATGAGATCCACGCAAGATGGCAGCCTTCGGAGGAGAACATCTTTATGTACAGTCTATGGTGAATTCATGATGCTGTCTGTAAACCACTGCTACTGTTTGTGTGCTTTTTGGCAAGGCAGCTCTAACCCTAACCCCAGCTGACTCAACAAAGTCTACAACCATTTTCAGACATGACCTGCGGGTAAACCGGCCACAGAGGTTACCCGCAGTTTGCATTTCACACATGCACAACACAGATGGAGGTTTTCTGCGTTCACAACATCAAATTCTCTGCATTATTCATGCGAGAGGCGGAGCAGCCGGGTGCAGCAGACACGGACAGGAAGTGATGTATTACATCCGCTGCGGAGAGCACGTGATCTCTTGACAACACAACTTTAGTGATAGAGAGCAGTACAACTTGATGGATTGCAGATCTGAAAGGAGGCGCTTTCAAGTGAAGCACAGTTGTACCTCTTGTTTAGATTAAAGGGATAAACAGTTAATAAAGTTTAAAAAAAGCTAAGTCAACAGAGTATTTAAACCTCAGCTGAGGCACTTTATGGACATAATGAAACAACTTGAGAGAAAAGTTATGAAGCTGCAAAGATCAAAAAGGGCCCAAGATTCCTCAAACATGTGTAATACCCTTTTAATCTAAGTGTTCAGCATAATCAGCTTATGTATTTAAAGTAGAGAAGTAAATAATCTTTATAATCATGCTAATCTATCGTCCCGGCTCAATATCGAGTTTGGATTGAGGCCACAGAAATGTATTTGAGTTTATTGTCACCTAAATATATCAAAACTTTGAAAAGTCTTAACGCACTGTTTTGTCAAGCTCAAGCACATTGTTGAAAGAAAAGTCTGAGTCATTTCTAACAGAGACATGTTGTGTCTGACTTCCATTAAAAACACTCCCTTTGTTTTCTCCGTCTACAAAAGGTTTAGTCAGTGGCACCGGGTCAGAAAACACCAGTTCACCGGATTCCCCTGATTCCAGAAATAAACATTATAATCTGCAAAACGGGTCTGTTTACTTACTCACAGCCGCTCCACCTCAGCCATGACATCACGGCCCGTTTGCTAAAAACACAATAAAGACTTTGTGATTTGCTAAATCTGTTTGTGTCACTGTGGCTAAAAAAAGGAGTCGCTGCTCTAAAAATAGAGAGCGCCCGGCGTAAACAATGGACGCACAAGTGCTGTTATTACAGAGCTCAGTTTCCCTCGGCATTGCTAGGATTACAGGAGTTAGGAGCACACGGGCTTACTGAGGCATTCTTGTTGCTGACGTGGTGTTCGCCGTCATAATGACTGTGCAGAAAAAGACTGAAACCATCCACACCTGACCTTTGGGTTGAGCAGGAAATCGAGCAACACACGAAGGTTTAGATTTGCTTTTGGAAGAGGTTCAACGAGGCGGGGGAAAATCCTTCTAAACATAGTGAAACAGCCCACAATGCACAAAGGCACATACAGCCGCCTCACACTGCAGCATTTAACCTGATCTGAGAGAGAATCTAATTCCATGGGCGTTACTAATTATAGACTCACAGGGTTAATTACATCATCAAAGTACAGTATGTGCTAAGCAAGCCAACGGCAGCATGAATGGTTTTCTGTTCACCCAACAAGAGTTCACTGGAGGTGTGATGCTGCTGCACAATGTTTTAAGATGTTCTGTATAGAAACAGCAGATCTTTGACATTTTTTTGGTGGATTAAGAAGCAAAGAGGCTTTAGACGGGTGCACAAGAGATTCACACTAATGCAAATCATTTCCACCATCTGTGTAGAGATGTTTTGTCTTGCATAGTTTAGATCTGTGTTCTGTCTCTTTATTGTTTTCCTGTGTGTTTTTTCTGTTTTTGCAGCATAGTGAAGTTTTGATATTTGTGATTTTGAGAATAAGGTGGACGTAATTGACAAGAAGGAAAACAATTATAAGATTAAAGTATTTAATTAAAGGATAGAAGGGTTATATTATTAGAATGAGGTTGTAATTTGTTGTGAAAAAAGTAAAATTTTATGAGAATTCATTACAAAAATTAAGTAATAATTTAATTTGTGGTCCTGTTAACCACTTGTGACTCCTTTCTAAATACATTTTATTTAACTTTAACTGTTTTTAAAATAGTGTTTATAGACCGTGTGGACTCAATGAAAAGGTGGAAACACATTTGGAAGAGAAGACTTCTGCAGTGCTAAGAAAATTATGACGAAAATCAAGTGGATCCATTTGATAAACACCCTAAGTGTGTGTGTGTGTGGGGGGGGGGTGTGTGTGTTAGAGTTTATCTAATCACTCTGTATCTGACAGTGAATTAAATCTCTATGATGCCTTTTCCCCAATTTTGCCTCACAACCAAACTCCCCCTCCTATTGGTTTTTATCTCTATTCTCTCTCTCTCTCTCTCTCTCTCTCTCTCTCTCTCTCTCTCTCTCTCTCTCTCTCTCTCTCTCTCTCTCTCTCTCTCTCTCTCTCTCTCTCTCTCTCTCTCTCTCTCTCTCTCTCTCTCTCTCTCTCTCTCTCTCTCTCTCTCTCTCTCTCTCTCTCTCTCTCTCTCTCTCTCTCTCTCTCTCTCTCTCTCTCTCTCTCTCTCTCTCTCTCTCTCTCTCTCTCTCTCTCTCTCTCTCTCTCTCTCTCTCAGCAGCAATATGCACACTCCCAAATCCCAGCTCTTTGTCTCCAGATTAGAGCTGTGATCTCTATGACCTTATACAAATATGATCTTTTGAAGAGGAACTGAATTAATACTTTTTTAACAACCGCTCTGGAATTAATCCTGTTCAAGCCTGTATATTTTGTTAATGCTTTTTTCTCCGACAATTCCAACCCTTGATTAATGGGTTCAAAGGAGCCAGCATATGGGTACCCAGATCAGAGTGCACTGCACACACACACACACACACACACACACATACACACACACACACTCACACACACACACACACACACACACACACACACACACACACACAAGCCTGGATTAAGATACAGAAGGTGGGGCTGCCATTGTAGAAGCATTATTACTCATTAAAGCATATTTGTGAAGGGATTTCAGGGTTGGCGTGTGTCGGAGGGGATTTCAGGGGTGATGCCCACCGAGTGATTAGCAGCCTCCAGATGTTCCTGACATCGTCTGCCTGACCACTGACAACATGTCGTTTCGCCTGTTTATGGAGAAAGTGTGCAGCGAGAACAGACCTGCGAAAGTGACGTCCCAATTAAAATTTGTATCTAAACTTAAAAGTTTCCCACATGTCTTTAGAAATATATTCTGCAACTTGTGCATGTTGCTTAAAACAAAGGTTTGGTTATATTTTCCCAAGTTTCTTTGTTTGGTGTTAGTAGGATCTCCCAAAAAATGCTCAATTGTATGAAATTTGGTGGAAAGATGGGGCATAAAACAAGGAAGACCCCAATAAATTATTGTCTGGACTTGAGTCAGATCAAAATGAAATTCCAGATCTTGTGAATTTAAATGTGGTTTCATGAGAGGAGGTCTGTACTCTATAGGTAGTGAAGGTTTCAAAAAGGGGAAATGTCTTGTTAGAAAAAACAAGATGAACTCTCTGACATCTGAGGCAACCCGTAAAGACAAGGTGGAGATCTGAAGAGCAGTTCTCTTTAATGTTCTCAGACGGGAGCAGGAAGAGCAAGGGGAGCTGTGGAAGAAGAAAGGGGATGTGAGGGGCGGGGAGTCATTTTCTGAAACTTCAAGATGTCCCAGTAACTGTCTCTGAAGGTGCTGAGCTCAGCTCCTTTTACTGGTGCCACCCATCTAACTAATGTATTTTTAAAGTTGACCACACTGCATTTTATCTCACATGATGACACATTTACACGTCCAGTGTTAAGACTATTGGATGTATTTGAAATGACTAGATGTTTTAATGGTTGCCCTCTTCATAATAACACTTTAAAACAGATTTTAAACTGAAAGTTATTAGAGTCCGTGAGTTCATTGGGTTCAGTGACATCAATACTAAGTCATCTGAACCACATCAAACACTTGTTCCCTCTTCTCTTTTCATCTCATGTGTTTCTTCTCCCTCCTTCCTTTCTTCTCTTTTTTTCCTTCGGTGCAGTCCATCCAGAATACCTGCACTGCGTACTTTTCTTTTCATGCCATTATTCCTTCTTCCCCCCTCTCTCTCTCCTTTAAAGTTTTCCTACTACGCTTTTTACCATAGTCATGTAGCCTGAGGGTGTGAACCTGTGTGCAGTCTAAACAGGGTGGAAAAGACAGAAAAAGAAAGAAAGAAAGAAAGAAAGGAGAGTGAGGCTGGGTTTTGAAGAACAAAGCTTGTCATTAGCTGCTTTGTAACCGGCACAGAAACTTAGCAGCTGTGCAGGAATGACTTACTGCAGCGAAACTGAACTAGAATGAAACAGCGATAAAACTAGAATGACACTAAGCACACCTGCAACAACTCCCTTATGAAAACACATTCAAATTCACTAGATCCAGATTTGGATTAGGATCAAATTGCGTTTTGTGTGAGTGTAAGTCATTTTTGCGTTAACTGGTTGACACACAAACCAACCAACAAACGGACAGCGTGAAAACATTACCTCCTAAATAAGGTCAAAATCTTTACTTTAACAAACTAACTAATCTCTATAGGTACGATGCACAGACTATGAGATATTGACATTATAACTATTGTCACTGTTTTACGGGTTATGATTGTCCCTATACAATATAAAAAGGGGTTGTGGACATAGATTATATCTGTCGAGACTTTTCATTAATCATAAAGTCTTGCAGGGGTCAAAGGATTACATGTTCCTCGAGGTAGTATATTCTTTACATGGATCAAAACCAGGTCAGTGTGTCAAACAGCGAACTGGACGCATGTACAGTGTCCTTTGTGCCCCAGAGCCACCCAGATTACTGTGGCCCCTCTCCGAGAAGGGCCCCCTTCTTCTTTAGCTGTTCGGCTGGTGACATCTCACGTCTCATTAACTCTCACCCAACAGGTGAGAGCGCAGCTGCAGAAATCTGCATACATCTGTCGCAGCCCAGCGGCCGGCGGGCGAGGGGCCGGCGGCCGGGGAGGGAGTCGTAAGTGACACAGCTGTGCTCATAAACACATACGGTGGAGAGATAAACGTTTAACAAGTAGTGTCGCATGTGCAAAGAGCCTGACATACAGAAGTAACCCCTGGGTTCATGTTTATGTCCACAACTTAGCTTGAGGGTGAAGATTGTGGACGAATAGTTGATCTTCACACGTCTCGTTCTATTACTTTTGGTGCAAACGTTTACACCAGTTAAAGATATAAAGAAAACTTCATTAACATGTCTTAACACAACTAGACCTACATAATGTTTATTGTTGACTTGTGTGCTTACATTTTCCAAAATGTTTCCAACAATTTTCGAATTCAGAAAAATTCAATTTAATTAATTACGGTCACTTTTTAATAGTGTCATATCCACTTTAAGGGAAAACAAAGAGTTAGCCAGTCCAGTGTTTGAATCGGTCACTCGTCATAGATCGAGATTTTAAATTTCCATTTGCTGCAAAATCTGATTAAATATTTATTACATGAGCTCATCCATGGACATAATATCCGCATCATGTCACATCATTGGCAGGGTGGTGAAGAACATCTCCCATGATCCCATGCTGCATCACGATCACGACTTTATCTAACTACTCCTTTGTTATTGTTTTGATTGAGAGACCCCTAATGGCCAAAGTTACACATTGATACATCCGTACATATTGTTTAACACACACACACACTCTCCTCACGCCCGAAAGGAACATTGCATCTGGGGTTCGTCGTGTTCCGGCTGATAAGTGAGGCCTAATGGTGCCACTTCCTCCTTCACTTTGATTGATGGTTCCCTATCAGGCCCCTGCGAGCGACCACAGCTGAACGTGCAGGTCATGGGTCAAAGCAGGAGAGATAACCACCTGCTGGAGCTGCTCGCTGCCCCTGCATATATCACACGCTCTGTATGGCGTGGGCGTGGCCGTGCGAGCATGTTGACGTGTGTGTGTTTTAGTCGTCGGGAAACTCGGAACAGGTCGTCTTTGTTCTGTTGGTGGAAAACACGCCAACAGATGTTTCAGTTTAGAATGAGAAGTAACTAAACATGACGAGAACAAAGGCCGGCATTGAAACATGACAAGAGCTGGAGCTGTGCTGCCGCAGTGTCAACGAGTGCTCAACCGCTGTTTTTTGTGGACAATCAAGATAAAGCTGCACCTAAAGTCCCACACTCCTTTAACACGTTTGCAGAAGCCGTCTGGCTGCTTTCATTAGGGATCACAGGCACTTTACAGGTATTCAATACCACCTTTGCCTGCGTTAACCACACCCAGTCAGTCAGTATTAGTGCCTAAGTGACACCTTTCTAACAATGATCGAGAAGCACCCGCCCAGATAAACACAGGAAGTGGGTGTAACCGGGAAAACGGAGGGTCAGAGAATAAGAGAACCCCTGCGATGACAAACAGGAGGATAACGTCCAGCTTGTCAATACTAATTATCAAACTGCAAATTGAATGTGAGCAAATACGCATTTACTCTTTGTTTCACGTGATTAAAGTGTGATTTACACTGCTCTGGTCTTATCTGTGTCCGCCTGTTCCTATGGGGAGTACACAAACAACACTAATGCATTTGAAAGAGCTGCACGCCTGAGTTCTATGCTGACACAATACAGGCCACATGGCATTTACTGCATACAGTATGAGGGCGGTGAATAATTTGATGCGACAGCACTTTCATTACATGTCAAATGCAGAGGTCTCCCAGCATTTCAAAATAAGAGCTCAGGCCCAGCAACATTTAGCACGACAGATATGAAGGAATATCAGAATCTCACAATTATTTACACCCCCTCATAATTGAAGGTGAGGTGAAGTAGACGAGGAACGTCAGTCTGTTGATCCGCTCCACAATGTTTTGTTTGTTGTATAATTACACCATGCTAATATCAGTGTGACGACTGAGGTCTCGAGCGGGACCCCAGAGCAGAGTCAAAACAGAGCCAGATAGGGTGGTGCGTTCAAGGAAGTTTATTGCAGTAGGAGATAACAGATAGGCGGGTCCGCTGACACTCCGTGAGGTCCCCAGCGTGGAGGTAGACAGGTCGGCTGAGATCTCCGTGAGGTCTTCAGCGTGGAGGTAGACACGAGGGTCCAAGGTTTCAGTCCTGGCGAACAGAGGGAAAGACACGGGGGTTAGAACAGGGGTCTCATCCAGAGACAGGTTACGGAGCCGAGAACGAGTATCTACCACTGTAGCAACGAGGACGAACTGGCGATGACTCGCAGCACAGCCAGGGCAGATAAAGCCCGGAGATGATTAGTGCAGGTGCGCCTGGAGAGCCGGGTCATCACCGAGATGTGCTGCACCTGCGGGAAAAGAGAAACAAGAAGGGGAGGGGCACTGGAGGCACAGAGGAACTGGGACAATCAGTATGAACATGATACTAATATCTATATTTAAATAACAAACTAGGTATGCAACATTTTTGATAAGAAAATAAGTAAGACCTAACCGAAAGTATTTAAGTCCTTGACCGTCACAACCTCACATATTTAAGATTATTTAAGGCCTACTTTATGGAAACACTGTAGCAAAGAAAATTAACTTTAAAAAAGGACCTTGACCTGTTTTTCTGGACGTTTTTTGACAGATATTAAACGTCTTCCTTATTCTGAATCGACCGCGTGATCAGACGACAGACTGACCATTAACACTGACATGAAGACTGAAGGTGAAGAGGATGAGTCAACTCCCCACTCTGCTCCCTGCAGCAATCTGTTTCCACAATGGAGAATCATCCACATTCAAAACATGTAAAAAGAAATCTTTATATCGATAGCATTTTGGGAAAAACTTTAAATCCTGAACCTAAAAACAATGAAGGAAACTCAGGACACCTTATCTTTCTATCTGCTGTTAAACTAACAGAAGTGTCTCCGCAGGACAACATTCGCTAACAAGTTAATCCTCGAGGGTGTGTGTTAACAAAAGATAATGAGCTACTTATCAGATGGTTAGTTCTGGGATTAATTGCGTGGTCAGTGTTATTCAAACAAGACACCCTGAAGACACCCAGAGGGGCTGCACAGCTAACTCATCAGAAATGCAGAGCAGGATGAAGTGAAGCTCATTACTGTGAGTAGGAGCAGACAGACAGAGCACACACACACACACACACACACACACACACACACAGACTACACACTATGAGCCAGTAATAAACAGGAATGTTTCAGTCTTCATAGTTAAGGAGATTTACGGTAAAAACGGATTTTGATGCTTTGACCAAAAACCTAAGAGACGTGTAGCAGGATTTACTGTAAACTGAGTGGTAAGTGCAGATATTACAGTCAAAGCCTCTTCTCCCCTGCTTTATTAATAACTACACTCACACACACACACACACACAAGCGCACACACAAGCGCACACACACACACACATTGCTCCAACACTTTCTATCCTGACACTTTATCTGCTCTGTTGCACAGCGCTGTTGTTAGTTCGACTTTTGCTCAAGAAATTCTCTGTAGAATATGAATCTAAAAATCTGAGCACATTGATTAAAGATGTTGCTTAACACCACACCCCCCCACCCCCCGACTGTTTATTATGCTCTGCTCACTGTTTAAGTTTTGTTTTTTGTTTTTTTCACTCTCCGCCCCACAAGCTCTTTTATTATGGAAGAGGCTCCACAGGAATGTTATGCTAAACTCTGCACTGCAGACGTCAGGCATTCGGGTTGAGGACACATTCCACTGATTCCATTCATTTTACACTGCACACATGCCCAGAGAGAGAGAGAGAGGGAGGGAGGGAGGGAGGGAGGGAGGGAGGGAGGGAGAGAGCGAGAGAGCGAGAGAGCGAGAGAGAGAGAGAGAGCACTGAGGGAATCCCCATGGGGCCTTGTTGCACACTAAATGCTTACAGCAACAGCTGCAGACACAAGTGTGTGATGTTGGGAAAACCTGCAGCTAAACATCAAACCACCCAAAAAGCCCATTAGATCAGCACTTCACCGAGGCTGAGCACACTCCCGCTGTCCTTCAAATTAACATGTGTCGTCGGCTTTGCGTCAGACAGACTTCTGAAGGTTTCTTTTCAAACCTTTGATCGGACCTGCAACAGATACAGATATAGATCAAATACTGCAACACCACAGCAGATACTATTCCTTTGACATTTCTCTAACTTCTATATTTGGTCGAGCAGTAAATATCTCTCTCTCACTCTTTGTGTGTTGCACCGCATAATGTAATTAATAATTCCAGGAACCTGTGTGTCTGTATTTGACTCACATACCGTAAGAACAATTCATCTTATCGGCTTCACACATGTGTATTTTTGAGGGACCAATGAAGTGGTTCAGTATTAATACATTTATAACAAGCCGGCAGTCACCTCTCGCAACCGGGGCACCACAACAGCAGCTGATTCTCCAGTTCATGGTTTTGCGAACTGAGTCGAGCTTCGCTTAGCTTTAAATAAAGATGTGAACAAGTATTTGCAGGTCACTTTTACAGATTCAGAGAGAAAGCTGTAACCAGCGTCACCACGGGACAAACAGACCACCCATTCCAAACTGGTTAGAATGGGTGCTGCACCAGTATGAATAACAACCAAAAAGAGACAACCTCTGCCTCACTTGCCTTGGGGTTTATGGTTGTTATTCTTTGTTACCTTTAAGCCACTAGACGTGTTTGTCTCCCTACATTGTTATCTCTCTCTCTTTGGTTCAGTGAGAGATTACAAGTGAAGAACAATGGGGTAGTTCAGTCGGTATTATAAACCACCCTCATTTCTACCAATGGTGACTTAGGAAGACAAAAGAAAAGCTGAGGGATAAAACCACATCTCTGAAAAGATGTAACATTGAGAAGATTCCTCACTTAGCTGATTTTCCTAAATGTTTTTTATTGCTCGTGGAAAGAAGAACAACCTGTCGGCAAAGACGGAAACAAACAAAAGTAATCCTATTGTTCGGCCTCTGGATGTTTACCTGGTATGATCTGTTGTTTCCATATGGTTATTTATAAATGATGAGCCCTCCACAAAGAGCAGGGATTGTAATCCCTCAATGTCAGATTAGTTAATGCTTAAATTCCTTCTGCTTTATATCACGTAGGAATTATGAGAGAGAGGAGGAATTGAACAAATAGCAGCTGTGGCACAGAATTTGAATCAATTGGGGAAATGATAGATAACTACAAAAAAGATGGATTACAACTGGAGTATTTACGCAAGAAAACTAGCATAGCACTCAGGTAAGCGCCCTCTGTACCCCTGTAAGGCCGAACAGTCCCCTTGTGAAACCCTGGTTCACTAGATTTGGATCTGCTCCAAATTGCACACTTAATATCAATCCGCTTAACATGCCAGATTGTTTTTCATCAAGATCCAAGAATTATTCTCCAAGAAATTCAAAAAATAGTTGAAAATCTTTTGCAATGTTAAAGGCTGTTAAAAATTCATGGATCTGCACCTATGATCCAGAACTACATCAATTTATATGAATGGGTTATTCCTTGGGTCATACCTCACCCTTCAACAAAATTTCATGGAAATCAGTTATTACATTTTTATGTAATCCTGCTGACAATCACAAATACACAGACAAAAACATAACCTCCCTGGAGGGAGTAGCAATGGGGAATCTCAGAGAATGCATATTTCGGCAAAGGCTAACGATCTATCTCCCAATGTTAAAAGAAAAATCATGGATCCACTCATTTAGCTGGATCTGCTCCAAATATTTACATTTTTTTGCAATATCTCAGCCCTTCCAACGAATTTCATGGAAAAACATTTATAAGTGTCTGCGTAATCCTCCTAAAACAAACACACAAACACATGCAACCAAAATGTCTTTGAGGAGCCTTGAATAGAAACTTGTATCAGTGGGCGGCCGAGGTGCTGTGGGCGCAGGGTACAGTGGGTGAAGAGATGACGAAGAAGACAAAGTAGGCGGAATTATCTTGTAACATGCAGGAGAAAGACGAACACACAGGTGTCAGTCAAAAACTGGCCCTTGTCATGTGCAACCAGCGTCGAGCATGTTGATCTCCTCGCACATATTTATGGATGTTAAACTAACACCTCCAAAAACACACTTGGCCTGCTTCTCTCATACACATATTCACACACACACACACACACACACGCACACACGCACACACTGGCACACACATAAATCCTCAGGGGGGCGGTCAGTTGTCAGCTCTCGCTGTGCAAAACATCCCAGGGGGATTTTAGAGAGCACTGATCCTCTGAGATTGCGTATGTGTCAATATGTAAACATGTGTATCCGGATGCATTGCTCTGTTTTTGTTTTCAGGGATGTGCTGTATTCTAACATGTGGCGTTTGATGCTCTGCTGCTGTTGTTGTCATCCACATGGTTACACTGTGCCCTTTTGGGGGCTGAATTAATTAAAGGATTGTTTGACTATGCAGAGCGGGATTAAGACATAGTCTTTTGTATTTAAAAAATAAATACAATAATACCATGTGTGATGTTTACTCAGTTCTTCCTCTGAAGAGTCTCATTCGTCAAATCTACCTGGCAACAGGCTGCCAGAATATGCATTAATTTCTGTTTTTAATTTAACTATAAAGAAATTAAATGACTCATGACTCATGTTAGCCAATCACAGCCATCTGATTGTAATTTTATGAATCTCTGCATCTGTTTAACTGTGACAAATTCTAAATAATTCTCCCATTTCCAAAGAAGAAGACACATAACACTGTGATCTATTTGTAGTGAATACAAAGGGAATAAAGCATTATTTTCCTAGCAATGAAACTAGAAGCAAGGGACAACAGCCAGACAAGCTCTGTTCAAAATGTAATATCTGTTACCTCAGCCAAAGAGGATAGGTTTTCACTCCCTGTCCTTTCGCTGTTTAATTTGTTAGTCAGCAGGGTTATGCAAAAAACAACTCAATGGATTTCCAGGAAACTTGGTGGAAGAATGGTACATGGGCCAAAAAGGAACCCATTCCCTTTTGGTGTGGATCTGGAGAAAAGCAGTGGATCCAGGAATTTGTTTTCACTTTTTTTTCAAAACCCCCCCTGGCAAAGATAAAGTTTCAAACATGTTAACGACTGCTTGTGCCCTTTGATAGGATAAAAGAGAGATTTTGTGTGAAAAAGCATGAAATCATCGCCAGGACTATTTCAAGAAAACGAATGTCAGTCTGACCCAAATGGATTTCAACAGCCAGGGTTTGTGATGTCACAAACCTGAACAACCAATAATGTCAACATGTGGGTGGGGCTTAGTAGCTGGAAAAGGCTTCTCCACTGCAGCTGAGCTGTAATAATGCATGAAGCTTCATGAAAATAATCGGGTATATTTAGGGGTCTGATATGAGCTTGTGCACTTTGGTGAAGATTCAATTTAATCGGGCTGTTGCCAAATCTAGATTAGTTTAGCTTTTACACACAGAAGAGTTAATTTCAGTACTAACACTGTCAATTTAAAGGTTTAGGCTCATTTCAGGGGAAAAAACAAAAATTAGATGATATACAATCACCACTGAGATGTGCATTTCTTTTCACGAAACTACATGGATGCATTAAGCACCTTTGTGTTAGTTTTCTGCAGAAGGAAACATCCATATGGGGTCATTAGCAGGTGTGATCCCAGGGGCCCGGACTATTGTGCAGAAAGCAGAAGGTGACAGAGTCAGTGGCTGTGTCCTGAAGTCACATTAAGTATAATCTCCTCATGTGACCCAGATTACATCGCCCTACATAGGCCCTGCGGACCAAGACACTGCTGATCCCTCAGTCCAGAATCCGCTGGTACTGTGCAGCCCTGTGCACCAGGCACACAAAGACGGCCTTGTGCTGATGCAACAAAAGGCAACAGAGAACATCAAACACATCTGTAGAGGGAACACCCCCCACTGTAGGCCAGAGGCAAATCCCACTCTGTGTGCGAGTGGGTGTCTCTGTGCGTGTGTGTTTGTTTGTGAATGTGTACAAATGATGACTTTATTGTGTATATTCTCCCCAGAGTGCTGGACCCGGTGTCCCTGTGTGGGCCCCACAGAGGAGCGGACCGTGTCCTCTGGATAATCAGCTGGTGAAGGCCTTGATTAGCAGTACGACCCTTCCTACGTCAGAGAGCCGACACTCTGGACCCAGAACTGCCCTGATTCCAAGGCTGTCTGGAGGGAGTCCAGCCCGAGGAGTGGGCCTTGTTCACAGTTAGGTGTTTGCAGGGGGTAAGAGTGACCCCCCACAAGAAGGAGAAATAATATCCCCCACACATACAGAGTTTGTTTGCTTGCAGGTTCTCACACCCCCCTCCTCCTCCTTTTCTTCTTCCTCTTACTTCACCTCCTGCGTTATACTGTAAAGTTCGACAGAAAACAAAAGGCCTTTTAGAGAGGATTACGCAAGAATAACATTTCCCAATAAAACCATATCAACATAAACAATATGAATCTGTGATTTAATACATTGAGTACTGGCAGTGCCTTTGCAGTTACCTCTGTGAGGCCGTCATGTGGGACCACAGGACTAATTTAAGCATATGAGAGTCATGTTATTGAGGTGGTGCTGGACGGTGATCGTCACTGTGCCGAGCTGGGAGGCTGAGCTGTCCTGTGGTGCTGAGTGTGTGGTTCGGTGGTATGACTGCAAGATGAGGCAGCATGAAGTGGGCACGACAAAGGAGAAGAGGAGGCCAGTGGGAGCTCCGTGTGGGAGTGCAGTAGGAGTAGCAGCACAGAATAAGGGAGTTGTTTGTTGGATCGTGTGCGCGTGTAGCACAAGATCATGTGAAATGAAGGAGTCCAATAGTCTGTTGCCTGTTTTACTTACAGATGTAGGAGTTATGGTGTATTCATTATGATATATTTACAACATAAAAAGACAAACGCATTAATGTTGCATTCCTGTCAACACTTATAGGGATATGTAGCAGAACAATCTTTCTCCTCTCCCTTTGGGCCTCCCCTCCACACAAATGTGTTAAGACACTAAAACAGAGATTTTTTACAAATGTCCTCCAAAGATTTTCAGAAACCCTAGTTTCAGTATTGTCTATAACCCGGTTTCTCTTAGGTTGGTTAGTCCTGCAATTACAAGTTTGCAGCCATATTTAGCAATACTGCACCTGTCTCAACCAATTCTACTTTGACCGAAACGTGTTCTAGTCTGGACGGAGATATTTTGTAGAACAAGCGTGGTGGGTTCCTTTTTTTTATGAGGAATCAAAAATTATCTGTAATATTGTAGATAAGGCGAAGTTGATCAAGTTGAATACAATGTCAGATGACGCTGTAGCATTGTTAGTGATTTTTTAATCCACCTCCTTTTTACCTGCAGCTTTAGACATGGTGAGATACTCAGATCACAAAAATATGGTTCGATGAATGTTTTTGACATTATGACTCGAAAGGATCGTGCACATGCTTCCATCTTGCATGTCGAAGAGAAAAATGTCAACCAGTACTAACGCTATTATTAATATGTAGGATTCATCATCAGAATAAATGGTTATTAAAGGAAATTTGTTCCAATGGTTCTTTATGGAGGATTGCTTGTTTGAGACAATCACGTCAATAACTGGTACAAACGAGTCACACTGTGAATTAGCCCTACTGCATTTCTTGATGCAGCCACCGGGGGACCTTACAGATGCAGACGCTATATTTTCCCTTAGCATATATTAAGCCAAGCTGAAGTATTTTCATTCATAATTTCCCTTCAAACTCCCCCAAAGAGACATAAATATCTCTGTGACATTGTCTCATTCATGGGAAAAAATAGAACAACCCTAAAACAGATTATTCTTCTAAAATACACATTAGTTTTCCCCCTGAAGCAGAATCAGGGGAAAGATCAGGAAGCAGCACACAGCCTGGTGCAGCTGAGTCACTGGAATTTCACATGTACCTGTGACGTGTTCCTTTTTTATTCGCTCAGTGGTTCTATATCAACAAATCCTTTTAATTCACAGATCTGTCACATTAGACACATACTTTTCTCTCTATTTCAAGATAACTGATGTTTCCATGACTTTACAAAAACAACAGTGTAAAGTTTCCCTGGGGCAGGTTCTTTTTTAAACCAACATAAGCACGTGTGTATGAATCAGGGCTTTACAACAGAATTGCAACCACTAATACATCTGATCTTCTACAGCTGGATTCTGCATGCAACTGCGATTTATTAATGAAAAACAAGCAAAGTGTACGAAGCAATGCAAGCAATAGACATATCAGTAATCACTAATCAGGCCATGTATTTTGTGCACCCATTGCTGCAGCTCTGCGTAAAAAGGAAAGACTAAAGTACAGACTGAAAACACGCTCAGGTCGAGTGGTTGCTCCTCATTTATCTGAGGTTTCTCTCTGCCTGTGACAGGACGGGGACAATCGTTGGCCTGGATCTGTAGAACTATCTGCTTGGAGACTGATGGTGTTGCCCCACATTCTGTTTCCAGGCCTATTGCAAAAGGAAAAGAAACAAGACATTACACTGAGCCAAGCAAAGACACAAACCAGCTTCCCAGCACAAAGAGCCTCAGTCTGAACGAGGTACACTTGGATGTTTTGTGGTCAAATGTTCTTTGGTAACAATGGGTAGCACAAATTTTGCCCTGTGATCAGGACAAGAACAAAAATGAAAGGCATGTTATTTCTAAATATGTGGGAAGGAGCGTTGCTATAGATTACAATATACAAACCAAGAGATCCATGGAGAAGCACAAAAAATAAACTACATTAATTGTTTTTGAAAACTTTGGAAACTGGCCCCGCTCTCGTTTTTTTTTTACTTTGGTATTGCCTTTTAGTCTGGATGAACAGAAACAGACATTTGGAAACGATGACGTAGACGTTCACTTCCTTAAATGCAACATGGGTAACAACTTACAACTGTTGCCAAAGTTTCACATCCCAGTTGTGACTTTTTGTAATTGCTCTTCCTCATTTTTAGAATTTTCTGTAATAAGGAACCAATAACAGTGGACCTTCTATTTACATCATTGTAATCAGATTACTGCTGATTTGGAGCTCAACATGGCGTATTAAAATGATAACACATAAGATTGGGTGCATCCTGTACGTTTTGAAGCATTTTAAAAGAACAGTACTTTCCTGAAATCTGAGAACACAGATGATTTGCTGTGGATGGTATTCTATAGTGTGACTTGTAACACTTCATGCAGTATACAGTGTCATGGTTGGGTCATGGTTAAGATAATAAAAAACAGCAGCTGATTCTGTGAACAGCTGATGCAGATATTCATCAGCAGGGGAGTTTTCTGCACATGTCGCAGGCAGGAGAGTCAGCAGCCTCACTACAGGGGAATTTAACAGTTCTACGTTTTTATCACTCGCTTTCCAATATTTTCTGATTATGCAGTTACTCCCAACTGTTTGGAAATAAAGCTCCGACTGTGGCCACACAATCAACCTCTCACTCCTTCTCTCCTCCAGCTGATGTGAGATTATGCACGTCAGGGAAGTGGTTACATGCAACAATAGAACAGCGTTTCCCTGTGCAGATGCCATATGACAGTTCAGATTTCCTCCTCTGAGCCGCTGTGCGGGAGCATGCAGGTCCAGAGGCCGAGCACCCTGCCACACAAGCACCACGACGTGTCCTCGTGCTCCTGTGGAGTTACACAACCCTGCGTCACACAGTCAAACGCTGCTCTGCAAACAAACATGTGCTCTGTTGTGATCATCAGAGCTGTGCGGCTGGCGATGTCAGCTGGCTGCATTCACCTGCCGTCCCAGGTGTGATTCATGGTTAGACAACCGCAGCACAGGACCGGCCGTCTCTTAAGCCCCGTGCACAGCGTGGTTCAAGGTGTTTTTCAGTAACAAATGGGGAAACCCACACATTATATCACGTAAACTCCATGCTTACATGTTAAGGAAGCGCTGATCCACAGCTGCTCCTGAGGTGCAGTGTCACAACAGGTGCACACAAGTAGGCCAGGTCACCTCAAACCACATGCATGTGTCATGCTGTTTTCTCAGTGTGCCTTCTTGCTGTCTTGTGATTTATTGCCTCAATATCTCTCTGCCCTGACCAGCTATGAAATCAGCTATGAAATATCAACTTTTAAATCAAAAGTTTGTGACTTATGAGGTATAAACTTTGAACATTTTTATTAAATAGATTGTAAAACATTTAGCTTATTTTCTATATGGATTTTGTTAGTCACAGATATGCATTTAATGGTTTTATCACTCAGACGTATTCTTCCCTGCTTATGATCCATGGATAACAACTCAATACCACATTCCTAGATGGTTTCCATTCAGAACAAACATTCCTCCGAAGTTGTGTCTTCCACTCTTTCTTAAAAACTAAATTATCTGGGAAGACTTCATCTATTTCTTTTAGGTTTTATGTGCCATCAGTTTAAGTTTCAAAGGGATATTATCCAGGTCAGAGGCCAAAATGCCTGGAGAAGCAGTAGGATAAACTCACAACTGACTGAAGGAACGTGATGTGGTGCAGAGACACAGGAATGTAAACAGACTATAGATTCAAAGAAGAGCTGTGATATTGTAGCTGTTTTTTGTCAAAGCAGATTTAACAGACCTCTGCATATCAACAACCTTCACCTAGGTTGTAAATTAGAAGGCGTTAGCTATTCCTCGAGCACAAGCAGTTACTTGATTGGTCTGGTTTTCCAGCCAAGAGTCACAACCCAGAGGGGATCCACTGAAGTCAACGGAATTCACTTCAGGTTTTTGTTTTTTTGTAAATGTGGGGGTCACTCCTGGAGACAGTGCAATGACAACATGACTCACATGCAGGAATCACACAAAAGTCAGTCTCAGTTTTAATACAGGGTCATACACGGAACAGCGAGGCAAAGGTAAGAGGGAATCCACAGAATCCCAAAACAAGCAAAAAGTCAGAAAACCAGACCAAGGCAGCAGAACTTACATGGAACAGGCCGTCTCGGAAACAAAAACAGGTTCATAGAAGGGCATGAATGCTGGAAAGCTCGACTCGAAGCGCAGAGATAATGTGGCGGAGGAATGTGTGAGAGCAGGTGTATTTATACTGGGTGACTGACTGGTGATGAGCTGCAGGAGTCGTGATGCAGGAAACTGAAGAATGGGAGGAAGTGAACAGAGAGAAGGAAAAGCTAAATAAAACAGGAAGTGAGAGCTCAGTTCGTACAGGTCATCATGCACTGACACTTTCTAACATGAAGCCATTTAAAAAAAACGATTTTGTAATTTAACTTTTATGTGACAATGCTATGGTTGAGATTTGGTTCAGGCTTAGAAACAAAAGCAACATGGTTGGATTAAGGAAACATTACAGTTTGAGTTGTGTTAAATTTTTCGTCACCACATTTAGCCCTGTACAAATAAGTTTCCAAATTTACAAAATACAAATTTTCAAAATTATTTTTATTTATTCAATTATTTCTTGAAAACAAAAGTTTTTTTTAAAGATAAAAAATGCTTTATTCCTTATCGTTAAATGAATTGCAAAGAAATATGAATGGGTTCTTCCTTGGTCCACACCTCAGCCTCCTACAAAGCTTCAAGAACATTATGTTTTGTAGTTTTTGCATAATCCTGTGAAAAGACAAACTGACATAACATCCTCCAGCAGATAAGCTGATTCATATTCCTACAATTTGAGGGATAAAAAAGATTGTTTTCTTATGATACACAAACCTACGTGTGTGATAAGTGCTTCCACAACAAAAAAGCTGTTGTCTATCACTTTTTATCTAAGAGACCTGAAGACAAGCGTTCACTCTTCACCCGGCGACATACATTCCTCAGATAAACCTCAGAGGATAGTAACCAATTCATAAGTAGACATAGGCAAGGAAACATGACATCATCTGCCTAAGGCAGTATCTGTATTTTCCCCTGAAACACAGATACAGCATCATGTCAGTACAGTACAACATCACACGTCTGACTTCTCCTTACATAAACCCTCACCGCTCGCCCTCGCCCCCGTATGAATCAGCCATTATCTTAGAAGCAGGCCAGTATTCTTAGACAAGGGTCTATTCTCCAAGCGCCTCAGAGCTGCGTTGTTGTTAAAGGGAAGGCCAGGGACTCACAGTCTGTACAGACACTCAGTCTGTGTGGAGAGGAGATTAATCTGCATGTAGTGTGTATTGTCTTCAGAACAGATGAACATGACTGCAGCACAGAGAAAAGCTCTCGGCTTGGTATGTTATCTGCAGCACCTTCCGTCTTCACCACAGAACCTAAAAAACATATCATATCCTCGAACATATAGAACAAGAACCAACAAATTGTTTTGTGAGGTTTATTCATTTGAATGTGATAAGTGCAAACATTAGAGCATCATTACCAGCACTTCTTTCTCTGTGTAAAGGCAAGTTGTTGAGTTCACGGGGGTCAGATAATGCTCCTCCTGTCCCTGACAGTCAAACTCTCCTTCACTCACAGGGAGGCCTGTGGAAGGGGGTGAGGGCCCGGGGGTTAACAATTCCTGCGTTTTACTGCACATCTATCACCAACTGTACAAAACCCTGCAGAAACCAGATCCTTTTTCAGGCAGCTGTCGCGTGCAGCTGGTAACCCGAGACTGAGGCTTTTAATTCCACACATGTGGCACTACCTGTCCAGGGTGGATTTGAAGATTTTATGCGCGTGGGGGCAGCTGCTGTGGCTCGTAAGACCTGATAAGCAAGGAGGGCGAGAGAAAAGAAAAAAAGAAGGGAGAGGCGGCGAAAGTGCGCCCTCTTAGATCTTACACATAAATCTGGATCCATGTATGCACCATTCATCCCTCGGCACCGTTTCTGGTGCTCATGACCACATGTGTCTGGATACGTCAGGAAAAGAGAGAAGGGGCAAAGTGGAAATCTGTCACCACAAGTGTGTCTGTATTTATGAAACTTTACCACTGACTGCTGCCTCACAGTAGGTCCCCCAGAGACACGGCACAGAGGGGTTAGTGAGCTGATGGGCATGGGGGGAGGAGGTTGAGAGGAGGCATAGCACAACACTGGAGATTAAATAAGACTATCGTGCTGTTAAGTGAGGATAATCTTCGGTGTGAATTATCAATGGAAGTACTGTGCTGACTTTATTTGCATTTTGCATTGGATTTAAAGTTAGAATGACGAAAGAAAAGGACTTCTGGCTCACTGACTCTCCTCCTGCTCTCTCCCCTCTGTGAGGTGACAGACTCGCTGCAGAAACGTTCTTGCAGCTCTGATTCAGAGGTGCGTGTGCTGAGGTTTCCTGGAGAGAGAACACTCTGCTCTGAAATAAGCTTTCGGATTACTTATCTAATGTTTGCTATTCGTCTGTGTTCTTTCAAAAAGTGCAGAAAGGGAGAACTTTAACAACGTGGTCGGACCTTTGTAGGCAAAACACTTCAGCAGGTAACAGTTGCATACACGCTCTGTAAACAAACACTGAACAACAACGGAACCTTTGAGGTTTTTATTGATGGGAACATTTTGTCTCTTTTCTTCTTAGCAATGGAAAGGAGGGAGACAGCCTGTTCTACTTGGAAAGCAACAGACACTGAGTACTACTTAGAAAGTAACCGTATCCTCATTGGGCCGCTGCTGGGCAGTGAGTCGGCCTCTGTTTACAGGAATAAGCACAACCCGGTGCACTGAGGAGAACTCTCGTCTGTAGAGGCAGAATATAGAGGGGAGGTAAAGTAAGTTTACAGAGAGGCCGTGTTAATATAAGGATTTACAGTGCACTTGTTATTTCCGAGTTCTTTTTTCTCAGCAGCTCAGTCACGCTGCAGCTGGACGTGGACTTCACTTATATGTACTCAGCTGGACTCAACTTCCCCCATGTCCTCCTTTCCCTCGGCCTAGTTTACAGCCTGGTCTGACAGCCACATCAAACAGGCGTGCTACCACTGAGGAATTAAATGCAGGTGACTGAGAAAAAGGACGTGCGGGGCGATGTGGGATGTTTGATGCTGCGCTGTCTCACACAAGCACCGCACTCCGACAAGCTCTCTGTATGCCTGTGGTCACACAACTGTGGTTACACAGTGTAAACATTGTTCAAGAGGGCGCACAAGCACTTTATGACCTGATTTAACCAAAAATTATTCATATTCAACCTGATTCTCCGTCGTTGCTCCTTTGACCCCGGATCGTCCCTCCTGTTACACACACAACACGAAGAATCCAGGTTGTTCTCACATGACTAAAAAGCCACCAAGTTACAAAGAAGTATTGAACAAATGCTCTTCTCTACCTTCTCTGGACACAAATTAATAAGTTTACTTCCACTAAATGGCAAAGAAGGCAGTGGTGAGAAGTCTTCCACAATAGAGAGCAGGCTCTCCTCATGGCTTTCCATGTTGAGCTGCTGCAACCCTGACTAACCCTGAGGACATCACGCAGCCATTCTAGTGACTGTTGGTTTCAGGTAACTCTAAAGCCCAAAGGGTGCTCACATACGGTTCACCTGTTTACATTACTGCTCTCGTGAAATATTCAGCTTAGACTTCCCTCTCACGTCAGATAATATGAAACATTTAGATGTCTTTACTTGCAAAACATTTGGTGCTTTAGGTCTGAAACGTCTTTGTTTTATCACCGTCCAAGAGAACAGTGAAACTCCAAAGACACATGGGAACAACAAGAGAAAAATATGTGGGATCAAGCCTCAAGTTTAAGTCCTAACTATGCACATATTCATGGCTCATTCTAAGGCTAGATTTAGACACATTGGACTTTTTACGTGTACTATTACACCTTTATTTTTGCAATATTACAACTTCATTTTTACACTATTACATATTCATTCTCATCAAATTAAATTTTTTTTCGTAATTTTATGACTTTATTCTTAGATTTGTTTCCCCCTCTAAAACTCTGTGGTGTATTTCTACACTGTGAGTCCATCACCATCATTCCCCCTCTCTTCACACAGCTGGCCGGTACAAGAAAACAGGATGTAGGTAAATTCTGCTCTGCTGAGAGAGGTGATGTGTGGCTCGTGTTAGATGGGGTTTGAGTTCAACGTGTTCACTGCTGATGATCACATCAAAGTGACTTGGCGTTTGGCAGAGCTATAAAAATCCCACTTCAGTGAGTTGTCTGCTTTTAATGTGTTTACACTAACGACATTAAGTGTTTTGAGTTTAAGCCCACGCAGCAGAGAAAAAAAACACATCTTAGAATAATATTTGGCTGCTCAAAGGAGGCTCTTAATGTGCGATGATGCAGCAATGACTCTGCCGTAAGATCATTTGGGCTTTGTGCGGTGGAGGGGTATTTAGAGAGGCTGAGTTTATCTCCTCCTCCCAAAGTGATTAATCCCCCAGTAAATGTATCATTTGATAAAGGATTACTCTCTATCTCTTTGTTGTCGCTTCACTCAGAGCAGATCTTCCAAAGCTCAGATGCATCAACTAATCTACATCCAAAAGTGATTCAATGACAGAGTCAGTGCCGGAGACAAAAGCACTGTATGCTGCTGGTTTGGACCGAGATGACAGCAGATTGCTGGAGTCACTTTAACTCACTCATCTCTTTCACAAAGACCAAAACTCCCTGACATATGATCAAAGCATTTGTTCATCTTGAGATCCTTTTTTTCCTCCCTCTGTGATTCAGACTTCAAAGCGCTGCAACATCTTACGCTCTTCTGCTTAACAAAGGAAAGAAAAGGAGGGAGAGAAAAAGCACTTGCAGTGAGGTTGCTCCCAGCAGCCGGCAGGACGCTGAAGCTGACAGCAGACACGAACACGGCTTATAATACCTGGACTGTCAAACACATGCAGCCTGTCTGCTTTCTTCTTCTCCTCCTGCTGTCTGTCTTTCTGTCTGTCCTTCTTTCTTTTCCCCTCTTTTCTCTGCTGGTCCCTCTATTTTCTAACAGTGACAGCATGGTGAGTCATCTCGGACTTTCCTGCCTCTTCTCTGGAACTAACCCAACGTTGCTTTTTCCTGGCACCTGCTTATAGCACGCAGCCCCCCCCCCCCCCCCACACACACACACACACACACACACAGGTTTATAGGACAATGCATTGACTTACATTAGTTTCGTGCCTTACCCTAACCCTAACTCTTCTCAGACCCTAGACAACCGAATCCTAAATCTTACCAATGCAATAACCTAACCTTGACCCCAAACCTAAACCCAACCCAAATCTAAATTTAACACTCACCTAAACCTAAACCTGTTTCGGGCTTAATTATCCCAAACTTTACATATGTTTATTCTGTTTGCCTCGTAAAGACCAGACTTTGGTCCCCATGATGTCAACTGGTCATGACAAAGTCCGTGTTTATGCTGGACAAGGCTAATAAAGAATGTGTGCACACACACACACACACACTTATACACACACGTGCGATATTAAGCGTTTAGTCTTTTCTCCCTTTTTCTGTGAAGACCAAATTTCACACTCAGGTATCTAACATCTCACCTTCTCCCTTCTCTTCAGTCATCTTCCCTGAAGCAGGTTATGAACCCATCTAAAGGGTAAAGACCACTGGAATCCCCCCCCCCCCCCCCACACCCCCTCTTTGGCTCGAGGATTAGTGTGGCTCCCGGACAGACTCATGTCACACTGGAGCGTGGAGCTGATCTTTCACCTCTTCTCTCTACTATCTCGGCTTCCTCCCTGGGGCTCGGGAGCTGGCGTGGGCAGGTCGAGTGGACTGATACTTGGGTGTGAACGGGTGCCAGTGCGGAGGCCAAGTTTCACACTCTGACCCGAACCGTATCTGAGAAATTCTGAGTGTTTCTTAGATATGGCAGAGAAAACAAAACATTCCATACCTGAGGCCCAGTGTAATCTCTCGCGGTGGCACGAGAGATTACAGTGGCCTCTCGATTCTATTTTTGAAATCATCTTGACCCAGAAAGTATAGTTACCTCGGCAGAGGAGCTTATGATTTCACCTCTGTCCACCTGTTTGTTGGTTTGTCAGCAAGATTGCACTAAACAACTGAACAGATTTGCATGAAACCTGGTGGAGGGAGGTGATATGTGTCAGGGAAGAACTATGTCGGAGCCCATGGGCGATCACCTGAAGGAGGAATTAGCCTCTAAGGGCAACTGCCAACAATTTGGAGCTCCTGGTTCAGACTCTTCCGTTTACTGTTTACTGGCCACAACAGTCAAACGTTACTGTGAGGGTTTGACTAAGGTGATCCAAATATAGGCACAGATGTTTGGTTGATGTATTTAATGTGATAAGACAAAACTAAAGGGGATCACCATCTCTGGTGGAAGGAGTTCGGCAGAAACAGATAAATCCATAAATGAAAACGTTCATGAACAGACAAACTGACACATACAGAGGGAAAGGGAGGCAGTGATCATTAAACACAGGTAGGACCCATCGGGACAGGTGCACATGATCACAAGGGCCGGAAATGGGATGTAAAGCAAGAGATACGCATACGAAAATAAGTTTCAAAATGAAATAGGAAGAAGAACTCAAGCATGTAAACAAATATCCAAAGAGAAGACAAATCAGGAACTCCAAACACAAGGAAAGAAATGTCCATAATATGAAACAATAAATATTAAGGCAACAATAAATCTTAAGTCCAAAAAAGTATTTCAAGGGTTCACAAGAGTTCACCACATGGCATTATGATAGTTTTTCCAAACAAAACACAAACATTGATACTTTATTCAGGTATAAACCAGAAGATTTCTGGCCCAAAAACCGTGTCCCTCATCTACAGATTCTGCATATTCACATGTAGAATCTATTTATAGAGATCAGGGAAGAACCCATTAAATGTTGATGCGGAACCAGTTCGAGAATCTTTATTTCACTTTGTATAAAAGCTTTTTTTAACATTTGGGGAACTGATATCTATGAGTTTGTGCCATTTGGTGCAGCTTGATTGAATTGAAGGGGATTGTGGGGCTCCCCACTGAGTGTCAATCTAGTTTCAGTGGAGAGACATGAGTCAGTGAATGCAGCCGCCGCCCACCTCTCACATTATTTACATAGTTTAAACATTTGGACTGTATTGATTATTACATAGGGTTTACATGCACAGCTGGGTATATGCTGTCTGGTGTTTGCACCAAACATTCATGCCCATGATATACATACACACACACACACACACACACACACACAAACACACACACACACACACACACACACACACACACACACACACACACACACACACACACACACACACACACACACTCACACTCTCCTTGCATGCACACAAAGAAACATGCACCTGTCTTTGCTGTGGAAGTCTTCAGGTAAAGAGTTTAATGACGACACTTAATCGCCGCCTCAAGCCACTGCAGACTTGCTTGCGTGTCAACTTTGTGTTGTGTGTGCGTAAGCGTGTGTTCTCTTCCATCTGTTGGCTCCTCCTTAGTGATGCCTGCGAGTTTAGGAAAACAGATTCAGACTGTTTTTCCCCCCCAGTGTTCAACAAGTTAAGGTGGCAATTATAGCTTGATGTCATCTGGTGAAACAAAAGGGAAAATAAATACATTTTGTATCAGATTTTTCAGGATTAGTTGTGCACACAAATAAATATATGCATAATTAAACTTTATATTTCAGTTCGTCAGCCGAACGGAGGAAATAATCAATCTGTTTATTCACTCAGTGTCATAATAATGCAGTCTGGGAGTGCTCATATATTTCCATAGCCAGTCTGAAACGTCCATGTATGACAGAGGGAAAGAAAAGTCCATTGTGTGTGTGTGTTCCAAGTGCTTCCGAAAGGCCATACACACCTTTGTAAACACAATAACCTCATAGCGTTTTGGAAAGTGTCTCCTCCATGAGGTCAGGAATTACGTCCTCAGGCTGTTCAGCAGTTGAATCATGCCGATTAGATCAGACAGTCAGCACACAAGCAGCCATGTGGGTACACAAAGCCATGATGGCGGAGTGACGCCTGCACAGACAGGGTGGTGTACCGGAAAGACGGGTTCTCCCTCCAACTGCAATTACCCACTCTGTTGCTGTAAATACACGACCGTGGTCTCTATCTGCTCGGCTGGGTGAACCGGGAGCTTTAAGGGACTGAACACAGGCAGGCCATTGATGGCTCGGTGAGCGAGCGCTTCGACAGGTAGATGCAGGTACAAGGTAGAGATAGTGAGGTCGACAGATTGTTATCGGCCATGCAGCAACATGTGCTGTTGTAGGTGCAAACAGTGCAGATAGGGAGTTACAATGGCAAAGACACTCAGTATATTCTGTTTGTGTTTACGGCCCGTGCAAGACTCAGCATCCATATGTGTGTGTTTACATACACAACAGCAGAAGTGTGTCCTTTATTTGGCTTGAACAGGTGTGTGGGTGCATGCATACGTTTTACTTTTTTTTTCTTCCCTCCAACCAATCTGTCATCTAAGCGAGTCCACAAGTTGTAGTAGAAACAGTGGATTGTGTCAGGAGATCAGACCAGGTGCCCGAGTTCCTCTGTGTTAAAGGTCGCCACATTCTGCTGGCACACTTTCCTCCTGCTTGATAATAATCACTCTCAGGTAAATAAGCATGCTGCATAGGAACTTGTTCCATCAGCAGGGACATGTACTTGCAGTCTAATTTTTTATCAAAGCCTAATGTGTCTGTAATTATCAGTCATTTTGTGATTTATTGTTAAGAGGACTATTAATTATATTTGTTTTCATTGGACCATCAGAGGAGGCCTGCGGGTTCAAGAAAAGTTTTGTATCGTACAAATTATACAATAGATTAATGAATTTTTTTTGTTGTAACACATTGAAGCACATTTCCAGGTACAAAATGTTTTTATTACAAGTGTTTACATAATTAATGAAAACTGGGGCGGCGCAGTGGTAAAGTGGTTAGCACTGTCGCTTCCAGGAAAAAATGTTTCCTGTTTGAATTGGGTCGCCATACAATTGGGGTGAGTTGTGTAAGCTAGGGTTGGTTTTCTAGAAAAACTAGTAAGAGCAGACCACACTTTGAAAAACTGCAACTGATACATACCATCGTCAAAGCTACGCCCCCAAACAACACATAAATCTGATTCCGTTTCCTAATTAACCACCGATCAATCGTGTCTAGGTCAATAAGAAACACACCAACCAATTATTTAATTCTGTCTATATTAAATATTTTGTTTTGTTTATTATAGTCTGGCCTTTTTTCCTTTTTTTTGACTTTATTGGTACTTCAGAAACAAATGAACAACCCTACCTTTAACTGGAGACACTGAACTGTAACATCCAGTCTAAGGTCTTGGACTGAAGCTTGTTTCCTCTGTGTACAAATAAAACCTGCAAATAAACACATTGATACACACTGTGTCCTGTTTACTTTGTAATTACCTGCTGGATATTTTCCGATAAAATACGCAGGTAGTTCCCACGGAGCTGCCTGAATCCTGAGGTTGTGGTTAACCTTTTCTTACTAATGTGTTTTCTGATGATTACCTGCAGTGGAAACAGCTTTTAACAAACTTAAACGACCAATGCATTCAGAATCTCGCTTCTATCATCAAAATCCAATGTGTGCTTGTATAAGCAAACAAAATAATAGTGACACATAAAAGAATATTCACCGCATACAGGTCCTTTGGTGCAACCCCTTAAATAGAAGGATGATATCAACATGAGGGATAAGAACATGTTTTCAGGCGTGTGCGTCTGGCCCCAGTCGACTCATTTTCAGCTGACTGACTGAGTGCAGTATCTGCTCAGACTCCCCGGGCAGTTGCTGCTGTTAATTTAACTTAACTAATTCTCATGGCATCCTCTGAATGAACCATTCACGGGCAGTCATTATCCCGATCTCGCTCGCCACGCGGGATCATGTGACCTCGTCTGAAACATTTTCAAAAATCCAGAAAAAGACGCATTGTTCTCAATTTGCTTTGCCTGGCAAAGTTATGTTTGGACACAGACGACTTTTTGCATCGCAGCTAATGACAGTGTGTTATAAACAAAGAGCAGACAATGGCTCCTTAATTGAATCAACCGTCGCCCTGATTTCTGGGGCATCTCCACACCCTAATTAAGCGCCGCTCTTCGGTTGTCATGGGAGACAATGACAACCTGAATGGAGCTGTCACTCCGCATCATGACTGACGTGTTGCTGTGGCAACGGGGGTCAGGGGGTTTGCGCTGCATGTGGAGGATGTGAGATCGGAGGAGGAAGAGGAGGAGGAGGAGGAGGAGGAGGCCAGGAGTGTGGAGGGTGTAAAGAGAATTTTAGATCCAAGAATCAGCTGGGAGTCAGCCTTGCATTAGCATGTGATGAAAACAGCCAAACAAAGCAGGTTTTGCACAATTGTCTCTGAAGGTCAGTGTTGCATTAGCGATCTTTTAGAAAGCTATTTGCAATGTGTCATTCTATCGCGTACTTTAGCACTCGTCTCATCTCTCCCTCTTTCTTTCATTTATCTCCATTACCTGCATTCTGCAAACATGTGACTCAAGGCTTTTAACCCTCCGCTCTGTGTACTCTGCGCGACGGTTCAAGGCAAAGTCTGGATCTCGCTGGAGCGGGGCTTTTGATTAACAGCTTTGCATGCGTCTCCATAGTCTCGGCTGCTGTGTCAATATCTTGTTTTTGTGCAGCTCTGAATGACTCCTCTGGGTCAACAAACTCTGACTCTGTCCTGGAGTTGCCATTGTATGTTTCAATAACATCAGCTTGGAGGAAAACAGGGCCATAAAAAGCTCTAGAGGTCGTGAGCGTCTGTCGGCCCCCCCGCCCCCCGCCCCGCCCCTCATACTATATGAGTCCACACAGAATGCTCTTTTTATTTGCAGAGGCGTTTGGGGTGAAGTGTGCCACTCTTTATGTCTTGGCACGAATCCACACCCATCTCTTTCAAAAGATCGTTATCTTTCCCTTCTGCACACAAACACACACACACTGCAGAAAAGTGGCCTCTCTATTCTTCATCACAGTCTTGTATTTTTGAAAGGGCCTGGCTCTGATATCCTATAGACAGGACTAACAGCTGTTGCTAAGCCACCAGAGCTGGCCCCCACTCAGCACCCAGTGGGGACCCGAACCTCTCCATGCCTGTCGCTGCCTTCATCCCACTGTCTAGCCCGTTAGACTGGCTGTCACTGTCTGCTTTCACTGTCTGCCTCTCTCTTCCTGTTTATCCCTGCGTCTCCCCTTCTTTCACTGCTCCCAGTCTTCCCTCTAATTACACTGCAATCCTAATTCTTAATTTAGTTTAAGATGAAACCTCCTTTTGTTTTTTTTGGATGACAAGAAAGAGAAAAAAAGAAAGGGAGAGGCTATATGAAAACCCGAATGACTCAGGGAGTGGGACAAAGGAGGGGGGAGAGGTCCTGTCCTCTATTCATTCAGTGCAAAGGCCCCAGACTGGGCCACACGTCCCCTCACTACACACACACACACACACACACACACACACACACACACACACACACACACACACACACACACACACACACACACGCACACTTCACCCCACCCCAACCACCCTCTAATCTGCACTGTTCCGCCCTGAGGGCCCGAAGCTGGGGCAGCTGCTACTGATGGAGCCAGGGAGCCAGCTGTCCTCAAATACACACACACACACTTACCCCCCACCCACACACACCTTACTCATTCATTTGGGACAATGGAGTTAGGATAGGAGTGTGTGTGGCTCATGACTTTGGAGTGTGCCATGGTCATGGGGAGGGGGGCCCTCGCAGTCAGTAAAGTGGCTTTTTATGTTCGCTTTGTGTCTCAGCAACAGTTGGCAGCACGTGTCTCAATGACACGCCTCTCCGCTTTATTGTCCATGAAGTCGGAGGGTTTTAGGAAGACCCCGGACGAACACACTGACACACTTATCGGACCGACAGCAAACAAAGGAGCGTGTGTGGGTGGATTTACGGTAACTTTGTAAAAGCACAGTCTGTTGAAAAAACGGAAAAACACTGACATACTGTTTGCTCTGCCTGTTTGTGGGATTTCATCATCTTGCAACATCTGCAGCAGACCTGATCTGTTATCAGGTTTTCAGTATCCTGGGAAAATACATGGGGGGATTTGCTCTGGAACACACCAACCTTGTGCATGTGTGCATGTGTGTGCGTGTGTGCGTGTCTGTGTGATTTCCCTTTGTATTAATAGCTATAAAGTTAGGATTACAAAGTAAGGGCATTCAGATCTTGCATGACTATAAAGGAGATGTTCTTAGCTGAGCCTCAAAAACAACACATCAATGGATTCAGTCTTGACGTTGTGATTGGTTTATCTCTATCTCTAACCGCTTCACTTTCTGGCTCCTGCTGCCATTGGTCCGCCCTCTGTCTTTGTCCCGGATTGGCTCAGCTGCTGATTGCCTACAGCACTGCCGCCCTCCGATTGGTGGAGCAGCAGCCTAGCGATTGCTGTGATTTGCCCCCGGTTGAGTGTTTCACCAGCCGGAGCGTTTTCCTTAATGCTGCAGCTGCTTTGGAGACAGGGTGAAAGCGAGCATGTGTTTGTGTGGAGGCAGATTTGCTCGAGTGGCTGCATGAGGTGGGTTAGGTGTGTAGTTAGCAGCTAGAAGCCCATATGGCTGATGACACATACACACACACACACACCTGACGGCTGCCACACACCTGCTCTACTGTCTATGGTTGAATAAGATCAAAAGAAACAAGCCCTCGGGGACTTGTGTTTGCGTGCGTGCATTTATGTGAGTTTGATGAGACATTCACTCCTTGTGGATCTATGCCAAAAAGAAAAGACGATTTCATTTGAATGAGAGACAGCTGCTAAGATAGAAAAGTGTTAGAGCTGAAATAGTGTGCACCGTGCTGCAGGTTGCACACACACACACAAACACACACACACATATGGTGCCCTTGCATGACAGGGAAAGGTGGAGGATTGCAGCATGTGTGGCAAGAGGAAGTGAAACTCTGAAGCTGCAAACTGCACTTTAAATTATGCACTGATATTATTCATATAAAATGTGTTGGAAGTGGTGTGAAAAGAGTAGAAAGAAAGACATGAGACGGTTGGGAAGGAAGAAGGAGTCATGGTAAATAAGAAAAGTAGGATGAAAAATAGAGAAATCAACAAAGTAAGAATGAAAGAAATAAATAAAAAAAGAAAGAAAGAAAGAAAGAAAGAAAGAAAGAAAGAAAGAAAGAAAGAAAGAAAGAAAGAAAGAAAGAAAGAAAGAAAGAAAGAAAAACATGAGAAGGGAGGGAAGGAAGAAGGAGTCATGGTAAATAAGAAAAGTAGGATGAAAAATAGAGAAATCAACAAAGAAAGAATGAAAGAAAGAAATAAAGACAGAATGAAAGAAAGAAAGAAAGAACAAACGAAAGAAAGAAAGAAAAAAGAAAGAAAGAAAGAAAGAAAGAAAGAAAGAAAGAAAGAAAGAAAGAAAGAAAGAAAGAAAAGGAAAGAATCATCATGGTAAATCCACTGGTGGATTGTGGCATTGTGACCTCATGATTACGAACGGAGAAACCCTTTAATTTGCCGTAGGAGTTAAAGTTCCTCTGCGCTCGTATACAAACCCCCCCCACCAGCCTACACACCAGTGCACGCAGACGCAACCAGAGCGGGACGCTCAAAGGCTGGTTTCTCTCGCTTCGCCCACAAAGGCAACAAAGTCCGTCTTTGTGACTTTTCCCAGTCAGACGTCAGTGAGAGTTCTCCTCACGCTGGGGCTGCAGATAGATCTCGCCCACACTGAGCCCTCATGTGTGTTTGCGTATTACTGACCACCCACACACACACACTCCAAAACAGTGCTTGATACTGTACGAGGAATGATTACTTAATAAAGACCAACAGCAGATGCAGAGCCTCCTAATATCTGAGGAGGCATGCATGCAAAAGGGCAGACGCACACTTACAAACTCAAGGTCGAACCATTGACTCAGAAACACACAAGTGGGATCTTTTGTCTGGGAGCACACATGCATGCCTGTGTTTGTTTGCAACACAGAAAACAGATTGGTGCAGTGTCGGTGTACAGTAGTTGCTGGGTAGAGCTGAGGAGTGTGTGTGGAGGATGTTGTGGTTGGCTGGACTCTTTCTTTGTTTCATACACTGTCCGTCTGGCACTCTGCGGCTCGAACCAGACAAAGGAGCCAGTCTGGATTCAGACTGCAGTCAAGAAAAGACGAGGTTCGTCTGAGGGAAAAGTTTTCTTCCATTGTATTTACCTCCCTCCTGTCACTCATGCTTTTGAAGTTGCCTTGAGGAAGACACTGAATCCCCAGCTCCACAGGTTCCATTTCACCTCATCGCCCCGGTATATAAAGACATCAGTCAAATATCACCTCCACACGTTCATATTGCTGCTATGCATGGACTGTCACTCATATGCGTGATTAGGGAAATGTTATTGCATGCTTTGTTGGGTGTGTGTGGATAAACACACGCACACACACACACACAGAGAGAGAGAGAGAGAGAAAACGTGGATTACTGATTAGATTACCTCTCTCTCACCCTGAGGGCACGTTCGGCTGAAGAGCTGCTCATGGAGTTCAGAGGGAGAGAAAAGAAGATTAACAGAGAAGACAAAGAAAGCCTGTTTTAAGAATATACATTTTAATTAAATTGTAAAACACACTCATGCAGATGCACTGTACACACACACACTCCCACTGTTATGGAGCTATACTGTTTACTTGCAGCTGCATCCTGTGTGGCAGTTAACACATGGCGTCGACTCATATGCCCTCATACACACACAGGGACAAAGAAAACACACAAGCACACACACTTAGACTCTTTGCAATCCTCTCAGCACCACGTATGGTTTGAGTTTGTCTTTGTGCTCTCGTGTGCGTGCGTTTGCCATTTATTTACAACTGGGGAGATACCGGAGCTTCCGTGTTTTCTGTGTGTGTTCACCATGATAAATGAAGTATTAACGGGAAGACCGCAAGCTCCTGGTGGTAAAGGGACTTGAAACAGGTGCCAGAACCAGCAGTCAACCTCTGTCATAACAATAACAGCTGCGTAAGGACAACAGACGCACATGCATGTACAAAAACACATTCTGCTTTTAGTTTGACAGGTGCTCGTGCACAAACATGCACGCACACAGCTTTCCTATGGTCCCTAAGTTCAAGAGATACAAATGATGGAAAAGTTTTACAACAACAACAAAAAAAGAACAATCTTCAGGAGTTTGTTCAGTGGTCAATACAAGCAGATACACACACACACACACACACACACACACAGACACCTTATAGTATGTCATTGTGAGATTAAACTGCTGATTTCTAATTGGCCTGGCAGCATGTGTTTGTTTGACTCTAGTATTACTGCCAAACGTGTTTTCTTCCTTGAGTGAGCTGATTACAAAATCCCCCCCCCCCCCCCCCCTCTCCCCTGTCAACACGCTGCCGGATAGATACCACTGTTTGATTAATTCACAAACACACATGTCATAATCCCCGCCCTCCCATTGGCTGCCGTGAGAGCCCTGTTTCCAAAGCAACACGGGAATGCCGGGTGTTTGGCCCCGCCCCTTTTAGGAAGGAACCGCATGTAAACAAAGCCGGCATGTGCGGCACAGTGTGTGCTCCACCTGACTCTGGGGTAAACAGAGCGTGACTGTGTGGACACGGCGGCTGACCTCCTGCGTTGCATGTTATTTCCATTTCCTTTGTGAGCGTGTTGTCCGTGTGACGCTGTGTCATGGAATCATCACGTCTGAGATTAGAAGACAGGCTGTGATGTGTGTGTGTGTGACATTCTGCATAATTATATTAGATGTGATATTCTGCATATTTAAAAGGTGAGCTGCGACCAATAACAACAACAGGCTGATGTCACCGTGAGAAAGCAGGCGCAGGAGCTTGATGCACAACAGCGGTGTCAGTGACCTGTCCCCCCCCCACCCCAGTCATTTTACGGGATGTCCAGTCTGCCATGTGTGCGTGTGTGTGTGTGTGTGTGTGGATGGGTGTGTTTGTTTACCTCTGCGCCCCAGATATCGCAATACGACCTCTCCTCTCCAGGCCACCAGCTAGAGGTAACCCAAGTTCAGGAGATGCAGCATCTGACTGGATCAAAACAGGTCAGAGCTTTTCTACTACGCTATGAACCCAGATGCCGGCCCATTAAGTCCCTCTCAGTAAGTAAAAACATAAGGGAGGTGGAGAACAATAAGGTGATTATTAGAACATAACAACACATTCATAACTGTGATAAAAATACCCTCACACTCACACACCTATCCCATTGAGCAACAACTGTGAGGGAACCAATCAGATTTCTGTTACCAACAGCAACAGCTCCTGTTTACGCCTGCCTCTGGGTAATCCTGCACTCTGATTGGCCGCTGCCTGAGCCTCGGAGCACAGCCCCTCCCCTCTCTCCCCTCCATCCCTGCAGATTAAGTAACAGTGGCAAAAACAAAAAGAGCTTGTTTTTGTTTTTCATCAGTGATGATGCGTCGGGCCCCAAACACGGGATCTTGTTTAGATGTAAAAAGCTTTTCCGTTTTATGATTTCACAGGGAGATGCAGATGAGCAGGCTCAGTGGGAGAAGAGGAGGGACGTGTGGTGCCGCTGTTGCCATGCAGCCTCAGTGTGTTACTAGGTTAAGTATGGTATGTTGCACTGAGAGTGCAAGGAAGAGGGGCAATTGCATCACTCCCTTGAAAAGTCCTTGAAAAACATGCGCTCTCCTTTTTTTACACCCTATGCAAAATTCTAATAGCACATTCCGTACCATTCCTCTGGGAGGGATTTCAAATTGAAATGCAGCACATCACACGGCTACAGCGTTCAAACTTTGAAATGCTCCCTCGTGCATGAAAGACACTTCTCTGTGTTTTTGCTCATGAATCCACCTCTGTGTTTTTGTAAGAAAAAGAAGAAAAAAAATCCTGCATAATGAATGTTTATGAACTGTGTGAAGTCTCATTGTTCCACTCTGCAGCTGGCAGTGAAAAGCAGAGAGTGTGAACACGGCAGCCAGCTGCTGTTTGTTTTGATCTGTGGATCTGGGTTCGGATCCTGATGTTGTAGTAGAGGCACCGGGAGATAAGATACGTGGTCAGTCCAGCGCTCACGTTATTATGGAAGTCCGAAGTCGTTCAACATTCAACTCCCAAGAAAACATATAAGCCGCAACATGTGTGCACGGAAACTGAAGACATGTTGTGCCCAACTTAATGTTTAACTCACATGCTGGAGTTACCACTGCACGCTTTTTCTTTGTCTTTCCTTTCTTTGACTTGCACAGTATTCGTGTGAGTATGAGAACACATTGAGAGTATTCATAACCTGCAATTACTCATTCACACACACACACACACACACCCAGGTGCACACTCATTCTGATAAACTTGTTTGTGCATGAGAGAAAAGGGGCTGACGTGGGGAGCTGCATCCTCGCTCCCCTCGTAACCCTGACCTGTAATCCAGTGACGGCACAAGCTCAAGCAAACAAGGCCTTCATCTGGGATCCTCCTCTTCGCTTCTCTATCTGTTTTGTTCACCTCTTCTGCTCCCTTCATCTTCTGCTTTCCTTCACTCATCCACACTCTCGTGCACCCTGCTCAGGCTCTGGTCTAATTAGCACGTGCGCTGAGAGGACAGAGGCAGTCTGGCTGTCACCCTGTTTACCCTGCTCGCTCTGTCTCACAGGCTCTCTCTCTCTCTCTCTCTCTCTAGGCTGCCTTTTCAATTCATGTACAAAAAAAACACCATGAGAACACAGGGCTCAGTATTTCTCCTTTTCTTTTTGATGACCACTTTGCATGCACAGAATCCAGATCCTACCAAACTCGTTCCCTGTGTATGCAAAACACATGTGTGCATACCTCGGATGTAACAGTCCCTACGGATATGAGTGTTGCTCTTTACGCCCCTACTTGGTTTCAACCTTAAATAGTCTTTCACATCAGCACAATGGAATTTGGAATGTAAACCATCCATGCGATCCTGTCTCTTTCTCTTTACACCCTCTGTGTCTATCCTTGAATCAACCTCGTCGTCCCGTCTGCCCTCTGCGTCTGGATTCCAGGAGGGAGCAGCGAGTCCATCATTCATTGCACAGTTTACTTCAGTCTATGTTTTATTTGTACATGTCCATCATGTGTCTGTGTGGACGGCTGCTTCTCTCCTCCTCCTCCTCCGGCCTGGGTTTCTATTATAGCCGTCCCCTCTGGTCTGCTGCTGTCCACTCGAGGATTGCAGGCTATGCAAGGGTGTGGGGGGGTTCCTTGCATGTCTTCGTGTACATGTGCTATTGGACGGATAAGTTCAGCTATGTCAGTAATGTGTCGGCCCGGCCAAAGTTACAGGCTGCTCTCCATATTTGGCAAATCACTTAGCCCCGCCGCACCCCAGCCAGAACGGCAGCCACGGAAAAAGCTGGAAATATGCACAGAATGCAGACACAGACAGGGTTGGGGGGGCGGGAGGGAAGAGTTTGAGTGAGAAATAACATGCAAATTTTCCGTTCATTAAATACCAATTCAGCCAGAGTAGATCTATTTTAAGGTATTTTGCGTTATATCTGGCTGCTTTGCTATTTTCATCTTCTCCTTTTTCCTCCTCTGCTCTCTGCTGGGTTGGAAGGAGCCAGGTGAGCCGTCAAGACGCAGACTCTCTGAGCTGTTGCCCTGAAATAGCCTTTGTACTTTACACTTAGCACATTGCATGTTGTAAGGACACGAGACCCAAGCCCCAGTGTAATTCAATCAATGCACATCCCTGCTGGTGGACTTGGATCACATTCCTGTCACATGTTTACGCTCTCTTGTTTTCAAGTATTTTGCATCTTGCATGTGATGCTGTTCACTTTATGTGAACTACCAGGAGGTTGGATCAGGTTAGATGTCTGTTGCCAGGATCATGCAACCTAAGTTTAGCTGTTGAGGTTTACATAAGGTCAATGCTATCATGGCTTGTATAATACGTTGTTCATAAACTGCTGTGGCTGAGTGACACTGAGTTTCATGTTATAAAAAGTCAATAAAGGGCATCAGCATATAATCTATGTGGATGCCGATAGTAGAGACATTGCACCCAGAAATCCCGCATTTCATCCAGTCGATCCATTCTGCTGCTGCTGAACAAACACCCTGATGCAATCCCAGGGCAATTTTCTGCAGTCATTTGAAAAACAAACATCCAAACGACAGGATCCTGCAAAAATAGTCGACGGATTATCTTCCAAATTTAACATCAGTCTCTCTGCCGGGCTGATGGTCTATATTTAAGACCATTGTCTCATTGGTATTGACCAGAGGACCGAGGCTGGTATATCACATTAACAGCAGTTGAGTTGGTGTCATGACCCCATCCGCTGTGACCTGCTGCGTGTGTGTCACACTAACCGCACCCCCCCCCCCCCCTCAAGCATACACAGTAGATCAGTACAATTTAGGTCAGGTGTTTGTGTATAAGTGTGTGTTGGAGAGTGTGTGTGTGTGTGTGTGTGTGTGTGTGTGTGTGTGTGTGTGTGTGTGTGTGTGTGTGTATGTGTGTGTTTGTTGTGTGTGAAATGTGTGTTTGTTTTTACTGGGTCGTTCTCTGCTTGTCTCACACAGCTGTTTAACTCCATTTGATTATAGGCTTTGCAACAAGACAACCGCGATCATTACTTCTGAACTAAGAGGTTTGGATCATGTGATCTCATCCCTCTCGGTGTGGTGCAGTCATCCCAGGTGCCCAGGTGTGTGTGTGTGTGTGTGTGTGTGTACATGCGTGTGAGGGTGTGTGTACATGTGTACTCCTCAGCATTTGCAGCTACCTCAGATCAACTCAACCCCAGCCCAACTCAGAAACCACCCGTGTCAGGTCACACTGACAGACTCTTCACAAACAGCCGCCTCAGTGTGCTTGTGTGTGATGGCCCCCGGCAGCGATGAGATATTTCCCTTCACAGTAAATCTGAGAAGTTCCGAAAGTTGCATATTGTGCTGGCTCACCGCGCAGCCTCTGAGGGGTGAGCTCACCGCGAGTTGAGCAACAGCAGCAGCAGCAGCAGCGGCAGCAGCTCGTGCACAGCTCATTTCTCGAGTGAGTGACACATACTTAGATTAGAGACACCCAACACCATCCATCCATCCATCCATCCATCTATCTATCTCTACAGCCTGCCAGGGCCAGCTGGGCCATGAGCTCATGCTACCAATCTGGCCACGCGAGAGAAAGAAAGAGATGGCGAGAGAGAGGGAGAGAGAGAGGCTCGGAGCTGGGTGGGGTGAGAGGGGAGGCTGCCTGCCAGCTCATCGTGTAATCTCATCTTGCTGTGGTTACTGTAAGTGAGAAGGAGAAGGGAATGGGAAGATGGGACCACAGCTTCCAATGAAAGTAAGGGCTCTGGAAAAGGGCGGATCACGCTACCAAAAGTTCCTATGAAGCATTTAGCATTTACAGTCCAACCACAAGTCTGGGAATCCTTGGGTTTCCTGATCTGTAACTCCCACCATTCAGACTCCAGCACCACATTGTGTTATGATATCACAGGACAAGCATCCGTGATATTAACAGTGTGTACTTGACCTATTGAGTGAGGCTAATAATAATCAACTTTATGTATAGAGCAACTTTCAAAGCAGAGTTACAAGGTGCTTGACAAAAATCGAAGGTAAACAATAGAAAACAATTAAAAGTAATTTGAAGATCACAGCATTACAGTAGAAATGCAACATTACAAGATGTAACAGATGAGAAAAAGGTAAAAACCAGATTACAGAATGATTAACTAAGTTGTATTGATCATAAATATTAGCACATTATCACAGTAGCATTAGAATTTCCATATAGCATATACATTTGTCATACAGGTTTGTCACTTTCTTGTTTCTCAGTCATATCCAGTAGAAGGACCAGTGATCTTTGTTACAAACAAACGGAAAAGAGTCAGTGTTGAAGGAACAACTTTTGAAGATTTTGGATTTAGCGTGAAGTTTTCATAGAAATATGCCTCAGTAGACAATCGATGAAAATATTGTCAGAAAACGTTACAGTCTTTTGATTTCAGTCGCTAAATATTCGCTGCCAAAGAGGTCATGTTTTCATCTGTCTCCGTTTGTTTGTTTGTTTGTGACCAAGATTACACAAAGATAAATGGACGGATTTCTACGAAACTTGGTGGAAGGAAGGGACCTTGGTCAAGGAAAAAACTATTACATTTTGGTGTGGATCCAGGATTTGGTCCCCTTTCTTAAACATTTTCCCCATTTGAATAAAAACCATGTATGTTAGTTGGGAACTGATATCTTTCTACTAGTATGTGAACTTTGTTGCAGACTGATTTAAGTCAAGGGGACTGCGCTCTACTGAGTGCCATTCTGTTCGTAAATACAACTTGAAATTTAGTTTTTCCCAAAATATTGGAAAATAAGCTCTCTCACTTGCTTGCTGAGTGTAAGATGAGAAGATTGATACGACCTCTTCTATCTGCCCATTAGTTATTAAGCTCGGGCCAACACCTGGAGTTCTGGCATCACTGTGAGGTTGCCAGCCAACCATTTGCAGGATCCAGGAAGTCTCTGAGCCCCAGCCAAGAAACACTTCCACACATAACCCCCTTTGTAAAACCACAACTTGCTTTTACTCATTGGTGTTTGTTCTGGATTAAGCAGAAATGCACCAAGTAAATTAGTGAACATTTGTGGTACTTTAGGGGGAATTTATGGCCTTGGAGAGCACCGGGCTGGCTGTTCCTCCTTGTGCCCAGTCTTAATGCTAAACTAAGCTGAGTGGCTGCAGGTTTCAGTTTCTTATTGATCGGACAGTTATGAGCATTTGTATTGATCCTTCCATTTAACTCTCAGCAGGAGGATGAGTAAGCGTGTTTCACAAACTGTCTAATTTTCTCCCTGTGAATGTAAACTGATCCCCTTTTAATCACCAGAGTACATTTTGGGGTTTGTATTTACACTGAATCTCTGTGTTATGGCTCATGTGAAATAGAGGAAAACAGCAGTCTGGCTTGTGTTCAGGCGTATAAGCTGCTTCCTGATGTTTACCATCTTTCTGCGCCACGGTTGAGAACACTAATGTTTCTCAGTCACAGCACATGTGTCTGGTCTTGCTCCCTCCCTCCCTGTCTATCGAAGCGCTAGATCTCTGGCTCAGACCTCGTGCAGACAGTCAGCCTGTCTCGACAGTCTGGACTGTTGCTTCAGGCTTTGGCACCACAGCCAACGCGGGGAAAATATGTTTTGTACGTCTATAGTATTTCATCAGCGGCAGAACCACTGAGTCCTTTGCCTGAGTGTATTTTTTCCCTCTCTGCTGGCCCACATTCACCTTTAGCCAAAAGGAAAATGGTATAAAAACAGAGATGTTGCTGTTTTTAGTCTGGAATAGAGACTGTATGAATTGCTGCTGTAGAAAGAAGCACAAAGAAGAACCTGGCCACTCACAAAGACCAGTAATGTAACTTTCATCCAAAGTAGGTCAAGGACTTACAGTTGATAAAACAGAGGAATTAATTCCAATCTTATCTATCTCTTCTTTGTTTATTCAAAACACACAATATAACACTCAGTATTTATATAACTCTCTTTGTTGAGGGCATTGATTATTTTTACCCCGAACGCATCAATATCATGGTAAAGGGTCTGTTTTTAATTATTTATATATCTCTTTTCTCGTCTTGAAGACCACTCAAAGTGTTTTACAGTCCAGTTTTGACATTCACTCATTTTTACACACATTCATAAAGTGCATTCTTTACCACACACTGTCAACACATCAGTCAGGGGCAATTTGGGCTTCAATATTTATATTATATTAATATATTTATATTTATAGGATGCTTCAGCACACTTAATGGAGGAAACTGGGGATCGAACCACTGACCTTCTGGTTAGTCGACGATCTCTCTGTCCCCTGAGACGCAGCCGCTTGGACACAATGGTCACTTCCGTTGCTGCTCTTTGTTTGTCATAGACAAACTCCTTCAAATGCCCTGTTGTATGCATTGTGCACATCTTTATTGTGTTGTGCTCTAACCTTCCCCCTGAGCTGGCAGGGAAATTTACTGGTGATTTTTACAAGACATTTTCCTGATATTGCATTGATGTCTCATTGCCTACTAGTGCAGATTAGAATGCTCATGGAAAGTCCCTTTGTTGCAACTCCCCTACTACTTTGTTGTAATCCTGAGTAAAGCTTCCTCTGTTCTTAGAACACTGAGCAGCAGTCCCGGCACAGAGGGACACCTCCTTTTCTTGTGCATGTGTGGTTGTGAGCATTCATGTGTGTAAAAAATGTGCATATACAGGTGCCTGCTTACGCTGTGAGTGTGTTCACACATGCAGGGGGATGACCAGTCGGTTGGCTGGAGACCGAGGCGCTGCCAAGAAAATCGAGACAGCTTCCTGTGAAGTCTGAGTTTCCTTTGATGTGGGCTGCCTTTACTGTCAGCTTCAGCTCACAGCCGACCACAACACTCGCAACACTTCCCCTTACCTGCCGCTGAATATCCGTCTGACCATCATTCCGCTGCAGCTTAGCCTCTATTCCAGTCCACATTCTATAGCCTGAGCGCACGTGCTTGAGTGCGCACATGTCTGCAGGAATTCAAAATGCATAACTTGTGCCTGATGGTTTGCATGCACTTTTAAGCCTTTGCAGGATTTATAACAGGCAACCTTTCCCAGCTCTGATATGTAACGTCCAACCTCAAGTGTTCTACAGTTGAGCAAAAGTAGGTTATTAATACAATACAGCCTCCCCTTTCCACTTGAATGCACAAACCTAGAACTAAACAATGGCAAACACACATCTACCCCCAGCTGCCAGTGCAGAGAAAACAAAAGAAAGCTCTTTCCTGCAAGTCGCCCCCCCCTGTCTCGGCCTCAATTCTGGCAGCAGTGATTGTGAAAGTTGGCGCAAAAAGGCAGCTGCCTCTGAGTTGTGAAAGGTCAGTGCCTGGAAACAACACATGTCACAAGAATCATTTTCTTATAACTCTTCCTTTTTATCTATTTAGTCTATTTCTAAAGAGTTACCCATTTCATCTTCACTCTCCAGTTGCCACCCACCCTTCACTCTTTCCTTGCCCATATCAGGCAGCACTTCCTGAAACGTCTACGTCTGTGCTAGCTGCTGCAACTTCCCACGCTCGGCTGCATCTTAGCTAACTTTAGACCTGCTGACATGCTCTGCTGTGAGGCTTCACTGGAAAGGAGAAATAACACTTCTGACAAGAGAGGATGATATTGATTCCATGTGTTTATTCACAAAACATCAAAAGTGAAGTACAATTCAAATTTAACATTGCATCGGTTTCGTCTGCATATTTCAAAGTAAAAACAATAGTCCGTTATTAAAAGTGTCCCAGGTACAGACACTGCTGAAATCAGGATTCACAAACAGAGTCTCTGCTTATTCCAAGAACATCCCGATAGCTGTGCAAGTCCTTTGAGACACTTCCAGAAACCATCTTGAGGACCAGCATCTTCCGCTTTCCTCTCGGATGAGATTCACTGCAGGCTCCAAACTTCCATGAGTCCATTTCTTACAGTCTCCTTCTCTGTGACTTTCTCTGCTCACTTCCCCATCAACTTGTGATTCAGGGCAGCACCTGAGTCACCGCTCATCCTCTTTTCCTGCTCAGTGCAGTACAATCCAACTCCTTCTCAGTGTCCATCAACCTCTCGGTCCACTAACACCTGGTCCACGGCTGCCGCCTGAACTCGCACCCCCGTCCTCAGGGTATAATCCAGAACCAACGTGCCCCGACCCAGACTGGTCTGCAAGGGTGCACTCTGGCAGGGGTGCTGGTTGTGGGAGGGTCTGCAACCACAGCCTCTTCATCCCCCAGAAAAAGTGAGGCAGGAAGGCTTTTGTCGCCCATCAGCTGAGGCTCAGCTCCTTGACTTTCTTATCTGCATCATCAGGTGAAGCATGTCAGTGGGGTGTCACTTCAGCGCTCTGGGAGGGTGATGGTGGGCACCCAGTCGTACGCGCTGCGGCTCTCCTCGCAGAAGTGGCCCAGCTTGTCCAGAGCGGGGTCTTTCCACGGGTTTGCACTGGGGCTCTGGAATGGAAAAAACAAAAGGAAAGGGGATGAGCTATTTTGAAGTCAGACAACACTCAGCCAGACATCCAGCTATGCAGACATGAAGCAACCCTGGCAGCGTGCGCACAGGAAAACTCAGACAGAGGAGTGATGCCTGCATGAATCACTGGCTGCCAGGTTGCTTGATGACTCTCTCTCTCAGTGTGTGTGTTTGTGTGTGTGTGTGTGTGTGTGGGTGGGGGGGTGCTCCCACTGCCGGGAACGTACCGTGACAAGGATGCAGTGCGCGTCCTTGGGCTCTCCGGTGCCGTCGGCGCCCACGAGGTCGGCCAGGCGAGCGATGTCGATGACTCGCACCACGTTGATGTCGTTGTCGAAGCAGAAGGCCTGGATGAGGGTGAAGTGGATCTGCAGAGCGATGTCACACTCGTACTCCTCATCCGTGGCGAGCACGCAGAACGCCACGCTGTCCGGATCACTGCGGGGAACAAGAGGAGGAGCAGCGGGGTTAGAAAACACATCATTTCCCCTTCAATCCTCATACACGGTGTTGATATGAAAAAGTGGGACAAGGAGTCAAACTCGTTAATTTGGACTTACACATTCATGACTTTGGCGGACTCGTAGACTCCCACTGTGAGGTAGTCCTGCTTCTTGGCGGAGATGAGCAGCTCCTCCAGCGCTGCGCCTGCACTTTGCACCCTTCAGAAAGAAAAGACATGCACCATCAGAACACTGCGCATTTGCACATTCACACATTTAAAGCTTCAATCCCAGAAAGTTCAGGCAAATAAACCCGTGCGTAAAGTGCTCCTTGTGCGTAAAACACTCACCTATCTGCGTTATCCATTGCGTTCTCTTGTCCGCGGATCTCTTCCAGAGTCATAGTTAGAAATAATCCAAGTGCGATCGGAGAGTAGAATGAGAGCTGGTCTGCTGCGTGTGCGTTAAAGTCTCTGTGTCGTGTTATTCTGAGCCGGGATCAGCCTGTGGGAGCTTTTATAGCCGCTGCGCGTTGTTTCTCGGCAAGGGGCGGGCTCTTCCTGCTCGCGCCTGCTGCCATTGGCTGGCTGCGGCCGGGGGGTTCTTAGAGGAAAAGCAAAAGTCCCCTCGGGGCAGATCCACCACCGGGGGCTTGTTGACAACCCCACGTGGGGAGAGATTACAAGAGAATCCAAGAAACCCCCTCCCACGTCCTCCACCCACCTCCACGGTCGATTCTGCATTGTCAACATCCAACATCACCATGTACAAAAACTAAAAGTCCTCATTCACTGTGTATTTGTACAGTCATTGCAAATAGTGACACTATAACAGCTTGTGCCCACTGATGCTGCAATCATCCTGTAAGATACACATTTTTTTTAAATGAAAGAGGAATAAGGTAGACAAGAGAATAAAAGAGCAATATTATAAAAAATAAATGAATAATAAAAAAAAGTACAACATGCACCGGTTACCATGGAAATATTGTTTGTGGAGAAATGTACTTGAGTAAAGTGCAAAGGCACAAGATGATTGTGTATGGATATATATATATATATATAAATACACGTATCCATATATATACTGTATGCATATACAGTATATAGGCAGGTATGGTAAACATAAAGAATATTAGTATAAAATGTTATGCTATGGTAGATTCATCATGGTAGAGTATACCTTAACCCAGAAATACTATATTGTTTGTAGTGCAAGTATATAAAGATGCGTACATACATAAATACAAAAGTATAAATTCACAATATTATTCAATAAAACATAAATATAAAAAGTATATGATTCGGGGAAATTCACGATAAGAAAGACATGAGTGGAAAAATGTTATATGATTTGATATAGTTGGTGTACATCATACAGAAGATGTGCAAGTAGTGGTAGCACATTATGTAAAATCACATTATGTATAGCCAATTATACCAGTTATACATGTAAAGCATTTCACGTCACGTATAATGATTTCATGGGATTGATTGTATCATGATTCCAGGCGGATTTGGGGCTTGAGGTTTTTCCACCTTGTTTACCTCCTCCCCAGAGAACTGGCTGCCAGGAAGCCTGCCCTCTGTTTGCAGGTTGTATAACTGTTATAAAAGCAGGGGGCATAACAGACCAATACATTTCACACCAGCTACAAAAGGATCATGGAACTGAATATGCACATGAGTACACGACAAAAACGATGCATCTATATATAACAAACAGCAGAGGGAAAATGAATCCATGAGGAAGTCTGGAAGCATCGTTTCCAAGCCTGGACTTCCCCGAGCAGCTTTGGGGAATCACTGCCGGGATATTTATAGCTCATCCAAACATTCCCTGAAGTCTCAGCTCCTGGTTAACCGGCTTGTTGGTGGCTCACCTGCACACCTGCGCTCTGCCAGCCTGTTCCCCAACGTGGTGCCCCCCCGGGAGAGTTACAGAACTGACGGCCCGTAACGCCTGACCCAGACATGGCCACTTGGGATTTGGTGAGGGCGAAGTGTGTCTGAGGAGGTGTGTGTGTGTGTGTGTGTGTGTTTGTGTGTGTGTGTTTGTGTGTGTGTGAGAGAGACCAAAACAGCTTGTGGCCGGCACACGCCACTTAATCCATTGAAAAGGATGCTTTAATTGCCAGTTTGTCTTGAGGCGCGTCGTTTCTCCTCCAGCAAGAGAAAAAAAAGACAAGAGGGACTTTGTGTCACAACAATAGTCAACGTCCTCCACCTGCCACCCACCCCAGCCCATTCATGAAGAGAGTGTGTGTGTGTGTGTGTGTGTGTGTGTGTGTGTGTGTGTGTGTGTGTGTGTGTGTGTGTGTGTGTGTGTGTGTGTGTGTGTGTGTGTGTGTGTGTGTGCGTGCGTGCGTGCGTGCGTGCGTGTGTGTGTGTGTGTGTGTGTGTGCGTCTTTCTCTCTCTCTCTCTTTCTCTGTGTTCATGTGTCTGTCCCTCTGTGTGTGTGTGTGTGTGTGTGTGTGTGTGTGTGTGTGTGTGTGTGTGTGTGTGTTACCCCATGCACTTCCATTCACTGTCCTACAGCAGATGCCGGACAGATGTGCGTCTCCCCCCCATCTGTACCTATGCAAGTGGTCGTATCATGACATTGTATCTTATCAGATGAACTGTAGACGTTTATATTCATCATCATCATACAGATTCCAAAGACTGTTCACACACCAGTCTTGTCCTAACTTGAAATCCGTGCCTGCTGTAGAATAATACAAATAATTCAGGGTTGACCTGATCAATTGCAATTTGGAAAACAAATTATAAAACCTCATCAAAAGTTGTGTACCATTTTGCACTTCAAACACAGACCTACAAAGTGGCCCTTCTTCTTACTGGAATTTGTTTCGGCTGAACGTTGTTTTCTTTGCAGCCCCCTGACGATGAGTAAAATAATGAACCACGGTGACATTTGCCTGAGGGCAAGTGAAGGTGCCCACGTGTTGACGACTTGACCTTTAACCCCACCTCGCACGAGGCTGTAAGATGCTGATCACCTGCTCAGAGTGAAGCCCTCAGTATCAGAAACCTGGACTAGCGGCGCCACCTGCTGGTGATGTAAGGAGCGACCTTTCCCCCACTGGTGAACGAGTCGGAACATGTCTGTAAAGCTCGTGACTCATGATTCCACCGTCACACATGAGTCACCGTCCAGGTCCGTGTTCGCTGTTATTCCCCCACAGCTGAGCGGACGTCTGCGGCCACACAAGGGTTGTTTGCGAGCAATGGGAATACAAAGTGAATTCAAGTGAAAAAACTAAAAAAAATCAAATTTTGCAGAATTAAGAATAGATGAATTTAACTAGCCTGTAATACAGAGATAATACCCAGAACACCTCATTGTTAACCACACAGGTAGATTTACGTAACATGTAATGGGAAGTTTATTGTCATATGCGAGTTAAAGAAATGAAATGGCATGAATCCGTTTTTGTCTGGAAGTTTTGGGACTTTTACAAGTTAACAATGCAATCATCAAAGTATCTATGAGAATGAGGGGGAAATTCCAGGTTAGCTAATAACTTATAGATGGTTAAATTAAACTAGTTTCTTTGCATTGACTAGAACTGTGGGTTTGTAGTTTGATTGTAAGAACTAATTTTCCTGTTGCAAATAGCACTGTATCCATTAATCCCAAAAATTATTTGTAAAGCGACCAATCACAGTTTGCCTCATAGGGCTCGACCATCTACAAGGTGCAACATCCTCTGTCCTTCGACTAGGGTGAGGAAAAAATCCCCCAAAGACTTTTAACTTCAGGGAGAGACAAGTGGAGTATCTCTCTCCCAGGACGGTAGCACAGCCGGACTATTGAAGATGTATTTCCTCATCAAGACATAAATCTGATTTATTTTTGAACAAGTGTTGTGCTGTTGAGCTCAAAAGTCTTTAACCTTTTGTAGTTTCTAATTTCAGAGCAGACTTGCAAGAGGAACAACCCACAGGCCGAGTGCTGATCAATAAAACCACAGAGTCATTCTGATATATAAAAAGTTTATTATTATTATCATAGATGTCCAGACATGTTTATACATAATGAGTTCAAATGTACAGAAGAGCGACAATCAATGAAGCTTATTTACATTCCATTCTTTAACCGTCAAATGTCAGTGCATTTGTTCAACATGAGCAACATTTAAAATCTCAACCTCGACTAAAAAAAAAAGGAGTTCCAATACTTTTTAGATTCCATTTACCACTGACAGTAACCGAAGATATAAATACACAGAAAATGACAAAAATGCCTCACTGACAGAACAGGTCATCATATTTCAGATAGGTTCATAAAATGTAAGAGGTGTACTTTGATGTAAAACAGGAGATTGTAGGGGCGGACTGGGGTTAAGAGGTCAAACGGTTCAGTGTCTACAATTTAAAGACAACATTTCTCTTGAATTACTGTACATGAATGTAAAAAATAATAAAAATAGGCATTCCAAATTTCTAAAGGTGCATGATACCCTTGTTACAAGGGAAACACTAACAAACTTCACAAGTCTTCTAAATGTCCTGCGATGGCTTTAAGCAATATGGTGACCAAGCTTCATGAGAAACAAACAGCCCGGCTGATTCTGAAGCAATGGATGTTCACGACTAATACGATGGCAGGATTATTATCGAGCAGCGCACGCTAAGAGCTAGTGGAACAGATCAGATTCACGCACCCTTCGTGTTGAATGATTAAAAGAATCAAGCAATGCTCCTTTTGAATAAGCTTCTGCCGCTTCATTATACATTTTTTTGGTGTGCTGCTGACAAATTCACAAATTTTGGCCGTCACCACTGGTTTGTAGACTAACGTGAGGCCTCTGTGTTTAGCAAGAAGCCTCCAGCAATACAGATCTGCTGCGTCACTTATTCCTCAGGTAGTTTAAATTGTTGGAACACGGGAATCTCTCTCCTGTTTTATCATTGGTAGAGAATCAGAACAAAGTGCAATCAAAGTAACAGTAGTACACGAGAAGGCGGTTAGAGGGGAAAAGTAGGGACGGACAGACTGATCCTAGGTCTTTATGATTAATGTATTTTCCCCCTTCCTCCTTTTTGTAAGTATAAGATTCCCTCTTCCATCCAAATCATTAGGAGTATGGCTTCCTCTGCTGGATATGATAAATATCCCCCAACTACATCTCATCAGAGCGGTGCTGCTGTATTATGACAGATGGCGGGTTCCGATCTATCCAGTTATCATTTGCATCGGTGGACGGAATGACCGCGTCAATGGCTCCTTCCTGTAAAGACCCTAATCCTCCAGCAGGACCAGGCTTCATCTCTGTGGCCTGAGCAGGGGCGGGGAAGTCTGCCGAGGAGTTGCTGTTGACGCTGGTCTCCGAGTCGGTTTGCTCCACCCTTTGGTAGTCAGGGGTGTGGTTCTTCTGACTCATGGCAAAGATGGCTTTCACGTTGTCCACCTCCGCCTGGGGCACGAAGGGGGGCACATCCTCTTCAGGCTCGAGGTAGGAGAGGGCGTCTGTGCTTTCTTGTGGAACGGAGCGCAGGGTTCGGGAGATAACTGCAATAAACAAAGAGAGATTATTAACAAAGCTGAGCCAACAAGATTCATGAATCCTGGGTTACACATGAGATAAAACAACACTTCATTTGGAGCAAACGTCATGGTAAGAAGGGTTGAATAACAAAAGTTTTTATTCTGATGTAACTTACCAGATGTGGGTGTGTAGATCTCCTTCTCTGCTGTGTTCCCACCGAACGGATTGACTGACGGGAAGATGATGAGACAGAAAGAGAGCAGGAAAACCTGGAAGGCAAACCACACGAGGAAGTGAGGAAGAAATACAGCAGCAATACAGAGAAATCAACATTTAGTTTGAGAACAATGAAACAAGTGACAAGATGGAAATGAATAATGTCCACAAACTTACCATAACACAGGTGCTGGTAGTGCTGGCCTTCATAGTGGACATCTTCACGATGGACTGAAGCTTCCTCAGTTGTTCTATCAAAGAGCTGCAAGAACCAAGAGACATCTAATGTCACAGCTGTCGACAGAAACACTCGATTTTTATTATTTAAAATGAATAAAGACGAAATATCTCAATCTGTACTTACACGTTCTGTTTGTGGAGCATTTGGACTTTCTTCTGTAATTCCAGGTTGTGTGCAGTACAGATGGCAACCCTGCGGGAGGCACATATTCAACAGTCAGGATTTCTAGCCTTTATTTGATCCTTTTATAATTTACTTGTAAAATGAAGACATATGACAAATCTATGCTATGGTCAAAAGGAACAAGTCAGGGAAAACTGTTACTTGCTTCTACTTTAAATACTTCCCAAAGTAAATATTTAGAAAGGCCTTCATATTGTCCTCAAGTGATTATTAAATGTAAAAAAGAATGGGTCCCTGGCGTGTAACAGTACAGGAGAATATACTGAAAGCTCAGAGGAATATTTGACACCATCTTAAGATCAGATGTAGAAGTGTATGCATCTATGTTTTAATATTTAGGAAATAATTCCTGATTTGCAGAAAACCTCATCTCACCTGTTTTCCAGTCCATCGACATACACCTTCTTCTTCTTGCGGCTCTCCTGAGCAGACTGCTTGTTGCGGATCTTCCTCCTGACCCTCTTTAAGGTCCTCTCCTCTGCCTGTGACACAGAGAGGAGGAGGCTCTCAGCAGAATGTTGTGACATGAAAGATGACAACGTGTGTTGCCTTTTGCAGCTAAGCCATAGAAAAAGACTAAATCAATTGTTTATATTTATTTAGCAAATGCAGGGTGTGAGGGGAGAAATGCAGAAACAGAAACAATCATGTATGTTCAAACGATAAAAGGCATACGACAATACATCAGCTCAGTGGGAAAAGAGACATGAAGTGCATCCGTTACCTTGGTGAGAGGCATGTGTGAGGGGAGGGAGGCTCCCTCTTTCGCCAGAAGCCGCTTCTCCTCCTCAGTGAGAACAATGTCTTCGAACTGAAACTGAAGGGAGAAAACAACCATTTGCAAAAGAAAAGAAGCTGTGCATACGTTTCTGCCCCATTTGTGGCAGGCATCAAAAATCAGGAATATACAAAACACCGGTATGTGTGGCATTGAAGCAAAGCTATGTAACTTTCTCTGAGCAATGGCGCCATCTGCTGCCACACATGGGGATTAATTATGTCCGGGGCTCCAGTTTGAGAAGTAAAGTCGTTTTGTGTGTGAAAAACAAGACACTATTCTCCCTCAAAATGATGTTGAAGCAACTATAAAAGTTTAAAAAAGTTGCATGATACTTTCTTTAGGTTAAAATATTATTTTTAATCTGGCTCAAATAGTGAGAGAAACTGACCTCGTCTGTGTTGAGCACCATGGAATCCTCTGTTGAGTCCTCTATGGACAAAGTGCAGGGCAGCTCGCTGGTGATGTCCTCCTCCATGTCCATTTCCTCGGTCACCAGGTCGTCTGCCAGAAGAAAGAACATTTCAAATAAACGATTTGGATCTTTTGGGATCTGCTACCTCAAGTTAAGTGTCTTCATTTATTACATCACCCCCCACAAAATCTCTAAATCCCTAATCCAGGTTTCCTTAGGGGATTTACATTAATGAGATGAATTTTGTTTTTTTATGGTCCACTTACCCAGATCAATGAAGACATCTGTATCTGGCCTCTCTGCCCTCACACTCTGCAGGGCATCCATGTCCTTCCCCTCGCCCTGCAGCAGAGAGTAGCAGTGATCTGACTGGACTGTTAGGGCCTCCGGGCTCTCTGTGTGCACCTCTCCAGGGACCAGGGCAGGGTCCGAGGGCACTGGACTGGGCTGAGAGTAACTTGGGCTGGGCACAACATCACTATCGCTGCTGTGGGGACTCGGGCATCCCAGAAGGTTGGTGTTTCCAGGTACAGTGCTGCTGTCATCAGAAATGCCGCTGTCACTGCCCAGGGGAGAATGAGAGGGACCGATGGTCCCCTTGTTGTCTTCTTCCTCCAACAAGCTGGACAGAAAGTCTTCAGTGTCCATACCTGTCAGCATCTGAGGGACCAAAAACAGTATTTAATTCTGACACACACAACAGGTGAGCTCCTAATTACAGTTATATCCAGCTAACTTCATCCTACGTTTATGCATCTTTTCTGTGAAAGTGTTCTTACATCTTGTTCAGACAGCCAGGATTCGATGAGCCCGTTCCCATAAGGAAAGAAGGGCTCAGTAGATTCGTCCTCTCCATCTTGGAACAGAAGCCCCAGCAGGTCTGCTCCATCCATTTCTGGAAGATCCTTAATGACTGACATCTGTAGTACACAGAGCAGCATTTACATTAAGTTCAACATGATAAGTCATCTATTCAATATTTTATCAATCTATTTTACCAATAGGAGCCTTTGACAGACATAACACCAAACAGTAGGAGACAATGAGAGGCCCTATTGAAATTGTAAGGATTATTCTTTTTTTTCAGGCAAATTAATTGGCTTTTTGAGGGCTTTAACATACTCAAATTCTTACCAAAATTTGCAGAAAATTAGAAAGTGAATAAAATGAACGTATTCTGGAGAAATTTTTATTCGACTATGTTTTCCTAATTCAATTTTTAAATATTTTGTTGTATCGTGTTTTCTCAAACCAAAACGAGATGGAAAACAAACCACAGTTTGATATTGGAAACAATCATTAGTTACAGCCCCACAGTTAAAAGGATGCAAATTAACAGTTGTAGCTGACTGAAATGAAAGTTGAATAACTCCAGAGACTACCATGTGACAGCTTATCACTAGCTCCAATTATCAACCTCAGCTGTGACTAAACATTGTTAAAAAATCAAAGAACCCGAAATGCTATAACACACTCATATTAGATAAAGTCAAGTCAAAGAAATGAATCTGATGTTAGATAAGACAAGATAAGATGAAACATTATTGATCCAACAACGGGGAAATTCACAGACAAGTCAGTATGACCTAGTGAAAAAAAAAGACTATGCACATACTAAACATCTCTCATCACAGAAATATTGTATGTATAGAAATGTACTTAAGTAAAGTGCAGTGGCACAGGATGTAAAACTGTATTTGTGCACTAGTATAACAATAATGTTGAGATAGATGTATCCATTCATGTGCAGATTAGACTGTTTGTACACACACAGGCAGATATGGTACAGAATAGTACAAATATAAAATCACCATAAAAAACTAAAACCACAATATTTGATATATAATACAACTTAAAAAAGATGTATAGTAATTCACAATAGTATACAATATAATGTAACTTTATGAAGGTATGCAGGTAAATATATATATATATAACTAGAGCCTGCAGGTACATGTGGATGAGAGCTGGTGCTGTTTGGACCGTGAGGCGTTCAATGACCTTTGCCTCCCTGCTATCTTAAGTGTGGCAGATGACACTTCCGCTGTCAGAGGTTTAATAACACGTCGAGCAAAGTGCCATGTAAACAACCTCACATTGCATCATCGCCACGCGGACACCATGACCTCATCTCATAGTGGGCCCCGCCCCCACGTCTTTGTCACAGATACACGAAGTCAAAACAAATAACGCGGCGGATCTCGAGTTTAAAAGCAGGAAACGACTGGATCCATGTTGAGTCTGTTGCACAGAAACAAGAAAAAGCAACAAACACACGGAGGCAGCTCGGTGTCTTGTGTCTCTATTGTCCTGCAGGAAGACAGTTGTCCTGCAGCATGTCCACGGTGAGACACACGGAAAGACCCTATTGGTAGCAGCAGCTCTTACAGCATATACAAGCTGTTTTTAAATCTCATTTAACAAGATGTAAAGATAAAAGATAAGCACATTATTGAGTTGACAGGCTGACAGGAGGAGGCGTGGTTAGGCCCCAGCGTCTCAATAATCCTGTGAGGATCTGTGTGGAAAGAGGGCGTGGCCCCCCGTCCCTTTAAAACACACTTTTAAAAACATTAAACACACCTAACGTTCGATGAGTGGTTCCTCTTACCGTTCAGCGACAGGAGACTGGAAACCATCGACTGACTGGTGTCTCGGAGTGTGTGGTGCTTCTTCCCCTCGGCTGCTGTCACGGCGCTTCCTGCAAAACCACCTTCCAACGAGGCAAAAAATGCGTCATCGCGTCAAGCCGGATGTCTGTACGTGAACGCTTTAAAAGGCTTCTGGGAAATGTAGTGCAGCGATGATTGGCCTGCTTCCTTCCCTAGCATGGATGTATTTATTGACGTTAGTTTATATAATCATCATCTACTACTAATAATAATCATCACAATCACAATAATCAAAACAATGATCACACTTATTATTATAATAATTATTATCTATACTCAATGTCAGATAAATATATGGATCCTTGCTTTTGTAAGTGTTAAAAATATCAACATAAGGAGGGAGAATGTTTTTCTTAAAGTTCAAAATCACATGTGGATGATTTAAAACACTTTGATTTCTGTGTCCTTAAAACAGGTTGAACTTCAAGTGTCAAAAATCTGTATCCCATCTCCCACGAGTGTGTGCGTGTGTGTGTGTGCGTGTGTGCGCGTGCTAGAGACAAAAAGAGAACAGAAATCTGAGGCATTTCAATTTTTAAAGTATTTTAATCAACACATGAGCATGGACATGGCATCAAATGATAAAAAAAACAAAACACAACTGAAATACGTACTGAAATAGTCTTAATGATTCAAAACTGAAAAAGAATTTTGCCAACTAATAACTTTTGTATGTTGTTTTATATTTTTAGCTTCATGTCATGTCTTGACTTTTTCAAGCCACAGGGGAAAAAAATGAAATGAAACAAGTCCGTCTGATTTCATAGCATCATAGAAACTAAGGCATTTGAAGAAAAGTGCAAGTCAACAATAAAAACCTATTTCATGTGCCTCACCACTCATCGCCTCATCAGAATTTGAATTTCTGAATCTTTTCTTGCTACTTTGAGTCAATAAGTAAGAAATGTGGGCTACGACTATCTGACCTGCACAACCCAAATCAAAGTTATGTATGTCATCTAATCCTGGTTATGTGTCCTTAAATCGAATTTCCTCACATTCCCAAATCTCATGAGGAATAGGTCCATGTCAAAAAAAGAGACGATAATAATTCAATGGTGGCAGCATTCTCACAGAGACTAATTTTACTAACTATAAGAGAGATACTAAAGTAAGAAATCCCAGATTTCAGGAGCAGAGTAGGGTTATATACCGTGATATTTCAATGTGCCTTAAAATGCTGGACTGAAAAGCACTTCTGATTTCTAATGAAGTCCATGCAGGCTCAACCAAGACTATAACGCCTCGTTTCCACATAGCTCAGTGTCCATATCCACATCGACCTGAAGTGTATTCTTTTCTATGGTAACTTCCTTGATCTGGATTGTGTAGTGAAACTCCCATGTTCCATGTACGTTTGGTTGTCGATGTTGGACAAATCGTATGCACTGTAAATTGGAATCAAAAATATTTAGCTAAAAGGCTATTTCATTCAATTCAGTTAATCTGAAAGATTGAATATTACCATGATCAGCCAGTTTAACACACTGATAATTTGTATATATATTATATAGATAATATATTATCTATATATTATACATTAATATATAATTAATTATTTGAATATATCAATAGATATATTGATAGCAATACAATCAACATAACAACTTTCTTTATTCAGCATTTTGAAAGTATAGTAAAGTAAAATCAGCCCTCTCCTACGGGAGCGTATTGCATTCAGTTAAAAAAAATATAAAAAAGCTCTGGGTAAAAAAAAAAAAAAAAAGTTCGAAAAACATAATTTTTCCTGTTTTTCGAACTTTTTTTTTCCTGTTTTTCGAACTTTTTTCTTTTCCTGTTTTCTGAGATAAAAATCCTGTTTTTCGCTCAAATTTTTTTCAATGCTTTTATTTTGAAAGTGACGTATAGCGTCCATAGACATAGCGTCAAATAAACCTGAAAACATTAGTTGAAAGTCTCGACCATATTTCGGGGGATATGCTACAGATAGGTAGAGGATAGTTTTTATTTTTGTCCCGTTAGTTGCTTTATTATAGAAGATTGATGTGTAGTTCCTGTTATAAGCAGGTTTGTGGTTGGGACTCTTGTTTTGAAAGGGGTTCTAACGGAAAGGGGTTCTATCGATAGAGAAAAGTGTGAGGGAAAATAAACGAGTGTGATGTCCCGATTCAATAACCATCTCTCGTGTCCTCTTTCGGCTGAGGCCTCCTGACAGTATAATAGAACAAACCGCTCGGCTACATTAGTCTGTTGCAGGGTCAGGCTGATGCAGCAGCAACCATACTCCATGCATGCGAGAGCTTCAGGCAGGATTAAGAAACCCAGAAAAACAGGATTTTTATCTCGCAAAAACAGAAAATAAAAAAGTTCGAAAAACATTCCTGTTTTTCGAACTTTTTTATTTATTTTTTTTTACCCAAGGCTTTTTTTTTTTTTTTTTAAGTGAATGCAATACGCTTCCGTACTCTCCCATGGCTCCACCACCGTCAAAAAATGACCACTAGGGGGCAGAATCCATAAAAGACACGTAGTTATGGACATGCAATTAAAACTTGGTGGAAACGAGGCGTTAAGTCAATGACTTTTCAGAGTGGAGCAGAGCATTTATTTCACAGAATCACGCAGAGTTTAGACGTGTGCCGTAAATTACGGTACACTTTTAGTCGCTCCTTTTTACTTGTCTTAGTTGGTCCGACAACCTTTGCGGCTGCAGGCACGCTGTGAACAGCCCGCCTCTTGTGAGCACGGTGCAGCAGGATCCGGTAGACCCCGGTGATGGAGCTCCTGCAGTCCTTCCCCTGGTTGTTGAGAATGTGTTCTGAGGTGATTCCCAGTGTCTCCAGTGCTGCCTTTACCTCCATCTCCTCCTCCCCGAGTTCAGGTGGATCTCCCTCTGCAAGGTAGGACGGGTCCAGTTTAAAGGGCTCCATCGACCGCGGGAAGTCCACAGGGAGGAGCCACTCACAGCCCATCATCTGCTCCACCTTGCAGCGGTCAGATGGAATGGGTTGAAGGATCCCTCTGATCAGTCTCTGGCACGCCTCTGGCACCCAGGAGGGCAGGATGTAGGCCCCCTCCAGGATGCATCGCTTCAGTTTGGCCACCGTCTCCGCCCTGAAAGGCATGGCGCCCGTCATCATAAAGAAGAGCATCACACCGAGGGCCCAGACGTCTACAAAGATGCCGACGTAATGCTCGTCTCGAAAGAGCTCAGGCGCAGCGTAAGGCGGAGAGCCGCAGAACGTGTTTAGTGTCTCATCCCGGCGGCTCAGCGTGCTGAAGCCAAAGTCCCCCACCTTGACACACGAGCTGCCGGTGTAGAAGACGTTCTCTGCCTTCAGGTCACGGTGGATGATGTTGCTCTCGTGCTGTGGGAGAAAAATTAAAAACTGAGATCAATGACTGCGAGTCAGTCTCAGCTGTCAATCATGACGTTCCACCCCAATCGTATATAACTCATGAGAACCCAATTTACCTGAAAAATAAACATACATCAATGTAGTAAGAACTACCTAATATTACAGGTATCTTTGAGAAAAAAATATATCGTACTTTGGTCCAGGTCCAATCCGCTAACATGGAGGCGTTGGAGTTTATTATCTAAAATGCAGCCAGCAACCAGGTGGCAATAGTGACGAATTAGCTTAAATTGGGAGGAGTTGTCATGTCGAGCATCTTTATAATACAATCAATGATCAGATACAAAAATCTAAATGGTCCATGTTACATTGACATACAGTTTTGAGATGTAGTTAAATCTTACAAAGATAACATACAGATTGAGATGAGGTTTCCTTAATATTCAATATAAACTCCTATGTTCTGACCATGTGTTGAACAGCAGAGAGGATCTGAGCAAAGATAATCCTGCCATCAGAGTCAGAAAGTTTCCCTTCCGTGGTTATTTTGGTGTAGAGCTCCCCTCCTCCTGCATACTCCATCACCAAGTGTAGCCGTGTCAACGTCTCCACCACCTGAAGAGGGAAGAGATGTCCTGTCAGAATGCACTACACAGATGAAAACTGGATGTCGGCAACATGTTGGGATCACTGAGAAAGCCCCTTGTGATCAGCTAATGGTAGCCAAATCAAGAGGAGAGTGTGTGAGTGGAACCTCATAGAGGCGTATGATGTTGGGATGGTGCAGTTTCTCCATGCTTGAGATCTCTCTGGACAGCAGCCTCTGGGTCTTCTGATCCAGCTTGGTTTTGTCCAGGATCTTTATGGCCACCTTGTCTGGAGACGGAGCAGGAAAAAATCAGTGAAACCTTAATATCAGATTTCTACAGAGAAAGTGTATCACTCCAATCATGCAGAAAAATACAGTTTATACCAGAAATAAGGTCATATTGAAAAAAAGGGGAACAAATACTGGTTTTGTAGATAAGGCCTTAATATTGTGGGCAACATTTTTTTTTATGAGAGTAAAGTAGTAGGTTTAGACTGTGTCATTTTAGGAGGTGAATATAAGAAATAGATTTTATTTTAATTCGTAATTCTCGTGATAGACTTTTTCCCCCTTAAATTAAAAGGTTTCTTAGTTCTTGCAATATAGACTTTTTCTCATTAAATTAAAACTTTCTTCTTGTAATATATTAACATTATTCTGGAAATCTCAGATTGATTTTTCTTTGATAAGGTCCTCATACTTTTATTTATTTTAACGTGTCTATCGCTGTGCATCATGACTAATTTAATTTAAACTCTCTGATAAATCATGTACTGTAGCTGGAGGATAGAACATTGTGGCCTGGTTCCAACTAGCGAACGCAGAATTGTCCCTGAAGTGACCAGGCCTGACGCTCTGCTCCAGATAATTTGATGGAGGATTAACTGCCACCAGAAACCAATTTTCCTGATTATGTTCTCCCAGGGTTAAACTCTCACTTTCAGCTCCAGCTGACGGAAACCTGTTTTACTGCTGTGATCTAAAGTCTAAGCAGATATGAAACGTCAAATCAGTGAATATCGAATAAGACAGGGGGAATGGACAGATGAATTACTGTGGCTACTTTGTTTTGGAAATCAAATTTAACACACCACATTTTAAAAATGTTCAAGAAACATCGTGCAACTTTAAAAATGTGGAAAACAAACAACCGCAAAAGCTCAAAATGACTTTACATACAGTGTATGAGACTCACACAATTGATTAATGATTCATAAAGATAAATAAAATAAAACCTCCGGTAACTAAATACAGAAAAGTTCTTAAGGGGCTAAATGGTGTTGAGATATCTAATTGTGCATCGTTATACATTATTCAGGCTGGTATTAGACTCCCTTTCAGCTGTGACATAGCTTTCACTGAGCATTTAAAATGCATCGCAGCTCACATTGTTTTTGGAGGACTAAGTGACACACACACACACATACGAAGCATAGCCCAGACAAGCATACAGTAAAGTACATATTATCCTGCAAGGACACACACACCCACGCATTTAAACACGCTCGTTCTCCTCTCTCTCTTTAGCCTTTGATGAAGCATGCAGCAATTTTAGCCGTCGCTAAGGAAACTGAAGATCTCTAATCAATCCATCTGCTCAAGGGCAGCAGACAGTCTGTCTCTGTGTGGCTGAATCAGCCTCCTGACCCGGCACACATCACCTTGTTGGTGAATGGCTACATAAGATCACACTTGTTAATGTTGCAGCCCACTGATGGAAACAGCTCATCAGCCTCACCATCACTTAAATCTAAGAAGAAGAGCAGAGCCGAGAGCGAATGGGAGATCTTTTATCTTTAAAGACTGATATTTTGTAGTAATTTCCAAAAACATGTACAACTGGCATTTTATTATCCCTGTACATGTGTCGTACAGTTTCCTTTCATTAATATCATACAGCTTCTTACCTTTGGTGAGGGCGTGAATTCCCAGCTTGACATGGGAGAAATTTCCAACACCGATCTCCCCTCGAATTTTGTAGAAGCCAATTCTTCTTCCCACTGTCATCTCGCGGACGACCCTGTGACCACATTACAGAAGATGTTACACCAATAAGAGAGGAGCCACCACAGAAAGGATTTCACTGCATGGCAGGTGGGAAAAGGAAAGAGAAATACATCAATTGAAATCTTATAATGAAGAAATAAAAAGGGGATTTCTGTTTTCTCTCCTCATCCCTACCTGTCATCCTGGCACATATCCAGGTTCAGCCGTTCCAGTGGAGTGAGACGGCGGATGGTGGCTCCCTCATCGTCCGTGTTGATGTCGGAGCTGTCCTGGCGGCTCCAGCGGCTGTACCTCTGGCCACCAGAAACCACAGCTGTGCCTCCGACGGAGCCTCCGACTGAGTCTCCGTTAGACTCCCCGCCGGAAACCGAGCTGCTCCCAGCAGTGCCCGCTGGCCCCGACCCCTTCGAACCTGCTGCCCTGGCCCCGGCTGCAGTCCCCTCCGGACTGCTCTCAGCGGGGCAGACAGCAGTCATCCTGCAAGGTGGAGTGGACTTAGCTCATGGCAGGTAGGGCTGCATGACTGGGTGCACACAAAGAACAAAAACAGTGGGTTCATTGTTAGTTTCTTACAACATTTTTAAAACAGTATACTTCTTTTACTACATGTTGCGTTTTTCCTGATGCACTTTCATTGATGTTCTGACTGCTTTGAGAGTGTCTTTCAAAATCTACCTCTTTAAACTTCTAAATAAATGACAGCAACTAAGAAAAATGCATTAATAATTCAATTGGTGTTTCTTCTCATTAAATCTATATCAAGCCCACTTCAACATGTGTTATTCAAATGTTCTTGTCTAATCATATATTAAATATTCATGGTTTTGCGACACACAATCTTCGTGTAATCAAAGTGTCGTTCCTAACACATAATCCATAGGATGTGAAATAAAAATGCAAAAGTGAAATAGACAGCACATTCATTATTCATTCCTGCAGGTTCATTAAATGCTTTAATTTAAATATTAAATCAAATACATTCTTATTCCATTGTAACAGCTGATTTGAAGGAAATTCATTCAACGTACCTTCAGATATGTCAGCCATGTCGCAGCTAAATCCTTTCAGTGTCCCATATCTCATAGCTATAGAGACAGCCAAGTCAAAAAACACATGTTACTGATGTGTTATATTTTACTTCAACTCAACAGGTCAGACACTCCAAGGCTCCACAGACCCAAGCACATGCTGCGTCCAGAATTCCCAAACGAGCTGCAACCGATACCGGTCCTCGCCACAGTGGAATATCAGGGGCACACTGCAGCTGCAGTCTAGTTGCATTTCACGAACTTCCAGCAGTCAAAGCTTTAGTTTTCCTCATTTGAAGCTGCTGAAGAAGAGGAGCCGATGCTGGAGATGGGATAGCAGGTTTTGCGTGCTGTTGGATTCACGCTCATGGTCGTGTCTGAAGAGATCTGTGGAGCTTTAATGGGCTCTCCTGAGTGTCCAGGGTATAAATAGGTCACAGGCTGAGGAGGAGGGATGAGGAGATGGAGGGTCGGGAGAAAGAGGCTGAACAGATGATAGTGTCAGCGTGCAGCCGCGGGACATTCATTAATAAGACAACCTGGAAAAAAGCACAAGAACGACACAAAACAAATGTCATTTATGTTAAAATGGAAACCCTCCTTTTCCTTTTGTTAGTCCAACTTTTTCAGTTTTCTTTAAAATTTCATTTACCTCCTCGTAGACGTATCAGAATATTTTTGAGAACTTGATTTTTTTTCTATGAATCAAGCGTCTGTGAAATGTGAAACTTTGTGTGCAGACGTCAACGCAGGTGTAACCCTTCACTATCTGCTTGAGTGTCCGTTAATGTGTGTTGTAATCCCTGCTTCACGTAGCGCTCGAGTCCCGTCCTCCGAGGGCGACAAAGGCTGAGGTTGCCATGAGAGCCAGAACGGACAAATGAGCGAGATCCTCATGACTCTCTGCTAACGAGGGGATTCTATCAACATGAAATACCAGCGTGGCTAACCTTCACATTTCAAATGAAGAACATGAGTAATGACCGGTACTCCCTAATGTCAGTGTGTGTGTGTGTGTGTGTGTGTGTGTGTGTGTGTGTGTGTGTGTGTGTGTGTGTGTGTGTGTGTGTGTGTGTGTGTGTGTGTGTGTGTGTGTGTGTGTGTGTGTGTGTGTGTGTGTGTGTGTGTGTGTGTGTGTGTGTGTGTGTGTGTGTGTGTGTGTGTGTGTGTGTGTAATGTGCGTTTGTAATGAGGTGATACCTGCATGCTGCTCTGACAGCAAACCTCTAACAACGTCCCCTGAGAGGGAGAAGTAAAAGGTGAATCTTAGGTGAAGCTGAACACTAACTTGGAAGAAACAATTCAATTTAGCCAAATCCAATGACTTTAGTTTCATCTGTCTTGTCTCTTATATGCATTCTAAAAATCTGTATTACTTTAATTATTTAATTGCAACTACATTTCAAATTTCCATGTATCTTTATTACAAAGGTAATGGGTCACATTTAATGCAATGTTTTCTGCCATGTTGAGTCAGTGTGAATAAAACAACTTGAAAAATGTGTAAAATAATAAATATATACAGTAAACACACAATTTATTTGAACAGTTCAGTAATTAGTTTCAGGCAAAATTTGTCTTAGTTTTATCCTGTGAACTGAACGAACTGGACTGGCCTGAATTGTCTTTACTTTCTAATACACAATTACTTACTGAGGTGTTTAACAGAATAATAGTGTGCACTTACTTTCTAGCAGTGCAAGTCCATTGTTCTATTGAACCCGACACCTGATTACAGCAGTGAATGTATATACACAGAATACTCAACCCAGTCTCATGTCTCAGCACAACTACATTTTGCACCAAATACTTTTTAGTTGAGTATGATTTCGCTGCATTGTAATCTGTACTCATGTTTGAGTAATGTTTTATAGTATTTTAGGAAGTTGCTCAGCTTTTAAAAAATGATTTACATCCTTAATAGGAACAAACAAGAGTGATGCTGAGTGGCACTGCAGGGAAGCCAGAGCCTATTTTGAGGTGTTTGGTCTTTTCATAGAATTAAAGTTAACCGGCTTTATACTGCACACCTGACAACAGAAGCCTTTTTGCACAACAACTCACAGTATCACAGGGCATAATGTGACAATTCAATCTCTGTGGCTTTTAATGTCACCAAATGACCAGGAGAAGTGAATACAATTGTTCTCCCTCAGTTTTATATAAAGTTTGCATTATCATTTTGAGTCAGAAGAGGACACTGTGTGTGTGTGTGTGTGGGGGGGTGGGGGGGTGTGTCTGTTTGTGTGTGTGTGTTTGAGACAGGAGTAACACGGTGTTCTGGAGGTTGTTCTCTGTTCTCTATATATAAAGATGAATGAATCTATGTCTAAGCTGCTCTGGGAAATCAAAGCCGTTCTCCTTTGTCAGGCCTGCAGTCTCCCAGCCTTTCAAACACCTTGCTATCATCACACCATGAATATCTAAGCATTGATCTCAGGCGGCCGAGCAAGGCCTGGCGAAGAGCTGAGAGGCTTCCACTTTACAGCACAAAGCAACACGCGCCCAATACCAGCCTTTTATGTGTGTAAATAAAAAAGACTAAAAGGACAAGCGTGCATGAGATAAATGCAATAAATAATAAGAGGAGAGCAAGACGAATTCTAAAGTGATGAGGAAATTGTATTTTTCAATTGCAGATGGATATATACTTGATAGTTTTATATAAATGATTGATTAATACGTCTTGGAACATAGACACAAATAGTTTATTGGACTATTCCCACTTTTCTCAACCAAAACATGTAAAGTATCACGTTTACAAATATATTCCAAAAACTACTTATAAAACAGGTTTTCAAAACTGAACTGACTGATTATTGCATCAAGTGGAGAGTTTCTCCGCAGAGGGTCGGTCTATAGACACCCAGATTGCTTTGTGCTTTGCAGGATCCACCGGATAACAGATCTCCGTGGTTGCTTGGTGATGGACACTGAACGAGCATGTTTGTTTGTCTTCTTTGCTCAGGCTGAGGATTAGGCATTAACCGGCACAGAGTGTGAAGACAGAGAGCACACTGCAGTGCTGGGTGACACAGCGTCGAGCCAGCAGAGCACCCAAGTGAAATGTGTGTGCGTGTCTGAGAGCAGACTGAACACACACCAACAGCAGTACTTTACATGTCTATTACATAGTATCTTGCTTATTGCTGAAATCAATGCATTAAGCAACAAAGGTAATTTTAGTTAAACTATAAGACCAGGACAATCGCCAAACTCGCAATAGATTCTTTTATTTTATATCTCAAAATTAAAAATATAAATATTTTAAAAATATGTTCTGGCTGCTGGTCACACCATTAGAGTGTGACCAGCGTAGAGTGTGGCCAGCGTAGAGTGTTACCGAGTCAAATTCCCTGTTTGTGCAAACTTACTTGGCCAATAAACCTGATTCTGATAGAGATACCTTACATGGTTTAAGTACAAAATAGAAGTTTTAAATTTGAAAGACTGTGGGAGCCTGTTCTTTAAAATCAACCATCATAAATCCTGAGAGAAGCTCAGTAAACCTCAGAGGCTGAAACACCACTGGGCTCATGCCCCAGGATTCTGATGTAGACGAATAAGACACGTTGTAAAAACAGTTGCAACTTTAAGCTGAATAACATCACTCTATAGCAGAGCATCAGCATCAAAATCCAATGTGCCGTGTTTCTGTCATGTAGAGTAAATGACAGAAACACTTCACTTTTCAGACCAATATGTTACTGACAACATCACCTTGGTCTCCTTAATGAATACTCATTAGTGACGGATGTATTTTGTGTTAGGGCTGGGTGATACGGTCAAAAGTAAGATCAAGACTAACGTTCACATATCATTGGAAATCAATAATTATCACGTTAAATGTCACATATTATTGATGTCAAGGATAAGACTGATTTTTCAAGGGTTTCAAATCTGAGGTAGATCGATCACATGTTAAATATCCTCGCAGTGCTGACACAATGAGCAATATATCTATATAAAATGATGTATAATGTTATATTGCTATTAATGAGCATTATATTGTGATAATTATTAATATTGATTTATTGTCCAAACCTACTCTGGGGTTATGTTTAGATCATTCTAATGACGTAGTGAGGACCGAGCCACATCCTGTCCTAACTTACTAAATGTTTGATTTACAGACACAGCTAAAGAAACTCTCTATATGAATTGTTTACCACAGTCCAGCCTCCCCCTTCATCAGCAAACACAATCAGCTGTGCCAAGTGTGGGTCCTTACTCACCAGACAGTCAATCATGTGTCTGAGGGTCCCCAAAGGGAGGGAGGAGAGTTTGCACTGGTGCACTCGTGCTACCATCAGCAGCCTCTTCACACACTCCAACAACGGAAAACACGAGAGCCCTTCCACAGCAGCTGTGGATCGAGAATTAGTCATTCTTACCTAATTGCCTGTCTGTGCCTGAAGACGATGTGTAAGAGGAGACAGGAGCTGTGCAGTGTTTATCTGCACAACAGTTCCTCCTCTCAGTTTGTCTCTTTAAAATTAAGAAATTCACTTTAGAGTCCATTCCCTCAGTCTAGCCTGTGTTTGCATCCCATTCTCGGTTTTTCACTGGCATTATGCATCCTGGCACAAAGACAACGCACGCGCCAGTGCACACACATTCACACGCACCATTTTCACTCAGAAAAACACATGCACAAGTGCACTCGTGTAAATACACACCCGGAGAGTGAGCTGTACCCACATAAAGCTCCCCAGTGTGTTAATTGAGACACACGGCTGAGAAGAATAAAGAGCTCAACGATGAAAGAGCTGCAACAATGAGGACCATGGGCCCTAGGAACAGAGAGACAGGCCTCACTGGAATCTATGGGGCAAATATTTCACATTTCCAGTTCCCAAAAAAAAAGGGTGACCTCTAAATCCCTTCCCCCTGACACATGAACACACAGAATCCCAACCAGAGCAGCTAAAACCAAAGGAGTTGGAAATAATTGAGCTCCAATACCTGGGACTGCAATTAGTCAAAACCACTTGAGCAGGACACTGATATTTAGTTTTGATTTGATCTTTTTGTGCATTTTAACTCCGTCTTATTTATATAGACACACACACTGTTCTTCCCAAAGACACACACACACTGCTGGGTAGTTCTCCATACATCTTGGAGAGCGACAGAGAGATGTATTCGCCTGAACAAAGTTACCATGACGCCGTGGGCACAGAGAACAATAACACAACAATGCAGGGGACACTGTTACTGCTGCGTCTTGTGGCTGAAATTTGAAATCTCATCAGTTTGCATGTTGTCGGCTGTCGGCGCACTTCAAAAAGGGGTTTGGATCAAAGAACAAAGTGAAACACATGACACTCAAACTCAATCAAAAGATTAGAAACATTATTATTCAGGGAGAAATTACCAGAATGAAAGATTCTTCTAGAATATAGAAATGCATTTGGCTTTCAATCCAGGTCAGAGGAATTAAGGGAAGATTTAAAAAAAAGATTATCATAAAACATTTCAGAATTTTAAGATTTGGTTCTTTATCCTGGGTTTCAAGTTGTTTACATATTGATGCAGGAAGGGAAAAAAACATAAATAGTGTAGTTAAAGACACAAAATGGAGCCAACGGATGGATCAGTGGAATAAATGGTGAGGGGGAAGACTGTGACATCTGAATCAGGCAGCTGAGTCATTCAGATCTCTGCTCTGTCTTTGCCAAAATGCAAATTAACCAGTCAATGTGTTTGGGAGTTATAACCAGTTCTAGTTCCAAGCTCTTTAAGTCATTATAATCACAGGTAGGTTCTGGTGGTAAAAGCTTTTTCCCTTACAATGCCTGTAATCTGTATCAATATTTGCTGATTGGGGTCAATAAATCTCTTGCTCCTGAACCTTCAGTTAAAATGTCCTCAACATGCAGGAGAAGCTCTTTTTATGATGATGGCTGCTGCAGATAAAAGCTCATCCGAGCAACAGGTGCTGCAGCCAGCCTGTGTCCTCTCATAACCTGCTGTCCTCCAGCTTTGTCCACCTCAGCACCCGGAGGCAGAAGAGGCTGACGGAGCAGAGTCTCATCCAAACTGTGGATCCCCCCCCCCCCCACCACCACCACCCCCTCCCCCTTCAGAACTTTTGATCTATTTACTGCGCGTGTGCGTGCGTGACAGCCAGGTGATCCCTCTCAGCAGAGTTGCATTCATAAAACAAGACTAGAGTTTGATTTTAAGACATATAGGCAGCGAGGTTAGGAGATTAAATCACATTGTTTTAAACCATACGAGACGAGCTCCATCCCCTGCAGAGGTTTCTATAAGAGGTGCTGCAGAACCCTAACCCTAACCCAACCAGGATGCGGCTCTGATGGGATTCAAAACGCACATTTTGCGTAACTCAATGTTGAATGACAGTCAACAGTTATCATCTCCAGAAGCAGGAGCAAGAGGAGCAGCAGGAGGAGCAGGAGCAGGAGGCCACTGCCCACATCAACCAGCTCGTTTCTCACCACAACCCCACCAGCACAAAGAAGAGCAGCCCCCCTCCCATCTTACCTGGATCACCTCCTCCACAGGAGCCCGCCGACCTGCACCTCCCTCCCCGGTGAGGAGAGCATGTTCTCCGGTGACATTCAGCGCACTGAGCCTCCTGCTCCTCCTGCTCCTCCTGCTGCAGCTGCTCCCTCAGTCTGTTGTGAGGGGGAATCCGTGTGACGAGCAGGTGCATGGACCAATCAGCGGCGCCCTCGCAGAGTGCACCGTGCGCGGCCGGGCCAATGGGAGGCGAGGATTAGGGATGGAGCCGCAGGATCCGTTTAGCTCCAGCCTGCGGCCACAGGAGCGCACAGAGCCAGGTAACTTAACCCGTGAGTGTCCCCGAGGGCCGGGGACTCACATGGCACAGGGTCGTGGGGGGGTCAGGGGACCAGTCTGCTGCACAGGGAAATGCTTGATAACCCACTAATGAAAATGGAGCAGCTTGGGTTGATAAATGGGAAATATAAACTCTTGCTTATATATTTTGTTTTTGTCTCAGTATTTATATATGTATATTCTTGGCTGGAATGACAACAAAACCCAATTTTACGCCAGGATCAATAAAGTACTTCTGATTTTGAAGAGAAGTAGGTCAACGGTTTCAGTTTTGTACTTTTCAGTGGGACAACATGTATGTGTTTGCAATTGGCAGGGGTGAAGCTGAGAACCTGAGATAATCGATATGTGGATGTTAGTCATTTCATGTCACTTTTAGATGAATCTCATTCAAGTGAACATCGAAATCCTGATGTAAAAGACTTTTGGGAGAATGTCATCCCTGCGATTCCTCAACCAGCTGATAAACTACAAATAACTTTACAAACATAAACGCTAGACCATCATATTCATCATATTAGAATAGAAGAAAAATAGATTTTGATGAGGATTATTCTGCCACTCCCTGATGTCCACAATAACTACTTTTGGCCACTATGGGTCAGTGTAATCCTGATATTAACACAACAGTGACGGTTAAAGGTGCAAACATAGTTACAGATAGTTGTGTGCAGATAAGGTGCAACTTTAATCGTTGGATTTTTATTGGGTTTCCATCTCATGTATTTGAGTCCAATATTTGCTTTACTCTTCAGCTTTGCTCTGGTTTCCAACAGATCCTGAGGAAAATACAGAATCTGGCTCCGCCAAATAGTAGCCGACAGTGCACGTGTTGTTTTGTGCTGTGCAGGTGATGTACATAGGCTGAATCCAGTGAAGTTACAGCTGATAAACCAAAAGCAAAGGGGAACAGCAGACTTGGATGCAAACGACTGTAGGTTAATCACCATTCAGATTATTGCCATTTTATCAATTGAAGAAAAAAAATAATCAAACAAAGTCCAAAGGTATAATAAAAACATTTAAAATGTATCTTTACCTCACTATATGGATTTTTAAGACTATCAAGCTCTCTGAAGATGGATGCAAAACTTGTAGCCCATTCTGGAAACCAGTTTTAATTCCTATCTGACTTTTTCCTACAAAAACACCGTGAATCAAAATGAAAATACGTTTGAACACAACTGTAGCATTAGCACTGATGAGCTTCAGCACCAGGCAGCAGCTGGTTTATGAGCTGCAAAGGGAACATTTCATTCAGTGTCAAATTCTCTTGGCAAGTGATCCAAAATATAAATCCAAGTTGAGATAAAAGACAAAAATTAAAAAAATGAACACGCATGAAAATAGGCTGATGAAGCAGTGAAGTCTTCAACAATATGGGATATGACGGCAAACAGCTTTAACATAAATACAGCTTAATAAGCAGGAAGTTACTCATCTCAAAAAAAGTTCAAAGAGTGATGTTGCCAGGAACAAAGTCATTCAACATGATGGCGGAGAGCAGATCATATCATGGTGACGTGCTGGATCCTGCATGCAGTGTTCTGTATGGAAGCTCAAACGTCAGCTGCACGATAATGCAGCCATTCACGATGAGTGTCCTTCAGGTCAGTTTCACATTCTCATACATCCACTGCTTGTTCTACTTCCTCAACGTTCACCATCTCCCCCTCCAGCTCTACCTCCACCTGAGAGTTCACAACCTGCTGACCGTCGACTTCAGTCGTGGTCACGTGCACCACCTGGATCTGCACCCCAGCCTGCTTCAGTCTCTCCATGTCCTCCTCACACATCTCCGTCACCCCTTCGTCCTCCACCACCACCGTTGCAGTCTCTTCCATCTCCATCATGTCTACGTGTTCCACCTGAATTCCGTCGTCCAACAGGACCGTTTCAGTTCCTTCTATGCTCTGCGTTGCTATAGCGGTGGCAGCAGGGTCTGTAACGACCAGTTCCTCAGTTGACTTGCTGTCCTCGATGGAATGGGCGTCCTTCAGGTGGGTCTTAAGCTCTTTAGGGTGAGTGAACCACATGTCGCACATGGTGCAGTGGTTGGGCTTGTCGCCTGTGTGGCTCACGAGATGGTCTTTGAACTGGTCCCAGCTGTTGAACACACTGCCGCAGACCTGGTGGAGGCGGTAGAGGAGGAAACAAAAGGACAAGGTCATAGACAGTCAAAGGAGCATTTGTCCCTGCTGTTGCTCGAATATTGGGCCAACTGTAGCTAGCATAAAACGATATCATTTTGCCAACTACTGGAGTTTTTTTTAATTTACTTGGGAGTGGAAAATAGTTTTAACTCAATTAGGCTGTGACCTCTGCCATCATTGCCACCGTTTTTACAAGCGTTTGCTTATTTCACCTAAAGCTACATGTTATTTTCTATAGACAGAAGTGACACGTGAATCTTGTCGGTCATGCAGGAAAGAGGCTCAGGCCCACGATATTACCTGGGAGCCATACAGCCCTGGTTATACTATCATTTGCCCCACAACCAAATATTAATTATATTTATAATCAAAATTCAAACATTTGCAATATCTTTTTACAGTCCTCTATCCCAATATATGCAAATATTTAATATTAAACAGTTGACAAACATTCCCAATGAGAAAGTTATCAGACGTGCGTTTCCACTTTAATGCTGTTTACAGTTTAAATTTAGTCAATAACTGTAAAATTAAATTCTCCAAGCTAAACCACCTCAATCTAAACTGAAAATACATCAGTGTAAACAGTATTAGAACTGTTTTCTCCTGTAGACACAACACTACAATCGCAGTGCTTGCTGGCCTTGATTCTGGACAAACTGTACCTGGCATTCGTAGAGTTTCTTGCGTCCTTTCTTGGCTCCTGCCCCATTCTGACAGGCTGCCATATGGCACTTCAGAGTGCTGTTCCTCGCAAAATGCTCATGGCAATCTGGACACTCGTAAGGTTTTTCCCCTAAAGATGGACACGAAAAGACAGACACGTATCTCAGACATGTAACAAGAGGCCTACAGGTCAAACATGACAAGCTATGGTTATATATGAGCTCATCCAGTTTCTCATTCTCACCCGTGTGCTTCCGCAAGTGCTCCTTAAAGTGGCCAAAGTGGTCGAAGTGCTTCTTACAGTATTCACAAACATGAACTTTCTTTTGGGGTTTCTGGTTTCGAGAGAGCTCCTCTGCTTCAAAGTGAAACGTGCTGATGTGCTGCCTCAGGGCGCCCTCTCGCGCGTAGGTTCGATCACAGTGGTTGCACACGTGCGGCTTGTCCAATGTGCCCTGGTGCGTTTTCAGGTGCTGTTTGAGGTGGTAGTACAACTTAAAGGATCGGTCACACTTGTTGCATCGAAATATGTTGTCCACTTGGGAAATCTGGACCTCTACAATGTCAACGTTCTCCAGCACCTTGGACGCCGTCACCGTTTCCTCCTGATACACAAGATCCTGCCAAGCACGAACACAGAAGAACAAACTGTTTGGTAAATTCTTTCACAATTATTACTCCTTCCTACTGCTTCCCAATTAATAAGCCAAAGAAAGGAACAATGAAAAAGTGACAATACCTCTTCTATACCTCCCTTCTTGATCATATGTAGCATAGGTTCCTCTTGCTGATATTTGCTAGTTATGTCAGCAAGAAGAGCCAAAGCAGAATCGTCCGACGCAGCCTGGGCGTTCTTTGCTGCATCGACCACCTCCTCTAAACCCGAATCCTCCACCTCAATGCCCCCATCCCCGATCACCTCGATCTCCACCTGGAGAACATTGAAAATATTCAGTCCTGACATTGTAAAGTCCACTTGTGTTCAATTCCTACATTAGGCAGTAGAGACACCAAGAATTATTTTTTTTGTGGTTGAAATATGCAATACAAAAAAAACAATAAAATTTAAGTCAGTTGAATGTCAAGCGATTACATTATCTAGGCATTACTTACCGATTCTCCTTCCACCGAGGGTAGAGTTTCTGTGATCACATTAGTCGTCTCTGCAATCTTCCTCTTTTTACCTTTGCTCTCTGCCATCACTGGTTTCTCATTTATCCTACAAGACAGAATCAGCTCATGTTGAGAGGTAACACTTTCATTATAACATCAATTAAACTGAATGACACAATTCTGCTTCTTCAGGTGCAACGTATGCATGCAAGTCTCACTTATTTTCAAGCGCCTTGATGGCTTCATCCATTTGGAGGTATTCTGCAGCCTTCCACACATCGTACGCCTCCTCTTCTCCAAATACAGCTAGTGTGGCCGTGTAGGTAAACTCCATGAGCTGGCTGAAGGCTGTATTGCTCACACCTGTTGGAAGATGACAAAGTAGCAGTGGTGAGTAAAAGCTGTTGCAGTGAATAAATACCACGGTAGGTTTAAGGTCATTTAAAAATGTCTCAAAACTTCATAGTGTGTCCATCAGGGGGCACTAAAAAATATCTTTCAACTGTAAAATGCTGCACTTGATATGCTTGGAAAAGAGAGATAAAAACAGTTATATGTCTACTTATTTTTTAAGTTAGTATCAGAAGATATATCTATATTTTTTACCTCCTACATACTGATTGGTCTGTTCACATCAGCTCTATTTTCATTTAAGCATTTTAGTCGCCTTTCAATGCTTTTGTCAGAATTGAAGTAGAACACAATACCTTCTATCTCGACCAGTGGCTCCTGTGTGAAATCCTGGAAGAATGTGTGGAAAAACTGACTGCATGCTGCCAACACCGCTTTATGGGCTCTGAACTGGTGTCCTGCAAGAGATAGGAAACATGGGAATTGGAAGTGCTGCTTGGGTAATTTCTTAAACATATTAGAAGATAACCTACAGTGTATGACTACTTACCGTCCACGATTAAAGTAATGTCTGTGAACTGGTCAAGCTGCCGTTGCTCATTGAGTTTGTCCATCATGACTTTGTAATGTGCTGGATACTCGCTGGCTCCCTCCAGCTCCACCTCCACTTCAGCCGCCATTATTCACCAGGTCCTCCTCTGCAGGGAACACGGGTAAACAAACATAAACATCATGGTATTGCTTAAGAAAAGTAAGGTATCACTCAGACTTTGTGTAGCTTTGTTAACGTATCATTTACCAAGCATCTGAGTTACTGAGTTTTCAACACTGTAGATCAAAGTACAAGTTCAAACCTGGGCACATCTTCAAGACTTAGGGGTGGTCAATAACATCAATAATTTTAATCGATAGAAATATACCAAGGTCCAGTATTTAAAGATACAACACATAATTGATCTACTTCAGTTTTGTACCATATTTTGCTGTTGTGTATGTAACTCATATAAACGAGTTCAAAACCACAAGGCTCACTGAGGAGCCAAAATCAGTCGGCTTTGATTTATTTGTATCTTTATTCAAGCTCTCGTCATACTTAACCTCACATTAGATATATACAGTAAGAAGTATAAAACTGCTGCAGCTTTCAACACTGGGATATCAATCTGACCCATGAGGAAGCACAAGTGAGTGTGAATAAATTTCACCTGCTTTAGTGCAAATGAAAGTGACAACAGGTGCAAACTAAGGAGAGGCAAAAGCAAGACAAGCCCCAAAAAGGGAATGGTTTTACATGTGGTGGCCACAAACAGCTGATCTCTCCTTCTCCTTCCTGACTGATTCTTCTCTAGTTGTGTGTTCTCCTAGTGTCACTACTGGTAGCATGATGTGGTACCTGCAACCCGATCAGGTTGCACAGGTAGTCCAGCTCGTACAGGATGGCACATCCATATATATGCGGACGAAAGAAGGTTGGCTGTGTGTCACGGTCTCAAGAGCATGGACGTTGTGTATTGGTGCATCTAATATTCAAGTACCGCCACAGACTGTCCAGGAGGTCACTGAATCCCTGATCCAGGTCTGGGAGGAGATGTCACAAGACACCATCAGCCGACTCATCAGGAGCCAGCTCAGAACGTTGTTAGGATGTGGTTTTGAATCCAGCCCTCAATGGGTTAATGATTTTGGTTTCATCGTTTTGTTCTCACCAAATTATACGATTTACATCAGTAAAGATTTTCAGGATTTGATATGTGATTTAAGTGTTCCCTTATTTTTTTTTGGCAGATATATATATATTGAAGTTTGGATCAATGAATGTAGATGTTTTAATTTGTTAAAATTTGACATGGCAGGAAAAAAGAAACAGCATAAAGTTGTTAGCGGAGTAACCAGAAAGCTAAGAACAGACATTTCCTACTGACCCTATAGAAGAAGTCACAGCTGGTTGAATAAAGCAGGAACAAAGATCAAGAACACAACACCTAAAATAATCAGCCCAGGTGAAGCTGAGTGGATTCAGAGGAGGGGTCCTGAGACACAACCTGGGGGGGGGGTGCTCTGATCTCTGATCAGCCCCTGATCCCACACATGGGCAGATTAAGGGAAGCAGCCTGGCTAGCTGTTAGCCACACTAGCATAACACACACCTCCGCAGAACAAAACAAGCCCTTTCACAGACGCGATACGTGTGTTTGACCTGGGACCACCTCCCCGGGACCACCTGCACCTGTGTGCCGGGTTCGAACCCGGAACATGAGCGGAACTCGCGTGGATGAGCCCCCCCCCGCAGTGGAACAGGCGACGGGCCTCCTCTTAGCACGCTCGCCATTTCGCGTTTTGGACAATCAACATTACGTCATCAAACCGCGCATTAAAACACACATCTCCCGCCCGTGTTCCCTCGTTAAACCCGGGTCACAGTTCTCTCGGGACCACGTGGGTTCGCTCACCTGGGGGTCGCTCCCACGCGGGTTCTGCCTCAATGTTCCCCGCGACGCACGAAGCTCGCTGCTAACCTCGTCGCTCCATGAAAAGGGCGGTCGTTCCAGCCTCCGAACTCCGTTTACCACAATGCACCGCGAAGTCAAGGACGCCGAGGACCGTTGCTTGGTGACAGGTGTTTACATGTTCGAGGGATCCGCTGCTTGGAGACAAGGACAAGTGATCCTGACCGAACAGAGACAAAAGTCTATTTACAACACTTTTCCACCTGTAGTTACTTCTCTTACTGTAGATCAAATGTAACGTGCCATTGCAGAAAATAACATTTACTTAAAATAATGTATAATGTGAGGTAGAGCAGTGTGAATTTGGGAATTTGTGTAATCACGTGTGTGTACGCCTGCCGATGTATAATGTGCTTAGGTGTCTTAAAGATGCAGTTAGTTCCTTGCTTTGTGTTACCGGGGAAACGCTGCAGTGTTTCTGTTCATTAACCACAAATCTGTGGAGCGACTTAACAAATTCAAGCTGCTGGATGTGAGAAAGGAGAAAAACCTGATTTTTAGATTTCAAACCTGCTGTCGACACATTCAGCACACATTGGAGAGGCGGTGGACTAGTGGCAGAAACTTGGACTATGGGCAGAAAAGGTTTCTGGTTGGACTCCACGGAGAAGCAACAAAAAAAGACGAACCTGGATTGATCTGTCCAAAAAATCCAAGAGGATTCTCCCTACCCTGTCTAGTGCCCCTGAGCAAGGCACCTTACTCCCCCAACATCTGCTCCCCGGGCGCCGTACTGCTCACTGCTCTGTGTGTCCTGCACCAGATGGGTTACAAGCAGAGGTTAAATTTCCCTCCTTGCATGAGTGTGCTTGTGCATGTCTGTGCATGTGTTTGGGACAAATAAATAAATGTATCTTAATCTGAATCTTAAATCTGCTCCTGTTAATGATTGATAATCAGAAAAATATTAAATAAAATAAGATTAGACTTTGTCAATCCCAAAGTAATCCCAACAGCAACAGTACAATATTGAGTAGAATACAATGCAATTGATAAAACAATAACGAATTGGGTAAGGGTCTAACAATAAATGTAGAAGTGTATTGTTAATTAAATAAAAATATAAAGTCTATACAGAGTAATGCAGAAACTGTGTCTAATAGTAAACTAGAATAGACATGAGAATAAAGAATATGTAAGTCACATGAGACAGAGAAATTAATACTAAAACAAAAAGGAAGTAAGTAGACATAATAAAAGGTGTAAGGAATTATCGAATATTGTACATACTATGGAATACTACAGGTGGTATTGAAATAATAAGAGGATGGTAATTATTGCCCACAAGTGGTAATGTTAGAATAATGGTGGAAGATATATGAAAATCCGATTATGTAACAATGGGCCACTGAGCAAATCATGAATATGATTAAACAGTTAGAGGTTAAAACCTGCAGGTTAAACTGAGTCAATGTCCGTCGTCAGCATTTGCAAGCTTGAATTACTTTATACCCTGATACCTTTATTGGTATATGGTGTCATCTTAACATTATGAAATCAGACCATCTGAAACTGACTGATATGTCTTATTACTGTAGGTTGTTCAGGTCAGCGTGTTCTCTTGAGGGCCACATGATGAGCATGGGGTCAGACGCTGTAAATGAGTTACACCGGTTCACAGAATAAACTAAGTCACCTTATTCTTATTCGTATCAGATGGCTGCTTCATCAAAGTCATCACGTATCACTGCACCCACCGCCCACCTCGACCCGGTGGTGTTTATAGATACACCTTCATTTATTCTTTTATTTTATTTAATTGCAATTTTTATATCCCCTTCTGTAGCTTTAGTTATCAGTTAACTCCCACTTATGGGATTCTTTTCTCCAGTGTGCAACACTGCTGGTAATTTCCCTGCTCTTGTCATTCCATACCTAAGAGGAAAACCGTACTGCCAAGTCAGCAGCTGCAGAATGTGTTCCTAACAGGACCCCTTGAATCAGGACAAACAGCTGTTTCCACCTGTCTTCAATACTGGCTCAAATATATCACTTTATGAGGATTAAACGGGAGCGAACGCTTGGAAGGAACATTCTCAACTAAATGGAAGACTGTCCACACAACCTGGAAATCCACATGGTGATGAACAAACACCAAAACTGTCACACAAATACGCTGGAGAAATACAAAATATACTGCAAATGTGGTTGTTGTAGGCCTGACTCTAGTAATCTCAGACATGGTGACCTCACTGCTCTCAACTGCCTGGCCTATATCTGCAGACAGATTCTCAGCACAGGCTGTTTGCAGCTTTTAAAACATACTCATACTTTACAATTAAATCCTAATTTAAAACCAAGAAGCAACAAGAATTAAGAATAGTCTGGAAAAGCACCTGAAGCCTAAGGTTTGTTTATATGTTGGTATTGTCCGACTTCGTCTGTCTGTGTAAGTTAAATTGCAGGATGCTTTAACAGGACAAATGTCTCTTGTGCATATTTAATGACTCCTGATTTTCGTGTTGATCTTGCAGAAACACGCCTGCACCAACCAGATTCTTGCCCTTTGTCCTTTTTCACTTCCCCCATCCTCTGTGCTGAGAGAAGTTGCACAATGTTCTTAGGAACAGATAATACACCTCTGTATAATATACTTAACGCTATGATGAAAGGCTCAATTTACAAGGTAGATTCATGCACTCTCTCCAGGCCTATCACATTTACCAGCCTTAATAAAGAGGCAACTTCCCCCACCCCCGCGCACCATTCCCCTGCAGGAATTTGTCAAACTGCCAGTTGCTACCAAACATTTGGTAATGAAAAAAGTTGGAGAAAAAGTGCAGGCATCAGCAGTCTACTGCAGGGACTGAACTTTGTCCTCCTTCCTGATAGCAAAACAACAAGCAGAGTATAAAAGGGGGGAGCAGCGGGGGCAGAGGCTTGTTTTTGTTCCTGGAGTTGCAGCAGCGAAGAACTGAGCAGAGGGAAGGAAACTTTTTAACCAAACGGTATGTGAAGGAATTCATTTGATTTTATCCAGATCCTCAAAATGCAGTGAATAATGTGACATATAAATCTATTTGTAAATGGATACAAACAAAAACTTAGAACCCAGGGGTATTTCGCAATTTAGTGTGTCTGAGCTAGTCCATGACGCAGATGTGCTCGCACCAGTCATGAAACAGTTGCCTACTCGATTTAATATTTCCTCCTGTCATGCATGAGGTAAAACAGTGCAGAAATATTTAGATTTCCTGTCGCACTACATGTTGTTTTATTGTGTTTATCAAAGTCCAGATTTGTATAGAAACAATCCAGATTTACAAACCTCTAATAAACTGCTTTGTTCAGTCTACTACTTGCACTGTTTTCCTCATTTATCCAAGTCCAGTCAGAACTTGAGGGAAAACAGGAATAGGCTTCTTAGGTTGATTTGGAGAATATAAAAAGGATAACCCTCCTCTTGTGTTTTGCGCGATACTTTTACTATTGTCTGCTGAGTTTGACCAATATGTCCTCCGTCTTTCTCCTCTCACCCTCCTCCTTTCCCCCATGCTTCTCCCTCCTCCTCACCTAAATCCCCCCCACCCCCCTTCTCCTCTGTGCTCAGCAGACTTGGGGCAGTGAGGAGGCGCCACAGTGATGTGGGTGAGCCTCAGCCTGCTCCTCTCTCTCTGCCTGCTCCATGGGGGCGGAGCAGAGAGTGACGGAGGTGGGCCTCGCTGTCAGCCGCCGCCATCATGGAAGATAGGGGAGGTGGAGCCGATGAAGGAAAGGATGGGCCAGGTGACAGTGGTGGCCCTTCTTCAGGCCAGCTGACTGTTCTGCTTGGTGCAGGCTTCCAGGTATTTATTGAGCCATCACGTGTTCAGTCAGTTTGAACCCTGACCTCTTGTCCTGCTCCTTTGTTCATTCAAGATCAAGCGTGACGTGATGTTGCACCCTAGGAGTCCTACATCTGTGGCAAAGCATTTCATTCCCACTGCTTGGTCAATCAGAAAGAGTTTCAGAAACCGTATCAGATGAAATAAAGGGTCAGTTACATTTGATCCGATTGGCTCGTTATTTGTCAGCAAGGTGTAGCAAACACAGATTCCTCCCTCTGAGGCAACTCCTACAAAGTTCCCTTGAAGAAGTGCATCCTGTTCATATATATTTGTAAAGAATTATCTCAGAGACTTTTTTTTTAAACTCATGGTCTCTGATTGCTCTTCTCTGAACAGAGTGGACGGCCTGCGCCTGAAGCTGGAGAGTCAGGGCCTGAGGGATGTGACCTACATGGTCATTAACCACAAGGAGGAGCGGGCCCAGCGCCTGCACACCATGCTGGCCCAGAGACTATCAGAGAACATCATCCTGTACAAACAGGAGGAGCAGCAGCCAGATGTCTGGCAGACGCTGGGGGGAGGGAAGGACGACTTCCTCATCTATGACCGGTGTGTTACCTGTAGTGGATAGTTCTCTTCATTCATTTGAACCTTTATAGTCTCCATAGATATTCAACCTCCCCATGTTTTCCTATCATCTCGCCATCAGGTGTGGCCGTCTCACCCACCACATTTCCCTCCCATACTCCATCATCGGACAAGGTCATGTGGAGAGTGCGATCAAAGATACCTACTGCAAACGCATCTGTGGGGACTGCACACATGAGGTAGATCATAACTGCATCAATATACATCGATTTAAACAGTGTCATCAGATAATGTGTTTTTACACATTAACTCAAACATGGACTCTGCATAACTTCTTCCCTCTCAATGTTTTTACAGAGCGCTGAGATTCCGGAGGAGTGCAAAGGGAAAGCAGATGCACAGCCTGATGCAGCTGCTGCCCCAGCTGTGGAGGAAGGTACAGGACATGGTAACGGGCACGGTCACCATCATGGACACCACCATGGTCATGACCATGCCCACCATGGGGATAATCATGGGTTTCACCCCCGTGGCTTCGGCCATGGCGATGGTCACCACCAAGGTCAACACCATGGAAATCATGATAACCATGACCATGGACAAAGCCAAACTCAACTAGATCTTAGTCCACAGGGGCAAGAGCAGAATGCTCAGGTGTTTCAAAGGCAGCAACATGCAGAGTTAGGCCAGATGCAGCAAGCAGTGCAAATAGACCAGGTACCACAGGGGGCCCATGGAGCCCATGTGGGGCCCTGAGTGCCAAAGAAGTTGAGTTGAAAATCAAAGCACAGCTGACAGGGGACAGCAGTCTCTGACGCCTTTCCTAAGGTCAGCTGATGCTGACACTGACGCAGGCTGTTTGGGGAAGCAGGCAGCGAGGAGCCCGTCGGTCTCTGACACTGTGATGAGGCGCTGCCCGCCTCCTGACAGTGACACGGACTGACAGGCGATGCATCCAATAATGTTAGGGAGACCTGACAGTGACGCTCGCCTCATGCTGCCTGACACCAGCCTCAGCCAGCCCAGTGACCCTGACCCCCAGGTGTAGTGAGCTGAGGATGAGAGCAGCAGTAAGCTGACTCTCATATCAGCCTCATATTAACATCTGCTAACAACACCATGGTCAGGTGCACTTTTTACCAACAAGTATTCCCCTGGGAAAAGGCGGGTCCGTCCCTGACAGCATGTTTGATAGATGAACAGAAGGTGTCCAACATCCCAATGAAAGATAAACACATGCCCTAAAACATGTGCTGTGTTTCACTCGTCTCAGCATGTCTGTCAGTGTGTCGCCCCCATTTTCTCTCAGGAGTATACGTGGTTATCATATTTGTAAATTGCCTTTTCCATTTCGCTCTCCATCCTTTATGAAACCAGGCGCAGAAACTACGCTCTAGTGGCGTCTGTATGAAATCCGGCAGGAGAGAGAGGAGAAGGTAGTTAGGGAACATGATAAGCATTCAAAATATTTTATAATTAAGTATGAGAGGATGTTTGAAGAAACAGAGAAATTTGATAGACTCTGCAAACACAACAAAAATGAATGATTAAGAGGGAATAAGAGAAGATGTTATCACAGTAACTGATATGAGAATGAATTAGTTTTTTGGGGGAAACCTGAAAGCACAAAACATGTAAAAGCAAACCTTAGAAACGTCACATCAGTGACATGTTTATGTGTAGGGCCCTGATATCACTGCTTTTGAGCACATAGAATTGCAGTAACCACTTATTTTTGTTTTGCAAAGTCCACACACGTGATTACACTAGTGTATCTCTTTTCAGCTTTCAACGTGTACATTTTAAAATGACATTTCGGTATTTCTTTATTTTTGCATTTACTAGACATGTAGGCTGCAAATTGTTCATTTATACAAGGCTTGTTTAAAAAAAATAAAATGCTCTATTGTTTGAGAAAAAGACAGAAAGAAAAAGAGAGTGAAGCGATGAATGAATGTTGGAATACACTCTGTACTTAATGACGGTTTCTGGGGGAAGGTCACAATCACCCTGAAAGCCTGATGCCTGCACAGAGAACTGTATTGTGTTAATGTCGTCACAAATGCAAATGAAAATGGAATAAAGATGGTTGAGTTGCAGCTTTGGTTTATGTGTGTTTTCTTTCCTTAGTTAAAACAACAGTTGACAGTGATTAGGTTGCCATGTCTGGGCGGAGTTGATGTTGGTGGGATATGGCAACTGTCCTACATGTGCCTGAGAAGTTAGAATCAAACAAAGCAGGGGGATCATGTTACCCCAATAACATACCAGTCATTCAGAGCTGATGTCTCTATGCCCCTTATTGTGCTGTGTATATGATACAGGGTTTTTCCTTGGAATATATAGAATATTTATGTGAAGGGTGCATTTCTAGCTCTTGCTCATATTTTTCAGCAGGTGGCGCTGAAGGTCTACAAGAAAAAACAGCACCACACACATGAACTGTCCTCCTCACTCACCCTTTGCAGGTTTAACACAGACTTTGACACAGCCACTAAATTAAAAACCTCTTCAGCTCAAACGATTGAGTAGTTTCATTCTGATGAATTACTGCAGCGTTTTCAATAATGTGTTGTAGCATCTTTCTCCATTTCTCTATGTACAAATTAATGAATCCAGTGGTTTTCACTACCCTGATTTTGCATGTACATGAGTGATTCATCCTGTGCGTCATTAGGAAGCTTTGCAGGGGATGAAAGTGGGGACAGCACAGTCGCTACTTCACAGCAAGAGGATTCTTGGTTTCGGCCCGGGTCTAACTGAGTGTTTGCATGTTCTCCCTGAGTCTCTTTAGTCCAGCTGCCTCCCACAGTCCAAAGACATGCAGACTGGTGTTAGGTTAATTGGAGAAATTGACAGGAGGTGTGAATGGTTGTTTGTCTCTGTATGTTGGGCCTGTGATGGACTGGTGATCCGTCCAGAGTGCCCCCCCGCCTCTCGCCCAATGTCAGCTGAGATGGCCCCAGCCCCCAACGAGCCCCAAAGGACAAGCAGTATAGATGATGGATGGACGAAAGTAGGTTCCCATCACATCATTGAGACTACTTAAAATTAAAAAATGTCCATCCCATTTAGTCAATTACGGTTTTGCATATTTTGATTCCTCAACTACAGAGGTTGTTTATGACACATACACACTCATACAACCTCTTCTACCAGAGTACTGTCCCCTGAGGAGCTGTATGACAACTTGTTAATTTAAAGTGATGACTCCCACTGTATGTCTAGATACATCCAGTATTAAGTATTTTTTCTTATTTATTTTCTGTAATGTGTGCACCTGTGTTGATTACTACTGCAAGTGAAATGGACTTGAGAGATAATAAAGATAATCCATTTATTCATCAATCCATCCATCCATCCATCCATCCAACCATCCTTCCATCCATCCATCCATCCAGCCATCCATCCATATGATGGTTCATAGAGTGTAAACAAATGTAACACTTACGAAAAAGTTTTGTTTTCATTCTATTTAAATAAAAACAATTCATTTGGTTTGTCTGTGTTTTTATATGCTATTAAGAATGGCCTTGGATGTATGCAGCCCTAATTGTGCCATCAACCACTGGAGGTGCATCTTGAACCTCATGTTTTAACTCTCACATCATGAAGTCAACATCCAGCTCAGAACCTGTGAAATTGTGTCCAGGACCTGAAGTGTAACACCCTGGGCTTGGTGTCATGTATCTGAATCGCCTGTCAGACTCTGTGTCTGAAAAGGTCAACAAGCAACCGGAGGTAATAAATGAGAGCGAGGCGGGCTGCATGTGTGGGCGTAATTGGGCTGAAGATCCAATACAGGGGAACAGTGACTTATGGGTAATTACCTGCAATGTCCTGAGACGAAGAGCTGTGAGTGGCTGTCTCTCTGATTCAATCAGCCCCACACAGAGCAGCGCAGTACACAACCTCTGTCTTAATTGTCCGATATGCTTTCCCCCTGATGCACAACTGTTTCTGCAGCCGCTTCCTCTCCACTTACCCTGGCAGCAAGAGAGAGAGAGAGAGAGAGAGGGAGAGAGAGAGAGACAGAGAGAGAGAGAGAGAGATAGAAAGAGAGAGAGAGAGAGAGAATCACACACTTGTGAACTCATTCACACACACACAAAGTTCCTCTGTGTTGCTGTCAAGCAAGTATGCATTCTTCACTTTGCAACCAACACACATACAAACACACAATTCATTTTCCTCTCTCAGACACACACACACACGCACACACAAAACCATTTGCATTTGAACTCTCAGACCACAGCAGCCTGTACATATTCTTCATTACCATCCCTTTCCGTCCCTGAGTGCTGATCTGAGCTGACCTGTGCTGTGCAGCTTGTTTCTCGTGTGCTCTTAATGGCAGCGGGTTTTGTCTGGTGGACGGAGTTGGGCAAAATACATTTTTAAATTGAATCCATGTTAGAATGCTACTCTGAACTATTATGCCGTTGACCTGGTGAAACATAAGTGCCTCTGCCAAAGGAGGTTGTTTTCACCCCTGTCCGTTTGAGTGTTTGGTTCCTCCCGAAACTTGGTGGAAGCATGTGGTGTGGGACAAGGAAGAACCCATTACATTTTGGAGTGGATCCAGATCTTTAACAATCTTCTGACAAAAATAATTTATGCAGCTGATTTCAACTGATGTGTGAAAATTGGTGAAACTTTATTGAATTTAAAGGGCAGTGGTACCGCCCCCACATTAGAGATTGTGATTGGTTAAATAAATTCAAACGAGAACTCAGTGGAGCGCAAAACCCTGCCAAGGCCAAACAGTCCGCTTAAATTCAATCAAACCAAAATTGGATTGTTCTTCCTTGACCCACATTGCATCCTCCGATAAAGTTTCCTTAAAATCCCATTGGTTGTTTTTAACTTTTGGCAAGAACCAATCAACACAAAACAAACAGACAGGGGTGAAAAAGTAACCTAATTGGCAGAGGTAACCATCCCCTTTTTCCCCACATAAGCAGAATAATATTGTTGGTATATATTAGTTTATGTGAGATTATAGTTATTTTTGTAACAATAATTGTCCAATTTATGCTTTGGAAACTACAATTATTAAAAACAGGTGTGACTTTTAGAAACATCTAATGACAAAGGAATAATGCACACGATAATTAGAGTTGCAGTATGTACATTTATTGAGTTACTTGTCGAGAGCTTATTGATCACATACAATACCAGAAAGGCTCAACTGGTAAGAGAACAATATCAAATCATCAATGTTCAACACTCGGCATTGAGTAAAACAACAGCGAACAGACAAGGACAGTGGCTCCAGGGTCAGGAGGGCAAGAAAATAAAGAGTGAAGTCATTATCAATTAGTCAGGCCAATGCAAGCTGATGTTTACACACTGGAGATCACAATGCAGCTGTTTCAAATTCTGACATGTGGAATATTTCTGGTGCAGTGAGCCTGAACGATACACATGTCAGAGAATAACAGCGCACATGTGATTCATGCTGCCCCCGTCCATTACAGGTAGTAGGGTGATGTGAGGGCTCTGAGCAAACAAATATATATAACACACAAACAGAAATAAAGGTTGAAGCCACTGAACCTATTCATGAAAAAAACAAAACAAGTCTATATACTACAGAACTCAAGTCAAGAATCCAACCGTTTCCCCAACAAGCTGAAACATATCTGGCACGAGTCGCTTTTATTTTGACAAAAGAGTAAAAACCACCACAGACTCCAGCTCTCATGATCATTCCCAGGCTTAGCACGGTGACAAAAGCCACCTTTCAACTGACACACACACAAAAAAAAAAAACATGGTCAGAACAAATCATTATAAAACTCTTCAGCTCCATTTAAATGCACTTTTATCAGGAAAATGCTGAAATCACATAGCGGGAGACGTTTGACGAGGGTAGAGTTACAGTAGAACTATTATCTCTCAAAGACTATCTGCTCTATCATCGATCCATAAATCTTTTAGCAAACATTAAATACTCCATTACAGTACATCATCCTAACAATCTGGTAGTGTAAAATATGTCCTATGAACATAAACTCTGTTGAACAAAACTAAACTCTACTGATACTGAAGGGTCCTCAAAGTCAGATTATTGTGCTGAATGAAAAAAAAAAAAAAAAAAAAATATATATATATATATATATATATAGAACGCTGCTTGTAATAACATGTAATTCATAGACAGGATTTTGTCCGATATAGAAAATCTGAATACTATTTTTAAAAGATCAGACATATACTGTATTTGTACAAAGTGCTTGCTCTAAAGTCTGTTGTAACATTTATACGCTCGAAATAACCATCGCAACCTTTTACACTACATTAAGAATTAGCTCATTGTGAACTGGTAATGGCAAAAACAGGAAAAAACGCTGACACAAGGCAGTAAACACCTGTTATAGAAAGCACCACCACTCCTCTTTTCTTTTTTCCCTTTTTTTTCAAACAAATTTTCCTCATTATCATAATTGCATCACTTGTTCCAGTTTGCACACATTCACAATCACCACGGTACATCTGGAAAAAGTAAATCGAATCTTAGCGGTGCTTTTTCCATTGTCTGATTTTCCTTCATATAAACAGAGAGCCTTCTGGGGATCTTTGGTTGGGAATGGTGGGAGTCGGTTGAGCATCGTGTGGGGAGAGAAACTGTCAGATTGTTGCTGTAACACATTTACAGAAATCAGTATCGTCCATTTGGCAGGTTTTCATCACCTCAGCATTTAAAGTGTTGACTGAAACCCTCCCACCACAGTAAGGCTTTATGCAGGAAAAAGGTCATGTACCGAGCAGCAATATGTTGTGATTAGTAACATTAATGACATTTAAAAAAATATATACTTGTAATTTTACAGCACTAGTAAATATATTAAGACATTTCTGCAACAGCATTGACTTGCTGGTATCATGAGCACTAACGGCAGCAACAACAGAACACTGAGCTCTTCAAAAAAAAATAGAGAAAGAGAGAAATGGCACATGTTTATTATATTCACATTTCTTTTATAAATTGTCATTCTAAGGCTCTTGCTTTGTCTCTCTTCATTATGGGATTGTCTGATACAAAATAGACTGTTCCTAAGTGAGTCACTGGCCTGTTTATCTCAAGGATACTTCCAAGGCAGGATATGTGTTCCCTTTCACTGCGACGTATATGTTTTGTGTTTAATGAGATGTGTTCATCTCTGACTCATTCGCAATTGAAAGTTCATTGTGTCGCATCCCATCATGCATATGGCCCAAGCTTTACTTATGTAGCTTATTGTGTAGAGTGCTGTGCTATGCTGCTGTTTGTCACAGGCATATTGTCAATGTCTTTAATTCAAAGAATGAAAACATACAAAGCCATATAAAGCCTCTTTTGCCATTATAATCAAACACTGTCAATGAACCAAGGGCACGCTCAGTGACTAGGAGACAATTCTGCCAAAATAATATCCTAACATGTTTATTCTAAGATTATCATAAGGTTAAAATAACTATAAATCCATTTATAAGCCAAATTAAATCGATTTGTTTTCACCATCCGACCAGAACCTGGATCTCTGCCCTTCTGGCCCTGATCAGCATTTTCGTTTGGAAACTGTGGTCAGTTTTACGAGCGCAATCAGAAACATGCAAATTACAGTTGAATGGCCTCAAAAAATCAACATCCCCACAACTATTTTCTCAGACAATTTTCAGATCATAATGTTATTGGCTATCTCAGGAAGGCAAAATTAAATCGGTCAATTAAGGCAAATATTTATCATGTAGCTGTTTGTGTGTGTGTGTGTGTGTGTGTGTGTGTGTGTGTGTGCATGCATGTTACTGTTTTAGTGCATGTGCAGGCTTTTTGTAGTCAATCTATGCAGAGAGGCTACACCTACATAGCAGTACATATACTAAATATACTATAGCAATGCATAAATGCACAAATCCAAATGACATATGCATACCTCAGCCCACGCATAAGGCAAGCCAATAACACTATCATAGCACAGGTGGTTAACACGGTGTACTCGGCTGTTATAAGTATAAAATGTTAGCTAATTACAGCTATTACCTACTTTCACAGTCTCTCAACTTGCTCCAGTCGCTGTCCCTGCAACAACGATGTCACATGAGAAGAATAAATCTCTCGAGTTGAAAGCTTGCACTTTAAAGTGATGGATTGTGAGTGAGTTAATGAGTGAGTGAGTGGATGCTTGAAAAAGATTCTTGGCCTCATGTTGCTGCATGCGTGTAATGCATTGTTTATTTTTCTCCCAAACCGCCTGCTGTTCCCTTGTGGAAAAATAACATGCCCTTGAGCAAGGCACTTGGTGGTAGTACAGCACTATTTGTACTGAGCGTCTCCGAGATGAGACTGAATCTGAGTAGACCATTCCACACACTATAAGATATGTAGATGAGTGCTGTAAGTGATGTATGTTCACAGTGCAGCATGCATTTCAAAATAAAATGAAAACGTATAAACTCCGCGTTGGGGACATGTATAATCAGTTTGTGATGAAATGTTTTCATTTCCCTTTTATTTGTCACCTCACCTGCTAATCCACTTCCCAGAATGCCTTTCAACACCTCCCAAGGAAGGAAAGCAGTGTAATTAATATGTTACGTCCTTCACCTGAACAAATGTTTTGTTGTCGTGAACGCATCTGAGCGAAAACAGTATGGACCCAATCCTGTGGACAATCCTCTGGAGTTCATGTCTGAAAACTGCTTTAGTTTTTTCGGAGCAAAGTTGATATCAGATTGGCAATAAATTCATTAAAATGTGACCAGCATAATATGAACAAAACTGAGCCAAGAATGCAAAGTAAAACTGCATAGTTCTGTCTGCAACTGTGTTTAGGGGCCGATTCTTCCTATATCTGTTTGTATAAAAATATATATCTCTAGCGAAGTGCTTATAAGATGACATGATGAAATAAGAAATTTAAGAATACAAAATAAGCCATGATCTGAGCGGCAAACATCTCCACCAGTGAGAGGTGTCAAGGACAGCAATGACTTCTTCATGGTGTTGGGGGGGGGGGTGAAACGCATGACGAGAGTGTGCTTCTCTTCGTCAATTATACACTGACAAGTCTCAGCAAGATTAAGACTTCTGTATTGTCATTGCTCCAAACACAATTAACCAGAGGATGCAATGAGACTGGAGCGAGGTTAGCAGTGAGCTAATGCTTTTTTGGAGGTGGGGGACTCATTACAGCCACAGTCTAGGCCTGTTATGTGTCTGTCAATCACATGGATGTAATTTTTCCAACACATACGTTCTGTCAACTCCATATCACATTAACTGACGAGGCAGAGTCAAAAAACGAATAGCTCATGACGCCCTTTCAGAAACCTCTGAAAACAAACACCTTTAAAGGCTCCTCACACTGTGTGCTACAGGCTTTTTGGTTTCCAGCAGGAATTAGGTAGAAACAGGCTTTTGTGAATATGGGGGACTTCCTAGTTAATCAACCTTGCACCCTAAGGTCCAATGGCATGGTCATTTCATGGTGAGAGCTTCCCCAGCAGGTCTGGGGTGATGTACCCTACAGGCATAGCAGGTAGGGCCTTGAGGGGGTGCTGTGGCAGGCAGGGAGGGGGACACTGAAGGGGGGGCGGGTTGAGGAGCAGACTGTGCTGAGTGTCCACCTCCTGCACCACTGTGTAGTCTGAAACAGGAGCACTGAACTGGGACTGGGGAGAGCCAGGAACAATGTAAGATGATTGGTTTTCCTCCACTTTGGTCTCCACTGGCTGCAGGGGTATGGTGTGGTACCCCTCACCAGACATAGGGGAGCAAGGGGGTGTGCTGATGTGCCGGGTGTTGCTCTCTGCGGTGTAGCCGCTTCCCTCGGGATCCACCACCAGCAGCTGAAACTGCAGCTCTTGTTGCTTCTTCTTCGCGGTCTCCTCGTTGTCTTTGCTCTCTTTTCCTTTATTCTGTGTTTCATCCTCAGTGGCTGAGGCGCTCTCCTGGATCCGGAGTTGCTGGCCGGGAGACAGCACCACGCCTCCAGAGGGCATGACGTTGCTGACCTGGGCGTAGAAGTCTGTGTTGACCCAAGTCTGGGGACCTGCGGTTTGGGTTTGGACGAGGTTCCTATCTGAGGTTGAAAATCCTTCTTCCACAGCGAGGGAGGCTTCTCCGTCCTCGGGCTGGCCTGGCAACAGGGTGGCCATCATCATTAGGGTGTCATGGTCAAAGACATCTGGGTCGTAACAGCTGGCCCTGCCTGAGTCATCATCAGGGAAGCTGACGCAGAGGGAAACAGAAGGAGAAAAGGGGATGAAATTCATATTGCATAGATATTGGTTAGCATAAAAACACAGCCTTCACTTAAGAGCCTGTGCAGTACCCAATGGCGTTGGAGCATCCGCTGTTCAGGTAGTGGCCGGCGTGTTGGGGCAGGCCAAGGAGCCTCTGGGTGTCTGAGCCCTGGTTGTCCTCCTTCTCCCCAGCGTCCGCATCCTCAGCATCCACCTCGATGAACTCAACCCATGGCTCATCTTGGTAGAAATCTGGTGCAAAGGTGGACATGCCGCCCATACCTCCACCACTCAGGATCATATTCAGGTCGTCCAGCTTGCCCTTCTGCAAATGCACACATTTGTACAACAATATTAGGCGTGTGTGGCGATCAGGAAGTAAAAAATAAACAGAACTTTTAGTTTTCGCTGCACAGTTTCAGCTGCAAACCAAGCATTGTGTTTCCACCTCTGTCTGATTGCGAAATAGCAGCGTTTTCATTTCGTTATTCATATAAGCCCTTTTTTGTTCTGAGGTCCAGGGCTGCCTTATAAATGCATCCCACAGTCAATAATACACCCACAGCACAATACTGAACCACGACCCTCTTCACGTCTTATTATCCCTCAGTGGTCCTCCTGTCCTTGTTGGCTTAAAAAAACAAACAAAAAAAACCCAAAGTGGCTGCCTTGCTTTAAAATTGTTTACGGATATTTGTTTTTCTTTCTATTCCATTGTTGACGAGCAGCGGTTGGAAGAGGGATGGTGGTTGTGGGTGGGATGATTGCGTGGCCTAATGTTCCACATGGATGTCCAGGGTTGTCTGTTTTTAATCATATTACATTGAAAAGGGACTCAAAAAACAGTGGTTACACAACCCTTTCTGAAAAAGCAACCCACAAATTCCTCATGTAAACTGCTGTGAATTATTGATGGTTATAATTTAACCCTTTAAGCATATGCAGTAAAAGGAAAAAAGTGATATTTTACAGCTGAAAAACTAATCTGACGTATAAATCATGAATGGGTTGACACTTTTTTGGAATTACCTCAAATATGTGGCCTCTTTAGCATATTCACTACTACAACTTCTTCTCTTGACGACGCAGAAAGCAGACACAATATATCTGAGACAAGAAAGCTGCAAACAGCCGGGCCAATATATCACTGGAGTCTATTGTTTTGTTCATTTAAAAAAAAGGTAAGGCAGAATAACAGAGGAGAAATGAATGTACCTTCAACAGCTCTGGATCGATGCCTTTAATTCTGGGTGCAGGAACTGGTGGCAACAGAATCATCATGAATCTGTAGCGGCAGCAAGAGGAGGACATGATGAAGATGATCTGTTTATAGTATTTGTCAGTGTCTGTGTGTCGGTTTGTGTGTGTGTGTGTGCGTGAGTGCGTGCGTGTGCGTGCGTGTTTGTGCGTGGCAAAGAATGAGGCCCTGCTGAGAAGTGCGCTGCAAAATCTGCTGCAGATATAGCAAACACTTTGCATGTTGTCACTGACATCATGCTTCAGCAGGTCCAGTGTGTTTCTGACAGTGTAGGTTGGTTGTATAAAAGAGAGAGAGAGAGAGACTTTAACTGTTCCTACCTGTACTGCTGAGAGACGACAATCAGCAAGAGGAGCATGAGGAATCCCACAATCACGAAAACAAGTACGACTGTGAGCGGGAACGTACTCTCTGGGGAAAGAGCATAAAACAGATTCCATCATCACAACCACACAGTTCCAGGTTAATGCAAAGCGCCTGAACCCAAACAGGCAACGGACCAATCAGATTGAATGTTCCACCCTAAACCCAAGATGATTTTACCTCCGCTGAGAATATCATCCACGTGGATGAAGATTGAGTCACTGAACTCTCCAAACTTAATGAAGGCCTGCATCTTGCAGTGGATGTGCACTTCATACTCTTTGCCTATGTGCAGACCGTAGAGTGCCTGCTGAGTGTGTGGCTGAATCGCCAACTGCAACACAGAAACACACAGGAGACAATGAAAACAGGGCATAGAGAGAGAAGAAAGTGATTTTGCAGTGTTTTAATTCATTAGAAAACATCACTGAAGACTGAATTAAGCTGAACAAGATGTTGTGACGTATAGAACTGTGACCTTTCCATAGGGGCAATTGTTTTTTCCTCATTTCGGATACATTAGGCAGAGGACTGTTACACTGGAAGGTTCTGAAAAGTTGCCAAGGCTGCATTTGTCAGGTGGTGGGCCACAACGTAATGATTATGAGCCTGCACAAGGTCCCATGGCCTCTGACCTACAGATCCCTCCCTTCACTTCCTCCAGAGAGGCTGTGTTTTCCCAGAGGACCTTGCTCTGGCTTCCATCGCCTTGCCAACAAAGCTACACTGCATTTTAGCCATGAGACTCCTTGGGGGAGGGGGAAGGAAACACGACACTGTGCCACTATGACCTACCTACAATTTACTTTTAGTGAGTGCATGAGTGTTTCGTTTGTGTGAGCTTGTGTGTGTGTGCACATATGCATATGCAAGTTTTAAGGTGTGTTTAACTGTGTCGGCACACGTACCAGTGTGTGCCTGAAAGCAAAGGGAGGAGGAGAGAGAGAGAAAGTTTAAGAGCAAATAAAGAGAGAGCGAGCACTCACCGATTTCCAGTTTGTGGTATTTCTCTCACTGTACTCGATTTCGTACTCAATGCGCATCCAGCCCGCCTCGACGTCTGCAGAGGGCGGGGGCTCCCAGTTGACCATGACATCATACCTTAGCCCAGAGGGACTTAGGTTCAGGAGGGTCCAGTTTAGAGACACTGGTGGGTCTGGACGTACTGCCAGGAGAAAGGGTAAGAGTTCAACATGAAGGAAGGAAAACAAAAACAAGCTATTAATACCACTCAACATGGTAAATTCATTAATGGCTTAGAATGCACTTGACCTCAGTTGAACAAATAAAGAATTATAGTTAAACATACACGATACTCATGCACATGGAAATTAAAAATGCTATTTGAAAAATAGAAAAAATATAAAGTAATTGCTATTTCTTGGGTTCAAATTTCAATAGCACACGATTGGAAGTAATAAAAAAAAATCATATGGCAACCAATACAAACAATGGCAATCTTCTAGCAGATGCCACCAGCAGCTGATGAGATATTTCTCCGGGCAGCCTTTAGAGCTTATGATTCAAGTGGTTCTTTATTCGACGTGTATTGTTGGTTCAGGTTTGAAGACGACAACATCCACATGTTATCTATAAAACAACACACTGACACTCAATCTGCACACAAGAACTTCCAGGGAAGCGATATCAGCAAACACATGACATTGACACGTGATAATACAGCATCTATCATTATCGTTTAGAGTCCTGATTAGATAAATACCATCAGACATCAAAACACTTGATGTGATGTTGACAAGCATGTGACATTTGCTGATTTGAAATTCAGCAGTAAATACCATTTCCTGGAAACTTGTAGGGTTGATCCATCATGCTAAAACATGCTTCACACTCTTTAATCCACTGGAGATATTATGAAGAATTCCTCTAGTTCGTTGGATGTATTACAATCATCAGGATATGCACACATGTTGAATACTTACCAATATTTTCCACTGTAAAACAATCCTCCTCATCAAAGTAGGTGGTGTTTTGGCTGCGCAGCTGCATGCAGTAGGCTTTCCAAATTGATGTGTGGTTCGAGTCGAAGAAGCATTCCCTGTTTGAATAGTTATAGTGGGGACACTCTTTCCATTCGCTGGTTGGAGTCCTGAGGGAGGGATAAAGTGAAGGAGGGAAAAAAGCAAAGGAAGAAATTATTATCATCTATAGGTTTGAGCATCTGGGACACACATATATGATTTTAGTGTGACACGTGACAGAAAATAAGCCCCTTTCACACTGGAGGAAACAAGTAAGACCCATTGACATCTGGCTTGTGTCTGGGAAATAGTACAATCAGCATTCATTCATGGGTCAAATGACTTACAAATGAATGAGATCCAAATCTTCGTTATACAATGCCATCTGAAAACAGTGCCCAACGGCAAGCGAATGCTAACAGACTGAGTCACACTACTGTCCAAGTAGCATTCAAAATGTTCCAGTCAGCATTGAGTTTGAAGGGACAAAAGTAAAATACGCCAATAGTAAACATTGTGTTTTTACTGCTAACCCATGTTTTTCTAGCATGAGACGTTGAACAGAAAGGCAAACTTATCAATTAGGACTTGAAAAGGAGTCTAAACTTTAGTTGAAGTAGGCCCAAGGTGAGTCTACTCACTCCTTCTTAAGGTAGAAGACTCGGAGAGCTCCGGGGGAGGACAGGTTCTGGAAGGTGCCTGGACTCCACCAGCAGCGGAATGTCTCCTGCTCCCTGGAGACGCAGTCAGTGAAGTGAGGCTCAGTGGGAGCTAAAGGGCAAAGAAGGACACAGAAAGGTAAGAGACAGAGTAAACAACACCGACTGCATTAGGCTGTAGAAACACCTCTGTGGGTATTTAGATTATCAGTAAATGAATTCTGCAAAATCAAACCTCCATAACTCTCTTATGCTACTAACTTTTGCTGCTAGTCACCAAACAAGCTAAAAACAGCTAACTATAGCTTGTTTGTTGATTCACTATATGATAGTTTGAGTGTTCTCAGAATTTACACCAGTGAAATTTAACTAACACATTGTGGTTTCGTGCTTTTCATTACCAGACATAATCTGATGAATAAAGCTGACGCTAGCTAGTTAGCTTCACTTGAGTAATTTGACCAGCAGCTAGCCATCTAACATTAATTCCATCCATCTTATGGCAGACTGATAAACTTCAGTAAGTTAGGAATCTTCAACTTCTTATGTTAAGTACAACAAGCTCATCACATTTGGTTGTGTTTGTGTAGCCAACATTTGTCTATGATTCCCACCAACGCTGTTTTTAAGCTGTTGTTTTTGTGAAGCTTAGTTTCTGAACCTCGTTACCTCCCTGTCAACGGCCAAGGCTATTGCATGAATTCTAAATATAGCACAATTTGATCCTTGAAGTATTCCACAGATACATGGGGCCAAACGTATCAGCACACTTTATTCTTTTTCTTTCAACATGCTCGCTCATACACACTACACACAACCTTGATGGCAGCTGTTGTGACCAGTGAGCAGCGCGAGTCACACGCTGCTGGTGTGCAGCGGCTAAAGGACTAACTCACAATCTGCAGCGGTTGATGCTGCATCGAGTTTCAGTCCCGGTGCTTTTCCACCATTCATATCTATCCGCATACATTTCATGTTGTCCTCTGCCCCACCCCGAGGCCCTGACTCAGCCCCTTTCCACCTCTTCCTCGTCACCCTGTTACTCCTCATCACCAGTCCCTCACTGCCAGTTTGGTGCAACCATAAATAAGCAACTGGGGGTATTGATTTCTGCTCTACCCGCTCCCCCCCAGCTCTTCTCATGGTAACTGCTGCACTATATCACACACAGAACCAGATCATAAACATTTCCTCAGAACACAGGGCAGGAGTTAGAGACAGACTGCAGCAAAAATCTTTGGAGATTTTTATATAAACGTGCAACTAAAATGATCTCCACAGTCCCTAAAAGCTGCTGAATCTCACTTTAAGTCATGAAGTTTATGCTATAGGCACTTGCATACATTGTGCCATTTGTGCAGTGACACACACTAAACCGGCATGCATCTCTGATTAACATAAACATCCTTATAACCACAGACACTACAACTTAACATCCGAACCAATAAGCCATACCCAAGGCAGGTATCAATCTGTAAACACTCATCATTTATTCACACAGAAAAAAAGCCTATACACTTTTACTTTGATTACTTTGCTGACTTTCTATTAGATGCCAGTGTAGCCTCATAATTCATTGCATTCCTATGACATTTTGCCTCTAGCTCTCTCACTGCTCCCCCCCTTTTTTCTTCTCCACCTTCCCTCCCTTCATCTTCTGCATACTGTCGTGGTTCCCAGAGCTTTGCTATTTCAACTTGCCCTCCCTCCCCCATCCAACAAATTCCAGCTGCCACCATCAAAGAGCTTTGTGCAGACGCTGTATGCAAAGAGGTCTCGGAACTACAGACGTACTGATTGCGGAAAAAAAGTAAAATAGCACATTGGAAATGCATGTTCTTTGGTTATATGTCTCTTGATGCCTTCTATTTTCATGGTTGGCAATATCTTCAACAACGCAATACAATTTTTGAAAGTAAATAATTCCTGATTCATGTGTACTATGTAAATTCCTTAATTTTCATACTTTAAAATGTAATTATTTATATTGAAAGACAAACTTTTGAGACTCTAACAGCTAAAGACTCAAAAGCACACAGCAGAGTTTTGAAAGCTACCCTCAAAGAATGGGGCTCTGCTGGTTAAGGTCAGAAAGTACAGCATTTTTGTACAAGTTGTAAAGGCTCTTATATACTACTACGTGTCCGTTTCTCGGAGAGGTCTCAGCGGGAGACAAAGAGTCTTTTTGATTTTTACTTCTCCGTCAGTCTACGTCCGGAAAAAGTTCACCGCCAAACCCATAGGTGGCGCAACGGAAGACGAGCTCAGAGAAGCCTACCCCATTTGGGAAGAAGAAGTCCACGTGTCTCTGTTGACATGTTAGCTTGCGTCCCACACACTGAACCATGGCAACTAACAGAACTAAATAAAGTGACACCCAGCGGGTCAAAATGCTGATGTAATCGTTTCTTAGCGCAGCGGTTCCCCGGTCTTGTTTCCGAACTGTGTTGCTGATTCCACAGCTTGAATCTGCTTGAGGCTACATGTAGCTAGAAGCTACACGGACCTAGCTCCCCCCAGCTTCCACACACAGTCAGCAGGACTCCCGACACTAACTACTACTATCCAGTGTTTGCTTCTAACCTGACGGTATTATAGAAACAGTGTCATGATAGAAGTGGAATTAAAGTCGTGACGGCGGGTTCTTGCACTGTTACCACCGCAGTTAGCATGGTGGCTAGCCTAGCCCGCTAGCCTAGTCTGCTAGCGGCGTTTTGAAAGCTCGTTATAACCGTCTGTGACCGTGCACACATGCCCTCAGTGCTCAAACGAGCCACCGTCAGCCGGACAACTCCGCTGGCTTAACACACACGTCACATTAATCGTAGAATCATAGTTGTGTTTGGGTTTGATGCTACATGGAAGTAAACAGGAAGTAAACAGGAAGTTTGAGGTCCGGAAATACGGAAATGACGTCATACGGAAATGATGTCGTTCGCGGACCAATCACAGCCAAGAGCGGTCCGTCGGGTCTCAAACATGAAGACGGATAGTTAGAAAAATCAGACGTGTATGAAAAGCTGTACGAAGCATTCGGAGAGGGCGTTTCACGACGGATAGGGCGGTCTTATCTGTCCGTAATAGAAGAAACGGAGAGGCATAAATTGGCCTTAAGTTGTAAGGGAGCAAGTTGCTTCCCTGTCTGGTTTGTAGTTGAAGTGTGTCAAAGGTGAGACGAGTTGCAGCAACACCTGGAGTCAAGCAGTCTCTACTAATTCTCAACTTCTCTTCTTAATCATTTGCTGACTATCATACTTCTCATCTTGCATTATGATGAAATCTGACATCATAAGACTTAATCTATACACGCTACAAATACTTTGTCATCATACCGTGCTTTTCAGATGACATAAAAGCCAGAGGAATTGTTCAAGTTGTAACTGGCTCATTAGCCAGTGGGCAACATTTTGACAGCTACAGGTTGATCATGTATAGGCTGGTTTACTTTTGTTTTAGCGCCTTACTTGCAGATTTCTGCTCATACTAACCATCACAGAGTTTCAGTGACGAGAGGCCACATCATGCCTGTACTTGCCAGCTGCCATTAAATGATCAGCAGTTAAAAACCTGATTTTGTGTGCGTGTGTGCATGATTGTGTGCGTGTGTGCATGCTTGTGTGCGTGTGTCTATGCATGTGTGCACTCCTCCTGGTTGTCCATACATACCATATCTGTGAGTCCTTGTGTGCTGTGTGTGCAGCTGAGACTGATAAACAGCTCTTCGCTTCATGTCCTGTGTTCATCAATCTATACAGAGGAGCTAGGAAACCACTTATCTTCCTTGATGTCAGCTTCAGCCATTAAGGTTTAAAATCCATTAAAAAGCCTAAATAAAGCCCTCTTCCCCAGCCCTTGTGGCAGCTGGCAAACAGCACTAAAAAGGCGGTGAGAAAGGTGCAAAGAGGCTTTATCCGTTATCGCACTGTGAAATATTTTACTGTCGTGAGGAGTGCAAAGAAAATGAGGCTATGACGCCATGAATAACCACCTTTTCCAGCTCATTTGCAGATAGAGGTTAGTAATGAGGTTAATAACGCTTCCAAGGAGAGAGGAAAGAAAAAGGGAATAGAGAGAGAGACTGCAGTTGGCAACAGTGAGAGAAAGTGAATGTGTTATGATGGAAGACAAAACTGAAAGGCAATGTGAGATCTTTGGCTGCAAAACTAAAACACTTTTGAGAGTAAAACTCATTTGGTGAGTATCTAACAGACAAATTGTGTTTGAAATATTGTCCTTAATGAAAACAGTTTCCGGAGAGGATTCAATAACCATCATCATTCAATGTAGTGTCCCTCAGGGTTCAAGTCTGGGTCTGCGACTGTTGTTCTTACATATGTTTGTGACCATTAGGGGAAATTACTGATAGGTTAAAAAAACAAACAGCTATAACTGCTATGCAATGGAACCTTAATTTATTTTTTCATTATTTTTTCAACAATGTCAGGTTGTTGAAAGTCATCAGACCAAACATTAGGCATATGCGTGTTATTATTTGATGGTGCACTGACATAAACTAATCTCTAACTGAATAATCCCTGCCCCCATCCGACATGGAGAAAGTTCTTTGTGATCATCTATTTCAGACTACAGAATACAGTTTGTGAGTAGTGTCATAGGTTCTTTTTTCTATCTTACCTACGCTACAATAAAATAACTCAAAAATTACTGAACTAAAGCAGAGCCATAAACAGTAGGCATACAGAATCCGAGTGTCTCTTCATTGTGGTATTGGCACATTATCAGTATGATTGTCCTCTGCTTGAAGAGAACACACACAATGATGCTGAACAGTAGAAACTGTTATCTCTGGTCACTTCACTCACATTTAGCTCTTGGCTGACTGTAAACACAATTAAATGACAGTCAAGGCCAAAAAGCCAGTGCAATTCTCAATTCAACCCAAATAAAATGAAAATGTGACCTATTTTAGGTTAAAGTTATTAATAAATTTGATATCATGTCACCAAAAAGATTGAACTACTGTCAGCAACAACATCTGATTGATACTAGAGCACCCAGGCCAGATGATCCACATAATTTCCTGCACCAGCATCGGACTGTGTGTGTGTCAACCAGATGGAGAAACTGGCAGAACACACTGACAGCGTGCACATGTCGTATCCCTGCATCACACGCTCAACACACACATGCTGTTTTCTGCAGCACACACTTGTTGAGGTGTTAATGCATTTACTGCAGAAAGAATTGTTCGTCTTTCACAGGGAATGTGAACATGCATAACACGTAGATGAGATGGGAGAGGGGAAGGGCTAAGTTTGGAAAAATCAGACCGGAATTAAATTTATTGCGCGAATGTCCCCAATGCTCTTTATACTTAAACATACATATTTCATTTTTGGAGGAAACAAAAATAGAAAAAGCTACTAACTGAGCTTAATAGTGGAGGTTAAATGTTGAGTCAGGAGGCCATGTGGAATTTGAGAGACCCAGAAAGCGCAATAGGCGGGTTAGAGGAGAAGGGGAGTACGCTGAAAGACCGCAACAAACAAGAGAAGGCAAACAGCTGATATAAATAACAGCCGACATGCACATGCAGGTTCACACATAAGTGCACACACTGAACTTCCACCTTCAAAACAAAAACAGACAGAGAATATCAAAGTGCCATTGTGCAGCTCCTTGAATACGTCCTGCCTTCCTCCAAGTGAAACAACAGGACCCATGGCTTTGCTTCCCCGTTCGCATTCGGCAGCACAGGATGACAAGTGCTCGCTCCATCTGATCCTCATGATTCCGATCAGTGCTATAGCTTTGAAGTCTAACAGACACAAGCTGGTGTGTTTAACCATGCAGTGACCCAGTCAGCTTATTCAGGTCCCAACCATTTATTATCCTGAACTAATGATGTTAATCTCCTCTAATGCCATTACACCCTGTAGTATTGGCTAAGTTGTGTCATATTAAGTTAAATGTAGAGTAAATATAGATGGGCAGGGGTGTTTGGCTTCCAGCACAGAAACCTGCACCCTCACCTTTCTCCCTTTCTGCCTCTCTGGCTTTTATTGTGGCTTATTCCGACGCGCTGCCATCCGCGCTTCACTAGGGTGTCAGATGTTTTCACAGGGGTCAAAGCAACATGTTAAATTCAGCTGCTGACCATGGGGCCTCACAGAGAGCCGTGAGATCCTCGTTTTAGATATGAGCTGAAAACGACTCTTCTGACATAGCGTTAGCTTCTTTTTCTTAAAGTTGTTTTTAAGATAAAATGCATCACTTTAAATGACTTACTTTTTCTTTTTCTCTAATGCTCATCAGCCTGCCCTTCTGCTGCGACACATTTTTTTACACTTTTATCAAGATAAGGATGTTTCCTCAGACAAGTTATAGGGACTTTAGTGTCCGATGAGCAGTGCACTGCTGCTGCATCTGCTATTTCACAGCCATCCTTCATTTACAGAGCGTTGCCTCAACAATGAACTCTCCCTCCCAACATTAAATAGTATGCATTTCTCTCTCCTGCCTTTTAAGGCTCCAACTTTAAACCGCACGTCAGACATTGTATCCCACACAAGGCCAAGATTTTGCCTCTCAGAGCAAACACACCCACGTCTCGTCTTTGAAGCAAATGTAACTGTAGATTGTGTGTGTGTGTGTGTGTTTTTGTATGAGCCAGACAGACCCAACCTCAGCGTGGTTACCACTGGTTACCACCTCTGTGGCCAAAAAAGCACAGCCTCATGCAACAGGATCAATCTATAGGCCTGAGGAGCGAGTCCTCTTGAGACACACACAGCCAGACGCTCAGGGAGGGCTGGGGCAAGATGAAGCGTATATGTGAAAGAACAGATGAAGACAAACGACTGCCTATAATCACTCTGGTAAACCTTTAAATATATAGCAGCATCTCAGAACGTCTGCTCTTGGCTTGTTATGCGGCTCGCCTAACAACAGACATAAAGATGCGGCAGAAACAGCACAACCAAAAACACTCCAGGTAGGCTCCTCTCAGTCCGTTCAGAGCAACATATAAATGGTTTAATACAAACCCAAAAGCACAGGATGAGGGTTTTCTCACCCACTCCCCCAGATTCAAGATTCACTGATTTCTGGAAGTGTCTGGGAGGAGTGTAAAGTGTCAACGCAAGTGGATAACAATAGCTGTCGGGATCAGAGGCTGTGCGGATTGTAAACTCGAGAAAGGCGCAGTCTGCGTGTGTTTGCTCACGCTATTGAAGACCAGGGCTGCGTTAAACCATCGCTCGCTCAAGACCGTTTCAGACGTTTAACCTCAAACAGTTATCAGTGGTTTGTCTGCGGGCTTATCAGAGATGTAATGTAAATGAGATAGTGACGTTTGCTACGGCTTGTGAGCAAACACAAAGTCAAAAAACCTGAGGGCAACGACTCAGACCTCAGAACTCTATTTAGGCTTTTTAGCAATTTAAAGTCAGGAGCCGACACACCCATAACACTAGAACTTTTACTATAACATCATCTGTTTTGCGTGAATATTATCAAATTGATAAATTAACTATGAAATAATGAGCAGCCCCAATGTAACAGACATAACTGATAGACTAATTGACAAGACAGCGAGGTGAGACAACTCCAAAACTCCAAAAACAGAAAAGGCAAACTTCTCTACTGGCGATGGGAAAGGAGTCAATCACCATTTTAAATCTGGTTTAGCCACGTTTAAAATACTTGTGTACACCCCTCTTACCAAAAACAAGACTGACAGGCATAGCATCAAAATTCCATAATGGCCCATAACCATGATCATTTACTCCAGATTGGGATGCTTCCAGGTTATTTACCCTCTGCGGGAAGTGGTTTGACAGGTTCTTTAATAAAAAAGAAGACGAGAAAATTCACAACCAAAATCTGTTGAGCACAAAAATGTAGCAACAAGCACTGGAACCAATTACTTCTGCCTGGAACCGCCTTTACCACTAGAAAAACACCAGAGCACTAAACAATATGTTCAGAAAACATGATAACTGAACCAATGTTCGTGAATTTCTCTGAGGCACTTTGGACGGCTGAGTTTGTTTTCCTCATAACTCAACTCACAGATGCATCGCTTTGACCGTTTTATCCTCTGACTGCTGGATTTTAGAAAGTTGCAGATTGTATAAGTGACCCCGGTGACCAAGAACCATGAAAAATATCCTCCTTGGACTGTTTGATTGAGCGTGAAGCTGTAACATTCATCAATCAACATGTTACATTAATGATGGTCATGATGGTTCCCCCTTTACAAAGCCCCTCAAAAGAAGACGAAGAAGGGTGTGGTCAGAAGAAGATGATATGATTTGGGATTCTTAAACTAAAGCCATAGAAAATATTTCCAACAAAAAATGTGCCTCCTAGGGAAGTGGCTAACAGTTAATACACCATAAAAATCCCTAATGAAAACATGACCACTTGCACACTTCTGTCTCCTATCAGGCATCGGTAAAAAGGATGAATGTGTGACTGCATCTATATTCCCATCATGATATGCATATTTGTATACACCCTGAACATGAACCCTGTCAAATCCCAACACCAGACAAACACTGCACGTTATTAAATGTCAGCTTCATCAAACAGGTCGGGAATATTTAAGTTGCAAAACTAAAAAGAAAAAAGAAGAGAGAAATAATGGGTCCACTGCTGTTAGCTTAAATGCCATTCAGTGTGTCATAGCGTTTCCATAACCAAGGTGTACTCAAAGGGATCATCAGTACAGGGAATTGGTACCGGTGCAAAAGTAAGGTACTGACAAAGTTTTTGTATGTGCAGGTACCACATGAAATACTGTATCTGGAGGTAATGCTGCAGCGGTCTGAGAAGCTGTCCACACATGGTCTCAGGTCTCTATCAAACGCTGTCTGTCAACCGTTAACGGCAATGAGCAGATGTGACTAAGAATAAACTGGTGAGACAGGGACTTACAACACTGTACATACAGAGGATGACAAGCTGAGGTGTCAAATGGGTTCAGAGCCATTAAATGACTCTGCATTTGAATGTTGCCTTAGAAAGAAAGAAAGAATAGAAGAGAATAGATCAATTTGAAAATATTAAAAAGTGGATTTTCGGGTTTAATTTACATTCAAGAATGACAATCTGTGAACATAACAAAGATAATCAAAAAGAAAGAAAGACAGCATAGAAGAGAAAAAACTCATAAAAAAATTGTAGAAAATGTAATTTATGAAATTAAATCAATAATTATTATATTATTATTGTGATGTATGCAAATGGACAGGCTGCTAGTTCAATCGTTCTGCAATATAATCTTTACAGAAAATGTCTCATCTCTCATTTCTCAAACAAATTCATGTCTAAAATCTTCAGTAAAACAGCAGCAAGGGTCTTAACAGAAAATGGTGTCTTATCTGTCTCTCAGAAACAGATAATGGAGGAGACACGTCCTGACAAACAACAGCAGAGACGATTTCCTCTGTGTATCTTTGCTGTGAGAGTTTCCTTGAATCATGTGCCTGTCCCGCCCAGGTAAACTTTAGTTAAACAAGAACAGTCTTGGCCAAAGTTGCCGGGGCCGCACACTTTCACCCTGTTCAAGCTGCAGTCGCTCCATCCGTTTGGCAGAATTTTAATTCATGTTAAAAGTCCTATCTTGGAGAGAAGGGGGAGTGTGGCCTGTTTGCTCAGCCGCCGCATTCTTTCACCTAATTATTTCAAATGGCTCTGTGACAACTGGATTAGCTGGCTGAACATCCTGCATCGTCCTGTCCCTGGACTTTGATAGAGAAACCCCAGCCATATATTTACCTTGGCTCTATTGATCACAACCTGTTTGACAAGCCAAACCAGGAAAGTGCTGCATTTGCTCAACGCTGGACCTCGTGTATCTGAGCAAACAAAGCATTCTGCAACTGATGTCGGACACAAGACGCGATAACAAGTGTCAACAGCAAAACCTGACTCACATCTGTTAATGTTTCATGAGCTGCATGTAGAGATTGTGTTAAAAATATATTTCTTTTAGCTAATTTGTCCTCACAACAAGAAGTAAAACAATACACATCAATAACCCACCTGATGTTGTCATGTGGTCCAAGAGAAACGCCGAAGCGGGAGTGGACGGCCAGTCCAGGCAGGAAATTAGAAGAAGGATCAGGAGGTGAGAGGAGGGTGAGGAGAAGGCCATGATGCTGGAGACAGAGAGAGAGAGAGAGCACTGTGATTATAATTATCAGCTGGACGCCATGATGACATACCCATGTTAGAAAAAAAACTCCTTCCTTCCCTCCCCTGTGTCCTCCCTTTCTTTCTCTCTGCCCTATGAGACAACTGTGGCTTACATTTATTTTCAGCTGGTGTCTGTGAAATCCAACACGAGACCGGGCATAGTTAATAATTGTCCCAGGTTGCTGCAGTGGCAGTTGGAGAATCAAACGTATGAAACATATTTTACTTTTTAAATGTGCTGTTTATGCCCAGTAATATTTCTCAAGCTTAAGCCTATTCGTCATTAGCTGTGATTTTATACAGAAATACCAACTGAGAAAAAAAAACAAAATTAAAAGCATCTGCAAAATGTCACACAGAAGCTGCTTTTGGTCATGAACTTAACTTCGGATATTATCCAGAGGGGACGTATGTGAGTATGCAAATGTCTGAGTTCTTGCTCCAGACATTTACATGAACTTTCCCTGCCCACTTGTATATCTGTAAAATTCACAGCAAGCATGCGGCCGTGTTCGTGAAGTTTCGGACATGTAATGGATGCAAAAAAAAAAACAAAAGCATGTAATTTCAGTAGCTAATTTTATATCTATAATGTATGACATATATATGCCTCATTCGTGTTCCAGAATTTTCCTATTGTTGTGAAAACGTCTGGCTCAAGCAACTTTCCTGCTGAGTTTTTCATGAGGCAAAGTCATTTCTGCAGATCGTGTTTGAAAACCTATCCACTCACTGCACCAACTTCAAATAAGGTTTTTTGGCCTTTTGGTTGCAGCAGTTTGCACTTCAGTTGCAGTTGATATCGTAAAACGGTTTTCAGACATGCACTACGTATTTTCTTCAGAGGAGGTGCATGTGTGGATGCAAATGTCCAAATGCTCTGTTTACCCTAAATCTTTTATCATGTTCATTAGCTAGCTGCTGACTTAAGTACAGTAAAATACCCCTGAAGGAAACTGCACAGTCAGCGATATTTATCTGTGGGTTCATTAGTACATGTTCAGCTTTAAGCTCTCTCATAAAACCAATTTCACATAAAGCCTGGGAAACACTGCCGGCATCACTCATACGTGGCAGTCGCAGAACTTATTGGTTGTCATTTCCACGCCCATGTTGACAGGTAAGAGCGGCCACAGAGTTTCTCACCTATTGTTCTTAAGAGACGCCTGCGATTCCCAGGATACATTCACAAAAACAGATTTGTTGATATTCATAATGACATAAATACTGCATGATTACACAAAACTGACACCTTTTCATTTATTTTCAATGTCTGGACTATACTTGAAAATAGGCATGGAAAATATTGGGTTTAAAAAAAAAAGATTGCAAGTACATGTCATAAATGGAGAAAGGGGAGGCTACATGTGTACAGACAGTCAATGTTGACTAGAATTATTTAATGTCAATAATGTTTTTATGTAAAATAGTGAAAAAAAATGCCTTTATCGTAGGCAAACTGTAGTAGCAGCGCTGCAGCAGACACGTTGGCGGTGCAGACACATAACAGCAGCTGCAGCAGTTCAGAGAGGTAGGCGTCAGGCACACCAGGTAGGCAGTGCGGCCCAGGCTAGTCAAGCAGGAGTATCTATTGCATTTAGTGTCGTTATCACATTGTTTAACTAAATACAGGACAATCATTTCTCCCTGAGCCTGATTCCTCTGCTACAAATGTCCCCCCTGACACCTTTAAATAAGAGATGTGGTGACTGTCTATCTCGCCCATGGCTATCCTGGGAGATTCATTTCCCAGTATGCGTTTGGTCGTACAGAAAACCCCAGACAAACTCTTCCTCCAATACGTTGGTGTTGGCGGAGAAGTTCTACGAGTCAAGTACGACCTCTAAATATAGGCCCAACTTTCTGTCCGCACCCTTGTCTATTTACAGCTGTGTCTCCACAACCTCGCTGGGCAGCCACCAAGCCCAAACGGGGAGCCTGAGTTTCTGAGGGCAACAGTGCCATTATTTTTACCCAATTCTGGTGTGACCTGAGGTCAGAGGATCTTAAAGACCTACAGCATAAATAGTGTGCAACAGAGCATACCGAGTTAGCCTTTATGTATTTACTTAGGGTTGGGGGCCGAGAGATAAGAAGCCAAAAGACCAATTCAGGATTTACTTATATAGAGTGACAACTACTGAGCAACTGTGGCAATACCTCATTTTCACATTTTCCAATCCAACAAGCTTGGAGTGAGCCTTGCAAGACTTAGTGGGAGGTAAATGCCAGGACAAAGTTCATATGAGTGTTTGTTCAACAGCATTTATCAAACACTGGCACCTCATTAGGGTGAGGATGCCAAATCTCCATTTACTCTGAATAACATTTACTGCAGATTTCAAATAAAGCCCATAAGAAGTGCAACTACAGCAAAAACAAAAGGAGAAAAACATTGAACTAAACACACAACAGCAAAATGTGGAAAAACTCAACTTTTGCTAAATTTAACTTTCTCAGTGTAGACTCTCAATGTGACAATGAATGAATTTCGATATTAACCAAATAAAGACCACAGTCTGACTGAGACACTGCCATGTAAACAACATATTCTCAGATTAACGGTGTTTTTCTGTGGTATTTGATGGATTGTTGATGTAGACTTTATCGCCACTTATTGGACCGACATCATTGTTTGAGATATTTTCAAAAATTGTTCAATGAAAATCAGCAGTAGTGAAGACAAGGTCTTAATTGCACTATAACGTCTTATTGGAACTCCATTGATATAAACATTCAGAACAGCGTGTGCGTGTGCCTGTCCGTGTGCGTGTGAACATTCCAAGGGTCAAGAGGCCACACATGCCCGAGTTATACAAAGCAAGAATTCATGGCATGGAGCTGTCAGGCAGCAGACTCATCTGGCCTGAACTAAAAAGCTCCATTTAAAATCAATCATTTACAATTGTCAACCCTTTTTCTACATCTGATATTTTTGCCCGAGTTCATTTTCAGACTCCCACTCCAGCTCGCTTCATGTCTGACTATCTTCCTTTCTGAAATCATTATTGAAAACATTTCATTTTCTCTCCTCATCAAAAGCTAAAGCACCATTATGATGGTAAATTGAACATCGCTTTAATGAGCACTCTAATATTGTTCTTCTTCTTCTTCTTCTTCTTCTACTTCTCCTCTTTTATCCCTCCGCATTGTCTTTTCTTTCAGAGCGTAACATTCTTTAATCAGTTGAGGAACCAAAGTGCTATAAAAGCCAAACAGCCCCTCCATTCCTACATGTGGCCTCATGTTAATCCCAACATTAGTCTCCCCCTCTCTCTCTCTTTCTCTCTGTGAAAGCCCTGGCAGGCCTGGTGCTTCTTCTCCAACTCGTGCACTTTTCTCCCCCATTCCTCTTCTTCTCCAGGGCCAATTACGGGCTCCCAGGCTCGCGGGAAGGCTGCCTGAGCCAATCAGAAAAGAGGGAGGCTCAGCACAAGCCTCCTGGGGTCCCTTGGTAAACATTTAAGGCATCTGTGGTCAACCTTCCTCCCACTACCTCTGGCCCAAAAACACACACACACACACACACATGCATTCAACATGAGGGCATCACACATACAAACCCACACACACACAGATGGCACCCCACTGCCAGAACCAGGCTTCTCTACCGTGTTTCCTCAAATCTCTATTAGTCATCTGTGTTTGTTCAAAAGGATCTGCCAGGCAAGGGAGGTTAAAGACCAAGGGGGTTTGGCGGTGTAAGGGTGAAGCCAGGGAAAAAAAGAAAGTTTAAGGGGTGAGAGTTCACATCGTGTCTGTATTAGTCCGCTCTATAGCTGCAGGAGAAAAGTATGCACACACACACACAGCGATTTTGTGAGCCAAAATTCATCTGAGGTTCCACCAAAGAAGAAGCAGAAAGAGTGCAGTGCTGAAATATTATGTCTTCATGACTCAGTCGCCATTTTTCTAAACATGACCCAACTCCCAGTCATGTCCTTATTTACCTTGTTCCAGCTTTTTGGATACGACTGGATCCAGGGAGGTAAAAGTTCAAATTTATGAGGAGAGGGGGAGTGGCCTTTAGAAACAGACTCTCCTTTTTCTACACTATTGGGGCAGGGTCATTACAGGAGAGAAAACATTACCAAGAAGAAAAATGCGAAGAGCATTTTCAGATTTATGAGGGAACTAAGATAGTTACAAGGCAATAAAACAAGCAGATTTGCAAGATTCATCCACACAGACACAGTTATAGTTTCTTAATATATCAATTGTTATTGTGGAAGAAATATTCCTGAAGACAGTATTTGACTGAAATGTTGTATTAAATGTTATAATCTAGCAATTGTAGACAGTGTTTGGGTGTTTACACGTATTATTAGGAAAGAAAAGAAAAAGGTAATGCTCACTGAACAAAAACATATCTGAAGTCATATCTGAAATATGTTCTAGCTTACTGCTTTTGAATACACTTTAAATATAGTGGGAGTAATTTGGCCTGTTGGGGAGCTTATCTTGTTTTTTATTTGCTCATAAATTGGTTATTGGCTGACACATGCTTCAGAGGCACTGTTTGACAAGATCAACTCTAATGGCATAAATGTCCATGGACAATAAACCAAGAGACATTTTCAAAGTTAGGTTTCTTTTTCTCTTTCTGAAGTGCAGAAATGTCAAGTTTTCTCATTCGATGAAAACCAACAGGTTTTGTCCAAATTCTGAGTTTTAAAGGTTCCAGAAATTAAATTAAACAGTTTTTTTTAAACCTCTTCGTACATGTTTTCTTGTTAAGGTGCCCATGAGGAAAGTGATCCAGATACATGCATTAAGTGAACAAACAGTCAGTACTGAATTAGTCAAGTATTTCAGAAATCATGATGATCACCTATAATAACATACAATTTATGCAAAAAGGCAATTCTAAAAATATAGCTGTTAAATTAAAAATGGTTTTGGATCTAGTGGCCTGAAAGGCATACAGTTCAATATTTTCACCTCTTTACTCTACAGTAAAGTACGCTACAGAGCAAGCAACAAGTGGGTCAATATTTTGTTAATGTCATTCATGAGGAGAAACATTGATATAGACACTGGTGATCAATACACAGCATTGAAAAACCAATACATATATGCCTAGTATCCAATAGATGTTGTTTAATTAGTTAGTTTTATCAAATATATTATCAAAGAACAGTAAGGGCTTCCTCTTTTAAAAATGTAGCAGAAATGTTTACTCAGACTCCATTTTAACAGACCTACTTTGTACTTTGCACTGGTTTGGATAAAAAAGGTAATTTCCTAGTATTTGTGATCATTTCACCATACATCATACATTCATTAACACAATTATACAAATGCACAATGTACATCCATGCACAAACATAAAAGCACACAGGAAAATGAGGTCGCCCTTAAATGGGATAATGACTGTAATGACCGCGTGCTGGGATGGACTCAAGCTACACGGACAACCTCCAATGAGTTGTTGGCTTCAATCTGTTTGACACCGGCACACACACACTCATTAAGACAGAAGACACGGGTGTTCAGCTTATAATTGGCAACTTTGCCTGAGTCAAGTGATTGGTCCAGATGACAGGCACTGAAAAGCAGACAGAGTTTGACATCAGAGGTCAGTTGTAAATGTGTCGCTGGTGGTAAAAACAACACAGAGAAGGCTCCTCAGAGTCAGACACTCCGAACTAATACCTCACCTGACCTTAAACGTTGGCTCCTATACGCACTGTGCAATTTTTGCCAAGCTCAAAGAACACAATTCCGAGAAAAGCGCAGTGTAAGCTTAAGCTATAGTCATCAGTTCAATAGTACAATTTCCTACCACTGGTTGATTTTAAAGTTTTGGAGACCAAAGTCTACATGTGTCAAATATTCTATATAACAATGAAACCAATGTCTAAAAAAACCTGGCCAATGACATACAGTTTATTCAATACAGTAAAGTAAATAACAAGGAAAAAATTGTTCTGTGTTTTGCTGCATCTTCAGATGGATGATGCAAGTTGATGACATCTCTCTCTGTGTGTATATAGTTGTACACACACAGAATGACTCTTGAGTTTTTCCTGCCGGAGTGCTTATCTCACTGGGCCTATTCAGAGGTGCAGGAGCATTAAAGAAAGATGTGAATCAATCTGGTTTGACCTAGTTAATTACTATGAAACCAGTGACTGAATTAGCAGCCAAACCTGCATCGCTAAATCCTGAGAAATTCAGGGTGTGACAGTCTGCAACCAAAGGCAATCAGCTATAATCCTGGAATCAAGCCCATATGAATAAAGCATGAATTTGTGACGCCACGAAGCATCTTTAATTGGAGCCGGGGACCACAGAGGGTGAGTAGGAACAAGCACTTTGGGTAAAATGTGCCAACGTTAGCTATAGCCAGTGGTGTAGCCAGGATTAGGCTCCAGCAGGAAAACATGCAAATGAAATATAACTACACACAAAAACCTACCAAGAGGATTTATTTTTGAACCATTGTGCTTTTCTACATCAGCCAACTTTGCACTGCCAGCTCATCCAAGTTGTCAGTTTGTGAAACCTGTGTAAAGCACTTCTGATAAATGGTAAATGGTAAATGGTCTGTACTTATAAAACACTTTTCTAGTCTTGAGTGCTTCATATTATTTACCCACAGCGTTTTGCACCCTTACCTTCGTACAGCGCATCTATGTGCAGCACTGTCTCTATCGTACATAACTCACACACTGCTGGCCCTGGGGGGCAATTAGGGTTCAGTATTTTGCCCAAAGCCAGTTGTATAAGGGAGAAGGGGATCAAACCGTCGATCTTCTAATAGGTGACGACCCACTCTAACTTCTGAGCCACATGAATTTGAATCTGAAAATGTCACCTAAAAGAGCTGAACAATGGCAACGTGATAAAAAGGCTGAGATCATCGAAAACCAGCCTGACTGGTTTATCGGTTGGCTGATTAAATTGGTTGATGTGATTTTTTTCAGAAAAGAGATTTGAAATGGTTTTAAACTGTTTGGTTTATTTGTTAAATGAAACTTAAACTTTAATTTGCACCTTAAATCTGGTTCAGTTTCCACCTTCTTTGCCTGAGTCGAAATTCAGTTACATTGTTTCCCTGATTTTAACCTGCTTTTAATTCTGAAGTTTGAGGTCACTGAAAACCAACTGGATAGGTGACAAAATGAGAAGTGGTTATTTATCTTGGTGATATACAAAACTAGACAAATGTATACAGTTGTATAAACAGTGACATTTTTACAGCAAAATCACATCAAGCCTTTCACATACTGAGTATCCATAACCTTTCCAACACCTGAATTAACTGGAATCACTGCCTGAGCGAGGTGACACTTCACTTTATGACTGCGACAACTGTTCATCATTTAATCAATTTTGTGGCTGGAGGTATTATATCTTCAGGTGAACATTTTTGTATGTACACAGACACAAAATAGTCCAAGGTCTAACATCAGGTCTCTCCGTAATTACACAAGAATTACGCAAATAGATTTTCTGCCCCTCGACCTTTCCCTTTTTCGCCTAATCTTTGTCTTTAAAATATTTAACATTTGTGTAAAAATACCACAGGCTTCAACATGAGCCTGTTGCACCAGACAAGAAGAAGAAGAAGAAGACCCCTCATAGCCTTGGACAGTTGGATGTATTTACATGCATTAACTAACCTGTAAGCATGTGTGCGTGAGTGTGTAAGTGTGTGTGTGGAGAAGGTATACACGCAGGTACGGTGTGTTTTTAACCTGTGTGAGTGTGTGTTTGCGTGAAAGTGTGAGTGCATGTGTGTTTGTGGAGAAACTATACACACGGACACAGTATGTGTTTTTAACCTGTGTTCATGTGTGTCTGTGTGTGTGTGTGTGTACTCTGTGAGGAGCATTTTGAGCATAGACCTTACGGAGTGAGAACATTTTTGGGAAATGAGGACATTTGGGCCGGTCTTCCCTTTTCAAAAGCTTGTTGGAGGATTAAGACTTGGTGTTGAGGTTATGGTTATTTACAAGAAAGTGTTTGCGTGTGTGAGCATGCGTGTGTGTCTGTGTGTGTGTGTGTGTGTCTCTCAGGCATGCAGATCTGGCTACTGGATGGCTCTAATGTCTCCTGCTCCTATTTCATAAGAGAGAGTGGAAAACTCAGAGTCAGCACACTGGCATGAGAAGAGCCTCTGCTGGACGCAGATCAGGACACACATCTGCAAACCCCGCCATGGTCTGTGCGTGTGTGGGAGGCGAGACGGGGAGGGAGCTGGCGTGTGTGTGTGTGTGTGTGTGTGTGTGTGTGTGTGTGTGTGTGTGTGTGTGTGTGTGTGTGTGTGTGTGTGTGTGTGTGTGTGTGTGTGTGTGTGTGTGTGTGTGTGTGTGTGTGTGTGTGTGTGTGTGTACGCCCGTGCACGGATATGTGTCCGTTAAATCAAGTGTGTGCATTGGAGTGATAAGAAGAAAGGTAAAGAGAACAAGCAGCAGAGCACAGCAGACGTAGAAAGTGTGTGCACCGTACAGAGCAAACATTTGATCCTAGTGCTGTGGTGGTGAATGCTACACACTCATTGCTTCAACTTGAAGAGCTGACAAGTGTTTAAAAGACGATATAAAAGTTCTTGTTGGTTCTTGTTTAAAGTATACGTATGCAGATCTGCAAGCCGCTCTAAATCCTGCACTTTCCCCCTCGTTGTCGGACACACAAGTATATCCCGAGAGTCGTGCACATCACTAAGGACTGAAATCGAATGGAGTGTTGTCAAAGGGTGTAGAACTTAACAGCTGCACTTAATGTTGTACGTGGGAGTGCGGTAGACACTGAGACAGAAACTGACGGAGCCAACGTCTCTTTCAAACTTCTTGCCTCGTCTATTTTAAAAATCTGGTCTTTTGTCTTTACCTGGTGGATGCTAATGGCTGCCATTACACATGTCCTTCGTCGTGCTTTACCTCTGCTTTAGTGCTTACTGAGCGAGCATTCCAACATGAGTCCCATTAAACGTGATTCAGCTACATTCAGGTGAATATTTTCAACCCACGCTGTCTGAATGAAAAAGGATATATGGACAATAACACAATTATCAACAGGAAGAGATTTCTGAGGATTATGAAATTGGCCTCTAAACCAACAGCATCCAGTGGACGTAATAAACAGGCCATTTTTCATACAGATGCGTGTGAAGTGATTTAGATACAAAGAACGAGCCGTTAAGGAGGAAAACTGCGAGCAAAGCATTCCTGTCAAGTTCATAAACACATTACAACTAAACAGGAGACTCAACAGTGCAATAAAACGGTCTCTGAGGAAATTAATTAGCCAATGCCGCTACAGAGCAAAACAAACGTTTAATTAAATTATTATTTTTACATACAATATGAATGGCTCCAGCAGATTTGAGCAATGAGGCTGAGAGTCCTTTTTTTCCCCACCAAAAACAACAACCTTGGAGAACTTTGAACAAGGCCGTGCGTGTACAAGTTTGCACATTGTGTCTAATCACAGGGTGTGTGTTTCCTAATTGAAACAGCAGAGCAGGGGAAGTGTTGACAAGAGCAAACAATGTGAGAGGAGAAGCTGCAACTAAAAAGATTTGAAATTTACTTAAAAAGCTGAAGCCGTTCAATGGGATACAAACTCTGATATTCTGGATACTGGATGATAAGTATTCCCACTTATTCAATGTTATCAATACAGTGCAAGACCCTGGATTAATATTATGTATATTAAATCTCTAGGATATCCTGCGAACTAGTTGAATTGCATTGATTAGCCTCTTTGAAGCTCTGGCAAAAAAAGCGTTTTACATATTTTTTATACTAATTCTTACCATTAGCTAAAAACTGCAGTTTTTCTGTCTAAATATAATTGAAAAATGAATTTATTGGGCTATTTTAATGAAACCAAAGTATAAGTGTCATCATGAGCTGATCGTGGTAACTTCAGACTGACACTTCTCATTGTTTGTGATTTAACAGGCTGAAGAACCTGAAAATTGATGTTCATCGCCTGTAAAGTCACTAATCATAGTTTTGCTTTATGAATATATATCTGCTATGGGTCAAACTGAGCTCCATGTACACATAGATTGTGTCAACAATTAAGCAACTCTACAAAATATTTAGAAATATTCTGGGTAATTTTTTGGCAGGTCCTTCTTACTATCTTAGCCATAACTCACAATATACAGCTAAACACATTAAGGGGGACACAACTCAGCAGTCCAAAGCCACCATGTCTGTCCCCTCATCCCCACAGTGTCTTACACCAAAGTGCAGCGGAACCGTGGACAACCTCAAGTTTCTGTGGTTTTAATGTGGTCTCTTATCAACGATGCAAATGAAGCCGAGCACAAGCTACAGGCGGGTTGAAGTGAAACTCGTTCGCACTCCGCAGCCTGATGCGTAAAGACGAAGTAAAGCAGTCTGAAGCAAAGTTTTACGCGTCGTGCGTAAAACCGGACTTTCTGGAAACATGAAGACAAAAGGTAACACGCGTGGGACGAATATAACCACTCACTTGTTGGGATGTCTGGAGCGGATCGACTTTTCAGAACTTGGTCATCTGATGTCCTGCTCCCGCACCTCGAGCCTGCTGCTCGGCCCCGAAACCAGATCTGATCCGGGCAGGGTTCGTTCACATCGCCCCCCCACACCTCGGCTCCAGTGTGCAACGCTTCCTCTCGGACGCTTTTCTGTCTTTTCTGTCCCTCACTTCATCATCGAGCCCGAGCTGCACTTTCAGGGCTGCACACACACAGCACCACCTCGCTGAGACTGAGCCACTGTGTGTGAGTGTGTGTGTGTGAGAGTATGTGTGTGTGTATGTGTGTGTGTGCGTGTGTGTGGGTGTGTGTGTGTTTCACATGGCGGCGAAGCGCCCTCATCTGCCAACAATCCATGATGAGCTGAGAGAGACGAAGCCTGCAGGGACAAACCTTCCAAAATAAAAGCCGGAGGGAAAGAGCAGCCTGCTGCAACACTTTCTCTTTACTGTGACAAAAATATGAATTATACATTTTATTCTGTGGTTTCATTGCACCATATTAATACTATGATACAGTTAAAGAAAACATATTACAATTTGTATTCTATTTTGTCGTATTATTACTATTATTTTAGCTCTGTCTGTCATTTTCTTGACAGACAGAGTGGAAACCACCGGTGTGGAAACAGAATAAATCTGAATCCTTGGTTGTTTTAAGAGATGTTTTTTTTCCTTCAGTTTCTGAGCCTCCTCACTGAGCATGTATTAGTTGCTGCAGCCACATATGTCACGGCCATATTAATACTATGATACAGTTAACATATTACAATTAGAAACCAATGCGACTGATTTCCTATTTAAAACACAGCTAAACATAATGAGTCTGGTAGTCTGAGTTAGACACTTAGATGGATAGATAGATAGATAGATAGATAGATAGATAGATAGATAGATAGATAGATAGATAGATAGATAGATAGATAGATAGATAGATAGATAGATAGATAGATAGATAGATAGATAGATAGATAGATAGATAGATAGATAGATAGATAGATAGATAGATAGATAGATAGATAGATAGATAGATAGATAGATAGATAGATAGATACATTTGGGACCAATATTTTTATTTATATTTTTATTTATTTATTTTCCAGTAGAGATACAGTCCTTGAATTACAGATGTAGAAGATTATTAAAATCAGTCATGAACAAACTAGTTCCCTTAAAAGGTTGGCAAACGTTCATGTCCTCTGCTTATTAACCTGTGGGCTGTGTTTAAAAGAATAAACAACAACAACCTTTCTCTGTATGTAGTTGAAACAGTGCGTTGTGAATGGTGTGACAAAAAATAAAAGTGCAGTCCTCTCACGTGCAGGGTCCACTGGAGGAGTGCATGACGCCACGAGAGGCTCGCCTAGAATTTCAGCTGTCAGTGGATATACAGCCCCCGACCCAGGAGAGGGAAAAACACCCCTGACACGTGAGAGAAGAACACACCCATCCAGCTGTTGCTGCTGGTTCTGCAGGTTTTTTCTTTTCTCTCCCTGCGCACAGTCAGACTGCCTGTGTTTGCCTGAGTGGACCTTGTGCTCATTTGTTTCATTTCATCTCAGGATTCCACCTTGAATCCACGATCGTCCCAAGACAGACATCCATCCATCCAGTGCAAACAAAATCTGCAGCATTGAAAAGCCATACAAGGATAACATTGCTGCAGCAGGCTCAGACTGACCTCCCTTTACGAGCACACTGCACACACTACACTTTTGAAGTCTGATCATGTCGACAAACAGGGTCAATGGGCCTCAGCTCGACATGCATGGTGGTATGACAGATCTGAATAAACTGCATCGTGTCAGGAGCAGTATTCAACGTGCTCAGCTGTAAATAGAAACACGGACAGAGAGATAAACAGGCAGAGGCACAGAGGAGGGCTGGGAGTCTGTATTTTTCCCTCCTCCTGCCAATGCAAAGAGCCGGTGTGTATTGACATAATTTGTGATACACAGAAAGAAATGGAATTGGCCTGTCTGTACGCCACTGAGCGGAGCCGTCCTTGTCTTTTTTATTTCCCTGTCCCCTTTTCGTTTACAAGGTCCACAAGTTATGGCCGAGCTTTTCCCAAGTCCTCCCCCCCGGCTGCAGTGCACATAAAAACACTCGATGAGCTACCAAGGCTGCTCTCATGTACAAATTCAATGATTTATAGCTTGCAGCACAGAGGAAGAGGAAGACAAGTACCACCGAAACCTATTCACTGAGATTTGTTTACCATCTTTCACTAATCATTTTTTTCTTCCATACCTTTATTAATGTAATATTAAAAAGGTTCAATTCAAGCAGGGTTACTCCAGGTTACTCTCCTCTGCTTACCTTTCACTTGACTTGAGGCGCTTTGTGATATTAATTACCAAAGAGCAACAGACATGGCCAAACAATTAGTTCGTATTAAGTGACCTCTGTACACGTATTGGTAGAGGGCTCTGATTGGAGGAGAGCGGGGGGCGTCCATTGAATTAGTTCCTTTGTTATGGAATACTCGTTCCTGTGATTGTCTGCTCTGAGTGATCATGTGGATTTAGGCGGTATTGAATGTGACAACAGAACAATACATACGGCCCACAGACTGATGTCCCTGTGGCGGCCTGAACTGGGCTGCATCCAAACCAGTCCCTTTGAGCTACACCCACAGTGGGATGTTTACTGTGGGCGACGGTAAACAAGTTTAAGTGCAGTCATCGGATTAACAATCAAAACTGTGCTCCTCATTTTCCAATTCACTTCCAGTATTTTGTTAATCCACGACTGCTTTTTCAGCTTGAGGTGATCGAATATTAAAATAATTATTTTAGGTGAAATGTTTTGTATTATAAGATTTAATGACAACTTGTGCTGGACGACAGTGCAAAACCTGACACAAGAATGTAGTTTTAATAATAATAGAAATAATAAAGGCTAAAATAGTCAAACTGATTTGTTTGGGACTAACCAATCAGGATGGTGTGTGGATCAATTCAAATAATCGATAGTGCTCAAGTTCAATGTAATTAAGGAGCGTCTCACTTCCCGTGGTAATGTGTCTCATTTATGTGTCTTGAATAGGTTTTAAGCAGCAATGTGGGTCAGTCCTGTGCCACAAGCTTTGTGTTTTGTCCTCCAAAGCATTTGTTAACAATATAAAAAATCTATCATCAGATTTCCATTTTCCATCTATTTTCTTATTTATTGAATGGACTCGCCAGCACCTGTCTGATAAACAGCTTTTTCCCTCTGGCCATTAGACTCCTTACTTATTTATTTGATCTTATTGTGTCTTTTTAAGGAGTTTTCTTATTTTGTAATTGTATATTCATTTTACAAATACACATTATTACATTATTACTATTATTTAAGCCCTGTCTGTCGCTTTCTTGCACTGCAAGACCACCAGTGTGGAAATAGAATAAATCTGAATCCTTGGTTGTTTTACCAGATGTTTTTTTTTCCAGTTTCTGAACCTCCTCACTGAACACGCATTAGTTGCTGCAGCCACATATGTCACGGCCATAAGTGGGTTTCTGCAGGAGCATGCCTCTCAGCAGCCATGTAAGATCTATTAGCGTTTGTCTGTCTATTTTTGTTTTCCACATAATTTAAGAGTGCCCTTTGTGTCATCCCCCTCAAGTCACCTGTAATGTATTTAGTACAGGCTCATATTGCAAGTGTGTCCATTCCCAACTGTGTCTGCACCCTAGTGCCAATTGGATTAGGATAAAGGAGAGGAGATGGCTACAGGGGGAGAACCTGCACACACAGCAAATATAGGGCACATCACTGTGCTCCTGCTTACATATCGTCTTTAATGCAGAGCTGTGAATAGGCTGAAAGTGATTCACATGTAATTTACCATTAACAGATCTGAACCCTCTTCCAGTGCTACGAGTCCCCAACCTGCCACATTCATGACAGCGGGGGGGCGGTGGGATGGATGCAGTGAAGTGTAGGGAGGGAAATTGAAGTGAACTGGTGAGATTGCATGGGATGAGTTAGATCCACCGAGTATCAGCATGAGAGGCCCGTCATGTGCAAAACAACACAATTAAGAGGGACGCTTACCCTAATCAGTGAATGCATCATGTAAATTATGTGTTTTTTTTCCAATGCCTTCTTTAATCTTGGCCGTTATCGTGGAATACAAATCAGGGACTTAACTCTAATGAGAGGAGGAGAGGGTTGAAGGAGTGGGATGGGATGAAGGTGAAGAAGAGGAACAGCAGGAGATGGAGAGGCTGAGTGGAGAGAGGTAGTGGGAAACAGCTGGTTGCATTGAGAGTTTTTTCAGTTTTTAGAGTTAAGTTGAGTCTTCATCAACACAGAAATTCATAAGAATAATAGTATTTACTTTCTACTTCTACTCAGCATCCATGTGTTGGCTCTGATTATTGCATTATCTTTGCACTAATGATGCTTGATTTTAATAAATGAACCGACACAAATGCAATTCAATACACATCACTCCGAATAAGAGCCTCGGAAAACAGAGGTAGCAATGCACCAGTAATAGTTAATAGTGCAGAATTATAGATCTACACTGTACAACTGTTGCTTCAACCACACTTCTAGGTACACAAACAGTGTTTTCAGTAATGCATAATCAACAGACAGCATGTTTTAAATTAACCTCTGTGCAAATGTAAAAATTTGAAAAATTGCCCTTTTTTGCAGTTACTTGGTGAATATGGGTCAACCAATTTAAATAAAGCGATAAAATGAGACATTGCGTTCACTGAGGTTTCATTGAGCAGTAAAAACCTCTGGCATATATATATATATATATATATATATATATATATATATATATATATATATATATATATATATAGGAAATACCGGTGCAAAAATATTCTCCATGATCAGTAAGTAAAAAAGTATCTGTGCAATGTTGTTGATCATTTTTGCTTTTACATCAGAATGAATAGAGAGATTAAATGAATTGGCTTCATGAGGGACTCGGGTAAAAATGTTGAGTTCAGACCTTGTATTTTTAAAATGCTATGATAGAGTTTTAATCCTCACCTTGAATGCTTTGTATTCTTGAGGTCAGTAAATAAAAGCGATTCTTCCTCACGACACATCAGCGGCCACCTGTTGACTGTGAGAGAGAAGAGGCTGGAGGTTTTCTACTAGTTCACTCGTCCAAAGTATCGCATGGGAAGCCCCCCCCCCCCGACCAAACCCCAGCCACCATTATGTGGAGACGTGTGCTAATGGTCCACAGTCTGCACTCTAAATAAACAGACCTTGAAAATATCCTAACCCAGCAAGTTACAGAGCTGGAACCCCAATAGCTATAAACCCACAGTATCTTCTGTAACCACTTCACATCTGTCCACGTTGTCAGTGCCAGCTCTGCACGGGTGGGTCTCTTCCTCCATCAGGTTCACAGAGTACTATTATAGGATTAGGAAATGTTATTCTCTGCACACCTGCCCTAAAAACAGCTTCCTATGGTTTGCATAGTAGTTATTTAATGTGGTTCCATCCTCAGGGACAGTCTGTGTAAACACAAGCATGTGCCTTGGCCCACAAACACACAATAGGTAAATAATTGTAAAGTGGGGACCAAAGAGTAAAACATCCTGTTTACAGTGAACAGGATGATGTTAAGATGAAAAGTCACTTTGTGCCCATGTCCAATAGAAACACGCACATTATACACACACAGCCGCCCCTCCATTACTTCCCTCAAAATCTCACCAGTAAAAAAAAAAACATTCTGCTCAGCTTAATGCCCCTTAATTGCACCAATCATGGCTGTTCTAAATCTGTATGTCTATGAAAATGATTGTTGAGACTGAGGAGCCTTCTGATGGACAGGCTGCGGAGGAAACATACTTTTGCCAATAATCTGTGGTTACCTAGGGGACTAGAACAAAAGAGCGTCAGCACATTATCTTGTCATGCATGTGGCCCTAATGGCATGTGAGCGCTGCTGTCGGGGACAACTGAATATGAAGCAGTTGGCGCACACACAACTTTAACACGTTAAGGGAAATTCAGTTTAAGCCAAGTGAAGCGCACAAAGGAAACATGGAGAGTGTTAGGGAATGATTTTCAATAAATTTGGATGTAATCGAATGTGTATTCCTCATGTTCGCTAACAGCACATGTGCTGATGAAATAAAGACATATGATTAACTCTTAATTAGTTTTTTTTAAGGTCCAGTCTGTAAGATTAAGGTGAAAAGGATATATTGGCAGAAATTGCATATGAAATCATCCCAGTGATGTTTTCACTAGGGTTTTTTTCTTTACCCTAGAATGGTGCCTTTATTATATTTAAATACTTTATATTTACATCGGGAGCGGGACCGGAGGTTGCCATGTTTTGTACAGTAGCCCAGACTGGACAAACTAGACACCTTTTGAGCTTTTATGACAACTGAAGGCTACCACAGGTTCTCTGACATGTTTGGAAGGGGAGGGTGAGGTTAGGGGTATTCAGCTGCAACATGCAACTTCACTAGATGCCACTAAAATCTACACACTGAACCTTTAAACAATAACAGCTACAGAGAGGAACTTAAACTATAACATAAATAGTAATAATATATATATATATATACACCAAACTAAATTCACAAAAAATAACAGTGAGATAATAATAACAATAGAATACTTCATACCGTGGAAATACAAACTCCTGTGGGATTATTATGAATCTGTAAATATAATTTCTCAGATTTCATATTTCTGTGGTCATGGAACCACTTCACCTGTCAATCATTTGTTTAATACCTGGTTCAATATAGAGGCAAGTTGTGCCATCTTCCTACAGTACATTTTTTGATTTGGCTTTGGCTGTATGTCTTATATTTACATAATCTAATGTATTCCAGGAAACACGTCCACAAACGTCTTTCAAAAACTCTAGAATTCCGAAATTATATCAAGGATTAAAAAACAAGTAAAGCAGTTAAAAAGGCCAAACTTTCAATAATCTAGCACTGAATCATTAAAAAATTAGTACTGCTGCCTGGTGGCCACAACAGGATATTCTTCCATACTTGCACACACACACAAGGCCAGCTGTGACCTCAGAGGCAAGGAAGCACAGGGAACCAGTTTCCAGAGTAGGAAGTAAATAGCTTTTACTGCTCACACTTTTTTTAAACTGTGACTATGTGCATGAGATAGAAAGAAAAAACAATAATGGAAAGACAGAAAACATGCCTCATACATAGAATAATTTTAGATGCCAGTAGAATAAACTTTTATTTTGAAAAAGTCAGAAGAAATCATTGATCAAAAGTCTGTGTGTTTTGTATGAAATTATAAAAGCTGGAGGGTTGTTGGCACACGCTCAATTCAATAAAGAAAAAGAAGACGAGAGTAAAATATTACTAATAATAAAATATTTCCATTCATTAAAGTAATTACATCATGAGTATTGCACAATGTCATGGCAAAAAATGTGCACACTCTCATAAACTAAACACCTGAGGAGTTAGCCGCTCACCAGTGATTGTAAAAATGAGTTTTTACGAGCTTGTAGCACTTTCATTTCCTACTTCTACAACTGAGTTTACACCTTTTTTATCACTGCAGGATGACGGTTAACAATCTGGCAAAGGAACTGCCGATAAAAATTGGCTTTTCAGCTTAAGCATGTAAATCTACATTTGGATTAATCTTGATTTATGTAAATGGTCTCTTTTCAAAAAAAACATTAAATAAACCTTAAACCTATTGTGTTCTTTCATTCAAAACACTGAACGCTTCTGTCACTTCCTGCTCCACAGAACACAGTGTTAAACAAACCAGTTTGTGGAGTTACTTTCATTTTCTTTCTTACTGTAATTTATATTTATACCACCACCTACCAGGAGAACCTATAGGCAAGAAACTTCACTGCCTGCCACTGCAACTCTAACTCAAAATATTGTATCTACTTTTTTAAATTATTGTTTTCACTTTAAGCTTTTTACTCAATAATTTTTGTTATGTATTTTATCTGTTTCTCCCATGTCTCTCATTCTCTCTATTATTTTGCCATTACATCAAACCGCTTTGTGTGCCGGCTATAATTGTTCCCTGCTGTCTTTCTTGTTCCATTGCTTGTTCTTGTTTGTGAAGCACTTTGTAGTGGTTGTTTTGTGCTATATAAATTAAGTTTATTATTACTATTATGAAGAACTGAGTCTCTGTCAGGTCTTCCAGATGAATAATAGTCAGTCTCTTCTGTTGCACATCCAATTCATTAGACTCCACGGGCAGCGCTCCAGCCTTGAGACACTCAGTGTACATGTGGTGCACATTTATCAGGAACTGCCGCAGTTTGTTTTGGAGTCGGGATAATGCAGCCGTCAGGTCTGTGTTTTTAATCCATCTCGATGCCACAGGAGTTGAGGGAACTAGCTACTACCAGACAGTTTGACTCCAGAACATCTCAGCAGCCAGGAAATGCCATCCAGGAGCCCTGACAGGGATTCTGCCACTGTATCCTGCACCTGATCATCACAGAGAAAAAACAAGCAGGGGGTTCAATTCTCCTCATAAACCTGTTTTTCACAGCAGACAATGTGACATGTAAACAGTACAGCCCCATATTCCACTGGCACAAAGAAAACAAAACACCTACAAACATCTGGCTTTTGTCTGAAATATGACTGGGTACAAATTGCATTCACTCCCCGGTCAAAAGACTCAGGTTTTCATCGGCTCCGGGTTCGGTTGGCAGTGATGGAAATGAGACACATGGATGAACATGCTGATTTGGCAAGACAGTGAGGTGAGAGAGTTTCTTTTTTTCGTTGCACTTATGACTTTGAACCTGACGCACCGGTGGAAAAAAAACTGGAGAGGGTGAAATGAGTCACAATCACCCTTTCAGTGGGTTAACCTGCACATAACCTCACATTTTGGTGTAAAAATCGGTGGTTTAATTCCGTTGAAGAGTCTCAGGAAGGCATGAGCATGTGGCAGTGAGCAAGCAGGAACAATACAAGCACCCTGAAACTAAAGCAGCAATTCAGCCATCATTCATTTAAATGTTTACACCTGTTCTCGTCCTACATGTCTGCTGTAATGCATTTACAGTTAAGGAAATAGAAGCCTTTCAAATAACCAAAAATCAATTAGTTACCATCCAGGGGTTGGCCACTGGATGTAGGCTGAGTCTTTTTGCCATCTCCACACAGGGAGTTCGATGCCTGGCCTTGTTCCTGTGTGCACTACTCGGCTGGCTTGTGGCGCCAAACGCTTCCGGGTCTTCTCTGGAGACACAGGAGAGCACCAGCAGAGGCCTGGATGTGGAGCCCCTGGCTTGGCTCAGCACAGCCTGGATCTGAGCCACCTCAGAACTCCCCCCGTCTGTTTAAAAACATGGCCGCTCATGCAAATGTTCCGCACTCGTGATTCAACAGCCAACATGCAGAAGCTCCACATATAAATGCATCGTCATCCAGGGCCGGGTCTAGACAGGCATGTATGAGGGGGCAGCCACAAATCTTGAGGGGGCATTGTGCTTTATTATATTATTATTATTATAAATTGGGATTTAGTTTGAGGGGGCACAACATTTATTTGAGGGGTCCAGGCCCCCTCTTGCCCCTGCCTAGACCCGGCCCTGTCGTCATCTCACCTCTCCCTGGCTCTGCGTTGGCGACATAGATGAACCCATCCACCACCTGGCACACTTGTTGGACCTGAGGGGTGGGGCTGTAGATGGGGCAACCTGACTCATCTGTTCCATCTGTGGTAAAAAGTTTATTAGTGATGCTCTGCTGCTGCAATCTGGCTCGTTCTCTCTCTGCCCTGCAAACAGATACAGCTTTTGTGACCATTAAATAAACACCACAACGTGCAGAAAACTAATAACACACAAAGCAACTCATGTGGTAACACAAGATACTGAGTTCTTACCTATTGGTTGAGTACAGAGTGAGGATATTAAATCTGTGTTGGTTGTTGAAGATGTAACTGATCCCTGAGCCGATCCCTGGGATAAAAAAAGGTGGGTGCTTAGTTGCATACTCGGGGTAGCTTGGCTGAGGTGTATTGGTAACAATCCTGGGCCAATACTGCCACCTAGCGGTAGGCAAATAAACCTACAACAAGCAAGATAAACCAATTCCTTCACCAACAACCGACAACCATAACCATCATTTTAAAAGAAAGATGCATTATGGGTCACAAAAGATAATTCATGAATAAAAATCAAGATCTCGTGACTTCATAGGTGCTTTCATTAGGGGCCTGTTGAGCTTTGGCAGAGGCAACTGTCCTCTGAGTTTGTTAGTTAGCAGGATTACCCAAAAAACAACTCAAGCTATTTCAATGGAGCATTTGTTTCTCCACTTGTTTCAACATGGACAAATAGGACATTAGCCTTGGAGGATGTATGCATGTCTTACTTCACTAATAAACTTTGAGTATGAAACAATCAAATTCCAGTGACAGCAACGTTTTTTTAAGAGTTTGGCTTTCAGAACCGAGGTTGATCACAGGTATCTCACCGTTAATCTGTCTGTGCGGCGTGCCCGACACAGGAAGCACATCTGGGGCGAGCATGAGCCGCGTGACTAAAGAAACATCCAGCTGCTCCATGCCGGGGCCAAACATGGCATAACGCGGCTCAGACAAGGGCACCAGAGACTGAAGAAATGAGGTCAATCGCTCGTACGCTGGTCGTGAAGGAAGCCATTGGTGTCTGCAGAATGGACAAGCTCTCAGGTATCTGTTACAGGCAGACACAGACCATACTGTTACTACTGGTAATACTGTAGTATCCAACTGACCTCGACATTAGAAAGCGGACAAAGATACCCACTCTGACATGTAGTCACATTTTGATTCCATCCCTTCGTCCTCTCCTTCAACCAGGCTCTCATCTTCATTGATTACCGGTGCATTCAATATCTCCAGCCGGGGCATCGTCAAATGATCAATGGAGGACCAGTATGGCATGTCCCTGAGCAGGAAATACCTCCAGAGTATTGGATCTCTAACCAGGTCCCTCCAGTAGCGACTGGTGGCTCCCAGTCGGCAGATGTCCGCAGGAGACAGGAGGGTCATGATGAGGAACTGCAGGTCCACCTTAAGGGAAGTCAGGATACATCAACTACTATTGTTTCTATAGCTTGAAGTCCTTAACATGTGATTCCTTAAAATGATAAGTCTGGGTTTTCTTTTGGTTAAGGGCTTAATAGAAAATTCTGTCATGGAGACAGAGGAGACAATCAACAAAAGGACATTGTTGTATTATAATAACATATTATAATATAGTCACAAAGCCATCTATCTATCTATCTATGTGGTATTTCATGAGCTTCAGTTTTATGTAATATCTAAATCTGTACAAAGGACAAACCATCAGATACTTTTCTGTAATGATGTTGTAGTACATGATGTAGTGGATGTAAGAAGTAGGCTACAAACTCATTTGGTTTTTGAAAACAGTGGTGGAAATAAAGTTTACTTTCACCACTAGGGTGATTCACCTCCGGCACAACTTAAACTTGATTCCATCCATTTTTAGGATTGTATATATACCTGCAGATATTGGTAGCCTAGATTTGTCTTGGATAACTTTGTAGTTTTACTGGAAATAATTTCAAAGAAAAGAAAAGTCCAGCACAACATACAAATAAAAGACTTTGTCATTAATCTAATTATGTCTCTTCCTAAATATCACATCCACAAATGTAAATGTGAAGAAATTGGACTGAATATTGCTTCAATATCTTGCTCAAATAAAAGCTGTCAGGAAGTAGAACTCTGCTCCAGATTTAAATGTATGTTAATACAATTTTCACTTCGGTTACATTGTGTTTATTCTGTTTTTCATGTCAATCCCTGGCTTTATTTACATTCATGTTTTCATGTGTCTCTAATGAGCTCATGTGTGCATACGTTTAAGTCTAATTCGTATTGTTAGTATGAGTCTCAAATAAAGTTTTTCAAAAAAAACAACAGTGTAACCTTGATTGGATTTAGATCATTTGAACTTTATACAAACTAAAGAGTGGAACTTTTACAATCGTTCAATTCAGTCCCACCTTGACTGATGAGACGTTTAAACAGACAGGTATTTACGGATAGTTTGTCTCACCGGTAAACTGTCCAACAGCCCCGGGTGTTCCTCCTCGTCCCCCGGATGTCCACCTGCTGTCCCGTCGCCGCTCCCCGCTGCTCTGCTGTTTGTGAGGTAAGTGTTTCTGAAGCTCCGGAGGCTGCGGATCACCACCGACTCATTGAGTCGCTGCATCTTTGCTGCCATGTCTCCCAAAGTGTGACGAGACAAACACTAACACACAGCGACCGGAACACACGACTATACTGTTGACGTTTCCTTCTCCGCTGTCACGCTTCCTCATTGCTTGCGGCAGTGTGGCATTGTGGGTACTGTAGTTTTATGAAAACCTGAACTTTTGAATAGTTGCAAAACAATTTATTTCTTAAAACGGGCGTGTTTATTGTCAACGGGGACATAGAAAACAGAAAATGATTTTTCGTCCAAACAACACAGAATCTCTACTAATAGTTATACTATCAAAGTTACTCAAGTGGCAGAAAAACAAAAACTTGCAATAGATGGGAATACAAGTGGTGCATTACAAAGCTGGTATGAACAAATCTGAACACACCTCAAATGGTCATGAATACGTCATGTTTTTTAACACCTCTTTGACTCATGTGTTTTTATACACACACATAGTTATGTATATGCAATTATAATATATTAAAGCATAACAAAATGGAAAGAAAATAATAAATAAAATGTTACTGTGCAATGTCTCATCTCCAGCTGGATTATCCTTAAACTTGTAACAATCTCAAAAAAAGAAATTAAAAAAGGTCAATTTTATTAATAACCTTTTTTTATATTAATAATATTATTATAACACATTCTTAGAGCAAAGTAAGTGCCCCAGTCAAAAGTCTGTAATCAGGATGATAACTGCTTTTTCAGCAGGACAGGGCAAAAAAAATGATTCCTCAGCCTCCTCTGCAGCTCCTGCCACTTTTACACCACCACTCTTAGACTCTCTAACCTCGCATTCACCTGCTTCGGCCACAGGCCATTTGGCATTTGATGAGGTTGCCAGTAGACACAGATCCAAAGACTCTTTCTTCACATATTCCTCGTGCCTCCCCTTAACCTCCCACAACATTACACCCCACCTGATGGGTTCAATTTTTATTAGGGGGCGACACACATTTGAATACTGAACTTAGATCGGTGCCTGAGGGCAACTTCAACACAGGAGCAGCGTGGTTCACTGTAGAATACTAAGAATTTCCTTGGCGTTCTCCGTGTTCCAGCCCTGGCCTTGCAGAGGTCCCTCGCAGGCAAGCACGTATTTGTTGAGGATCTGAGTGCCAATGTCCCGAAACTGCAGGCGATCTTCTTTCCGATCCATGCTGTCAGCATTATAGTCCTCATACTTCACGGCCCAGAAACACATTTCCCCGATGTACATCATTGTCAGCAGGTGTGTATCTGAGAAGATGCCTGGCCAGAAATAGAAGCAAGCAGCGAGTTTGATCACACGGAGGGCAGCAAGAATGTTTTTGTTAAATGACGACAAGTGAAGACATATTTACCTTCAGATAGGAAGCCTGCAGTAGCAGTGTCATGGAGCACCACCCCATCATTTATCTTCACAGAGTTTCTCACCTGCAGCATCCGCATCAGGTACCGCACACCTTCCTGAATACACTGGATATAAACATTCAGTCAGATGAGAATTAGCCTTGATATCTGTACATCAGCACAAAACAACTTAAATACTACTATAAACTACTGAAAAATTCAAAGTAAATCTTTTCAGAGCGTAGTACCTTTAGGAATGTATCCTTGTTTTTCTTAATCCACTGTTTTCGTTGATGAAGGGTGTGGCAGTACATGTACAGCAGAGCTCCACGTCTCCAATAGAGGCATTCTAACAGCTCCAGCCCCAACACAGACTGCACCTGCCATGGACAACAGGCATGAATAGTGCTATCACACACTAATAATAAAGAGCTATACAGTACATTGCACAGTATTGTTATTATCCTGATTTCATTCCAAAAACTGCTTTGATAAAATGACAGAGTCACATCAGCCAAACAAAATTGTTTTGAGAAACACAAATGCAAACCTCTTGTGCTGGTGCTAGCCTCCCAGCCAGAACCTCTGGCTCGGTCAGATCTTGCAGCAACTGCTGGATTTTAAATGGTGAACAGTCCTCAGGGAACTCCTGGTCCACCAGTTTATTCTCTTCATAAAATGTGATGTCTAGAATCACCTAGATGATAAAAAGCAAATATATAACAACAGCAAACAATGGTGATAATTTTCCTCTGACGTCAAAGAGTGGGAAGCTCAAATGCTGTTATCAAAATGATCATGTGATACTATTGTTTGACTTCAAGATGCCCATTGTGTAAAAATATGACACAGAACTAGTTCCAACATAAAACGTGTTTGATAACCTGTTATTTATGGTTAACATTTAATCACTTCCTAGATAACGTTCCCTTTTGATACTGTTACATGATATGAAAAAGACTTTAAAATGTCAAATATCAATGAACAACGTGGACAGCTACTTAACCCTTGAGGTGACATTTTCAAACAAAAATAAACTGTTTCAATGTTACAATCCTCTACCTTCCACTTCTCAAGAAATTACTTCACTAATAAGGAAGATCAGATCAGGGAAAATACATAATATAACTGCCAGATAGTAGTAGCCACATTCGTTACCTCTTCTCCAAACCTCTTATTACACATCTAAAAAAAAAACTGGTAAAAGTAATGTATGAATATAACACATTTAACTAATTGAGAGTTTATGCTACTTTACATAACAAAAAGCACGTAATCCCAACTTCTGTGACTAAGAAGTAACTCCATCTTTGGACCTGGCAACTGTAAAGTTTTTGTTTTAAGCTTTATGATTTTTTTCCTTTCACAACACGGGCATAAACTTATCTCCCACATTTATAAAGTCATGATATGCAAAGTGTATGACTTTGAAGATATGAAGTTATACAGTAATTTATCATTCGCTTAACTCATTAACTTCCAATCATTTCCCCTTTCTTCTATAATCAACCATGACTGAATACATCTGTGTGTTCCCACTCTTCCTCAGATTCACTATGGAGGTTCAACATCACCCTGTCTGCAGGGAAATCAAAATGGCCATCATCCCGATCTTCTGATATATCATAAACTAAATAGTTCATTGGTAATCATTATTTGCAGCTATGGAAGGTTAATGCAGTGTGATGTGATGATGAGGTACCTGTGTGTAATCCTGAAGCAGCTTGGACAGGTTGCTACTCTCCCCTCCTTGTCTGTAATAGCTTTTCAACTTGTCTAGTATGGCAGACGCATTCTGTAAATAGTCGTCATCTGTGGAAGAACGACAAGTACGCATTAACAATTACTAATATAAATAAAATCGACACTATTGTGAGATTGATGTCTATTTACATTTACACACTACACATACAATACAAATATAAACACCCTTTGATGCTTGTAAAAACGGAAGTTGCAACGTCACAACAACAAGTGCAGCGTCACAATGTAGTAACAATTGTGGCCAAACATGTGGACTACAAACACACAAACACATGCACACAATGTTCATTGAAACGTGACACTGTTACTACAACAATGTGCTCCCGGCTCTGGGTTGTTCCGCTTCGAGCTGCATCGTGCGTGCTCAGCTACACGTTTGTCAACAATGATGCATTCTAGCTAACAGTAGCGAACTTAGCGCTAGCGGTTCACTCGTGAACACGTCTAATGAAAAATAAAAACCTGCAGCCAGTAAGTGAACCTGACGAATCACCACTCAGTCCACACCGAGAGCATCCGAGAGGAGACTGGTAGTGAGAGTTCACACGTCGACGTGCACAACATTTCATCAGACAACAGCTGTTGTTATGGTTGCGAGCTGCGTTAGGTAACGCTAGCTAGCCTCTGCTAGTCGGCTAATGAACGGGACTGCACGGCCGGGCTCAAGAGTAGCGGCGGTGGAGAGCGAAAATAACAACAACAACAACAACAACACGTCGGTACCTTGCTTCTCGGCCCGGAGGCTCGAACACTTGATGTCTAACTCGAATATCCTTCTCTCCAACTCGAAGCCCTGTCGCCTGTAGTCGTCGGCCATGACTAAAACTATGCGTCACGTGAGCGACGGGAGGAGAAGGAGGAGGGGGGGTGGGTGGGGTGGGGTTACTCCTCACGTGCTCTTTGATGTCACCGCCGCGCGTTGCCATGACAGCGTGCGCGCGCAGCGATACAAACCGTGAAACCGTGAAACCGTGCGTAAGTATCGTTGCGGTTTAAGAAAGTCACCACGTTAGCATGTGCTAGCTCGTCGTTAGCACGGCAGCTGACGTCCTGACTTTTGACTCTCATATCCTCCGCTCACTGCCCCCCCCTCTCTCCCCCTTCATCATCATCATCCTCCTCCTCCTCTTCATCCTCCCCCCTCCTCCGGGTGAAGCTCTCAAACATGGCGGCCCTCAGAGTTGTGTGCAGAGCGCAGCGGCTTCTCCTCAGGAACATCTCAGGTTCCTGCAGAAGCAAACATGTCGAGCAGCAGGTGAGCAAGGTCAGTGTCCACATGGCGGGGGGGGCTGCAGGGAGACCACCCGGGGCTCGAGGGGGGGGGGGGGGGGCTGCGGCTGCTAACGTCTGGAGACAATATTTAAAAAAAGGTCATGATGTAATTTGAGGTTTTATTCTGTCCGAAGAATCAAGTGAACCCCGGCTGCTGGTTCACAAGTCTCCACGGTGTCGTTCAGTTTGACCGAAGTTAACTTTCTGCTGATGTGGTTGAACTGACCTCTAGCTCTGAATGTCCCAGCGTGTCCTTTAACACGCAGCGACACTCACACGTCCCGCTGCACAGTTATAACCACAACTTACAGTAACACACAGTGAGTGTTTCCATCTGAGCAGCGACTTAACACACATGTGGATGAAGCTGCTCGACATGCTGCGTTAAAGTTATTGCGTCCCGGTAGTGTGTGTGTGTGTGTGTGTGCGTGCGTGCGTGTGTGTGTTTGTGTGTGTGCGTGTGTCACTAGTAGCGTAGCTCCACTGTGATCAAATCAACGTCGTGATCATTAAACCCACATATTCCTGCCAGTGAAAGAAATCAAGGTGAATGCTAAATCAAAAATTATTAGATTAGAAAGTCGCAAATATGAGATAGTAAATCTTGACTATGAGACAGTAATTCACAAAGTTACGAGTTGATATAAAATGTATCAATCATGATTATTAGATACAAAGTCGAAATTTGTGAGATAAGTCAATGATGAGATAATACTTTGAAACGATGAGACACTAACTCATCATTTTGAGTCACCAAGTCCATATTTCAAGTTAGAAAGTCATTATCTTTAGATATCAAGGCATTGTTAAGTGAGTAAGTAGCCATTTTGAGTTAATCATTGTTTTGAGATACAAGTTATTGCTTTGACACAGTAGCCTCAGTCATTATCTTGAGACACTAAGTTTATTTTGAAAACGTCTCATGATAAAGCCATCAGACAGATTTACAATAATTGGCAATATAAAGATAATGGTTGTGATAAAACACTACAAAATATCTCATTGTTTTTCAAATGACGTGAGCACAACAGGTTCATTCTTTCAATGATTTCTATTGATACAAGGTTGTATTTTTGAGAGCTGAGCTCCCTCTGGGACTGGGGCTCTTGTCTGTGGGTCGCCATCTCTGCTCCTTTTGTTGGAGGATTTGCGCTGGTTGTCTTGCTCTTCTTCAACTGAATAAACTGGTTCAAGCGTTTAAGCCAGGCATAGTGGCTGCCCTCAGATGGCTTCTTTGTTTTAGTCGCCCAAATTTACATTTTGAGTTAATAATGTTGTTGTTTGAACTCTTTAAGATAATAATTGAACAAACTTTCTGTTTTACACACCTCTTGTTCTGCTTTCCACAGACCTGTGGCTGTTACTTTTCCACCTCCAACCAGAGAAGTTCACAGTTCTACTCGGACCCTACAGATGCAGTCAAAGATATCCCCAGTGGAGCTACAATCCTGGTGGGAGGTAAGATGTACTGTACTTATTTACCTGACGCCAGTTGAAATAGTTACAAACACACCTCAGTGAGAAAGCTGGCAAATATCTACAGTTGTTAACTTACTTAAAGTGTTGTTAACCGACCATTTAATAACCAAGTGAGCTTGAACTCTCTGGCATGCTGTTTGATTACAGTCCACAAACTCGGCCCACAGATTTCCCACAGCTCTTATTTATAGTCAAGTTCACAGTGACATTGTTAAACATTTTTTCCATTGTGTCACACATCTGTCTGAGGGGAAACAACAGATAAGCAGAAATCAGCCTCATTTATTGTAATATTAGAAATGTAAACATTAAGACCCTATATACAAAGGAGGAATAACACTGGTCTGTTTTAATTCAACAACATTCTTAATGAACACATATCACACTAACCTCTCTAAAGCAGTGTGTTGCTCTGTGGCGAGGCGTCAGTCGTCAGGTGGTAGTGATGATGTGTTACTGGCAGATGGTTTTCCAGGTTTGTGTCAGTCCGTCTTTGAAAGCGTCTGTTCTTGGGTCTGAGCTTTTCATTGCCTGTGAGCTCAATGACTTCTTGTTGTGGGTTTAGAGGCACATCAATTTGTTCCACATTAAACGGTTTATTTGTTCAATACAGTTAGTTCCTTTTGTTTGTATTTCACATCCTGGAACTTCTCTCAAAGTGCCTGCATTAGTTTTGCATGCTCGTTATCACATTCAGATGTCACAGCAGGCTTTTGTTCTCGCCCATTTGGCAGCTTTTCAGTGTTTGCAAACAATGCCAAACTTTTCTGGTTCCAGCAGCTCCATGACAGACACTCTTCCACAAATTGCTTCAAATGCATTTTATTATACATCACTTTTTTTTTTGTGCTTCAACTCAGGTTTTGGATTATGTGGCATCCCAGAGAATCTTATCAACAGCTTACTGAAGACTGGTGTGAGGGGTCTCACTGCAGTCAGCAACAATGCTGGGTAAGTGTGTTAGTGTGTACATGTATGCTAAGTACAAATGCAGGCGCTTAAATTTGTTTAGGAATGATTGTGTTTATAGAGGTGAGTTTGTTTCTGTTTGGATTCACACCTGTGTCACCGGTGACAGTTTAAACCAATCTTTAATATTCCAGCAGCCACATTTATCACTACTTTTGTAGACAAAGACACTGAGTGTTTTCATTTTTAGGTAAAGTAAAATAGGTATGCACTTTCCAGGTAGACTTTCACTTTCTCAAATTGGAGAGGTACTGTTGACCTTGTTGCATATCTTCAAACAAGCAGTGTTTACCTGGAGTGAGGCCCAGATGTTGAGCTCTGATACGTTATCAGAGTTGCAGGCACAAGCAGAAGGTGTGTTCAGTGGTGGCCAATCATGTGTGATACTGGTAGACTCTCACTCTCACATGTTTACCTTTTGGCGCATGGCCTTCAGCTGCTACTGACATTAATGCCCTTTATTATGTGCCCTGTCTTTTTATTGGAAACTTACATTGTAGTATGTCAAACTAGAGGACTCTGGAGTCACGTGCAAGACTCAACTGAAACTAACATTAGGTGGCTGGGTGGAACAGTGGTTCAAACTGCCTCCTCACAGCAAGAGGGCCTCTTTGTGTGGAGTTTTCAAGTTCTCCCCTGGGAGAGTTTACCTCTCCAAACTGTTATCTCCCCTGTGCTCTCCCTTTTGTCTGTGTTAGTTTCCCTGCGTCCTCTTACTTCCTTTCACAGTCCAAAGACATGTGGGCAAAGTTATCTGGTGACTCTGGTTGTTTGTCTGCCCTGTGATAGGCTGTGACCTGTCTGGGGTGCACACCTCTTGCCCAAGCTCAGCTGGGATCAACCCAGTTTTTATACGGCATGACTGAAACTTGAGCCAGTAACTTATACCTAACCGCATCGACTGAAATATAAATTAGGATGTGGGCTATTTAGAGTAGAAACTGAACACTACTGTTTTTTTACTGAGGCCAACACTAGGGATTAACTTTCAACTTTGAAAAGGACAAGTGTTCAGTCTGTGCCACTCCATTCATATATTTCTGTGTCAGTGCTTGTTATAGCCTGTAAAAACTCAGGCCTGTGAAGTGAGTTAGTGCTTCACTATGGACTTTGATGTTTGTTGGATATCGATTTATGGAACAGCTACTCGGATTGTTTGCTTGTATCGGGCAGTTGCCCAGGACAATCATCTCTCTCCTCAATGTTTTCTCTCTGCAGGTAGTGCTTTCTGTGGCCTCTTCTGTGTAGTTTCTGAGTGGATTATATGGAACATTCAGGCGAGGGGTAGTGCCTGGGAAGAGCATCCTGGAGGCAGGATACGTCTATGTTCTCCTGTGGAAATCACTTGTTTTTGTTTATTGCACATCATTTTCACTGACAGGCATACATCTGGTTAATGTTGCAATAAGCGGACTTGAAAACTGAGTTACTTGGATGTTATCAGAGATTTGCTAAACATGACTGTTAAAATAGATTTTTCTTGCTTTATTACAGTTACCAGGCCTGCAAACTGTGTCCACTGTTTTGTTGTTAACAGCTGAGTCCTGTTTAAATAGGTCAGGCTCTGGAGGGAAGAGGGTCAGAAGAGTCAGATTTGTAAAGAATTACTCCATTATTAGGCCTTTCCAAACAGAGAAACAAACTTTGGTGAATGATATCTTTGCAGAACAGGGACATTCTTAAGATGTGCACTTTAAAGAACTCGAGCCGAGGGAGGTGGGTGTACTTAGATTAGACCTCGATGTTACTTTGCACTTAATGTCTTAGGTTTTCTGAAACATCCACCGGTTTAAAATTAAATATGGCTTTACAAATATGTGCAGTTCCTTTTTCCCTTTGAAGGAATTTCAAAAACTTCTAGCTGAGATTTTCGAAAAATTGGTTTAATTTGAAGGGAATATCTTAAAAATATTGTTTTTGTGTAATTATCAGCGATGACTAACAATACACAAAAGGATATTATTTAGTTGTGAAAGAACCCTGTGTAGTTCAATACTTACTACTTGATCAGCGGCTTGAGGCATTTTACACGGACAATAGATTCTATATAAAAGGCGGTGACATTTATGTCTAAGATCACTGCTGTAAATCTCTGTTCCATGAGCTTTTAGCACTTGGCTGGAAAAGGTCATTTTTCATGTACATTGAAGTTCACCAGTCTGTCCATCTGATGTTATTTTAAATTTGACATGGCTTTAGCCCAGAAGCACACAAACTACATACTCACGAGTTTTATCACATTCATCTGTTTTTGGTGTTCAGAGCACACATGACCTAGATAGTGTTGTCACTGTCAGCTGACCTGAGATTACAGAAGAAGACAAAACTGTAGTAGCTGATTCTCAGCTTCTTGCGGTTTAGAAATGAGGGAAAACGTTCTCCTTATGAAGATCAACTTCTCTCTTGTTACTGATTAGTAGATTGTAACATGAGTTAGTAGTGTGGATAGTGAAATCAGCTGTGTTGTAATCAGACAGGAAATGTGTGTTTGCTATAATTCTACTTTTATATTGCATCACAAGATGGCACACAGTTTAATGCAACTTTATTAGTTTTATAAAGTTTTATTAAGACTATTCTTTCATAGATTATTGACTGTCTGAGGTCTAAAAGGAGCCATCACGATTGCTTTGGTTGGTTACAACCTTCAATAACCTTTTTACAGAGTAGGAGTAATATTCACAAGAGCAGGGACAATTTAAACTTGATAAACTGTAGAGGGAATATAAAAATCGCGAAATAACCCCCAAATAATTGATTTTATAAGTATTAGCACTCTTTCAGATGGTTTGTTAGCAGCCTTGAGTTTGTGCATTAGCTTTGCAAATCTATAAAACTACATCTGCTCAAGCTCAGTCAAGTAACATGGAGAAGAGGTTTGAAGAACACAGCCTAGATAATATTATTATATACATTCGGCTTGCAAAATCTGTGTAAATAAACCTTTTTGTGAATCATGTCCTAAGTAAATGTAATGGAAATTCCTAATATGAATCCCCACTTTTCTGTCTCGGTCATTATAATATATAATGAAACAATACTATAGCCACTAATATTTTGTAAATGTTTTCATCAGAGTGGATAACTTTGGGCTGGGCCTGCTGCTCCAGACGAAGCAGATAAAGAGGATGATCTCCTCATACGTTGGAGAAAATGCAGAGTTTGAGCGACAGTATCTGTCGGGGGAGTTGGAAGTGGAACTGACACCACAGGTTGGTCCAATCACATAAAGGCTTATACATCAATGTTTTCACATATGGAAAATGATACAGCTCATGAAAACACATCCACAAGTCCTGACATTCCAACATTCAACATCGTACTTTACACTTGTTATTTATCTGTTGTACTCATCTCCTGATGTATCACCCCTTTTTCTCCGAAGGGCACTCTTGCAGAGAGGATCAGGGCTGGTGGTGCCGGAATTCCAGCTTTCTTCACCGCCACAGGCTATGGCACACTAATCCAAGAGGGAGGCTCTCCCATCAAGTACAACAAAGATGGCAGCATTGCCATCGCCAGTGAGAAGAGAGAGGTGACAATGTGTTTACTTTGGATGGCAATTGATATTTTCCCAGACCTTTGACAACCTTGTCTGTTAGTTTGTTTGATGAACGAAATAGGGCATATGAAGGTTGATATGATGATATGTGCTCATCTAAGTGCCAGGTGATGTATGTTCTTATAGGAAAGTTCAAACTTGTTTGACTGGTTGTACGCCAGCATTGCAGCAAGCTCAAAGTAGTGTATTTCAATAATGAGAGCAATATCTGAAGTTCTAAATAGTTTTTAAAATATTGCTTCACATGGTGACATAGACATATTGTGCTTTTGGTTTCCTTTCTATATGAACTCAGCTATTTGGGCCCTGTCACCATGTTCAGCCCTGACTGTTTTCAGTACTTCTCACTTCTCAAACTGTGTTGTCATTGTGAACAGGTCAAAGAGTTCAACAACAGGCACTACATCATGGAAAAGGCCATCACCGGAGACTTTGCATTGATCAAGGCATGGAAGGCCGACAGGGCTGGAAACATAGTTTTCAGGTGACTGTTGGAATCTCAATACAGCTTATGAGTTTCGATCTGAATATACATGTGGTGTTTTGGCAATGATGTTATCTATCTTGTACAGGATTCAGCTTTCAAACTTTATCACCTTGGTTGTGTTTGCACATCACTCTGCTGTTGGTGGGTTTGAAAAATGGATATTAGCTGCAGTAAAGTATCTCTCCACAAGAGAGCAGTGTTCACTAGTAAACTCTCTGGCTTATACTGACTGAGAAATTGGATATCACATTGAGAGTGTGCAAATTCCTTTGGTTGTAATTCTGTATCTCATACTTGTCCTGATATCATATCTGCTGTCTCTGTCAGGAAAACAGCCAGAAACTTCAATCAGCCCATGTGCAAGGCAGCCAAAACCACAATAGTAGAGGTATGCATTTTCAACAACACAATCAGATGCTTTTAATGTCTGTCTGGAACACGTCTTGTCACACACATCTAACTGCAGAGTCACCATCTAAAAGCCTTTTAGCTTTCCTTATAATGGTTTTCATGCATTATTCAGCCTT